>NC_060263.1:39752174-40068424 GCF_021901455.1 Neodiprion lecontei | reverse complement strand
GATTTCTTAGAATCTTGTAAAGTTCTTCACAAAAGGTAAAAAAATGTTGACACGACAACTTATGAGCTTGATATTTATGAAAAAAATAATTTAAACAGCCGTGTCAAATTATTCGTTGACAAATTCGCGAAACACGGGTCTCTTTAAATACGTCAAAGAACGACACGCTTCGTTGGTAGAAAGATTCCAAGTTTGGCAAAACGATTTCATACGGTTTCAGCCATGCATAAATTTTGGTAAAACGTGGCAGGGTGATATTCGAACGGCGTAGGCGGCGACGGCTGACCTTTGCCCCCGTATTTCCCACCCGGCCCTTCAGCCCATTCAATTTCGCCCCCGGCGTCAGGGGCGACGGACCGCCGGCACAATAGTGAATATACTTCGTTTCGAGACTCGGTGCTACGGAGATACGCACACGTCGAATTCGCTCCGAGAGGACAGGACGACAGCCGCCGGACCCGATACGTTGCGCGCGTTCCACGGCAAGCAGCATCGGCGTTCAGGCGTCGCGGCGCCGGCGTCGCCGTCTCCGTCACCCTCGCCGCTTCTCTAAGCGCGGTTATTTTCCCCAGTCGAACGCGCGACCGCCAGGCGGAAACTCCGCGGCGCGTAAATATCATCCAAGTATCCGTGTGTCCGAAAGCTTTTCGATCCTCGGGACAGCTCGATCCGTGACGCGTGCTCGAATCGAAAAGCAAAACAAACGAGAAGAGAATACAAAAAAACGATAAAAAAAAAAAAAACAAACAAAATCGCTAGGCGTTGTCTTTATTTCCTTAATTTAACCCCTCTTCCGTTTTTGTTACCGTTTCTTTTTTTTTTTTTCCCCCAGCGGACAATTGATTCACCCTGATACGTGTATAATATATTTATATATTTGACCATTGATTTAATTTAAATCGTGCACAACGCGTTTCGTACGTACGTAAGAAATGTCTGAAATCGCGTTCGGTTTATGTTTTATACACTTGTGCACAAATTATTACGACGAATCATCGCCACGAGTGATGAATACGATCGTGAATTCGACGCGCTGATTTTTCTGCGCTCCATTTCGCTCGAGTATGAACCGATCCTTCGGGTCCCAGTCGATGAGGCCCACTCGTCTACTCATCTATCCTACAGCGTCATCCGATCCTTCAATCTTCGCTTTTGCCGAACGAATCGGTCTCACATATAAATAGTAATAATGGAACTTACCGACAAACGTATAATCTAACTAATGAGAAGCCACAATTAGTCGATCGGATTATCAACGAATCGACCAATTATGAGTCATATTGCGAAGCAACGATCGACCAACGAAAGAGATAAACAGACTGTCGTGTAACGAATGATCAAAGAAACGGAAAATAAAGCGAAAGCTCGTTCTTCCCGCATGGCGGAGGGAGGGGGAAGCTTTTGTCGTCCACCTCCGCAGACGAAGTATGCTTGTAAGATACGAGACGAGATCAGGAGGGACCGAAACGTGAGTGAATTATACCTAATTGGTAGAACGGCCGAGGAGGGTGCATATCGGACGTCGAGGCTGACGGTGACGGGGAAAATCTCTCTCGGTTTTCCGAAGTCGTTAGGGTCGTTAGGGGAGAAGCAAAAACACGACGCGAGGTCGTCTTAAACCGTCTGATACTAACGACGAGTGCCAGCCTACAGACGTTCGTTTAAACTCCTTTACGCAGAAACGGGGTAACAAAAACGGAAACACCGAGGCGCCGTGATTATCATTCTCAATTACTTCGACACTGTCACGCCGAAGCTTTAATCGTAAATCACCGATTCGACCTAACGATTTCGAGTCTCTGCACTTCTAATCGACGTTCGCCGACCTCGATTCTCACCCTCGCCTCTGAGGCGTTTTCTCAACCTCCTCCGCACACATGATTCTATGCCGCTTTTCACGTCAAATGCAGTCCGCTCTTAACGCTTCGCCCGTCTTCTTATCTCGCGATGTTTTGGATATTTTTTATTTTTTTTTTTCCGTTTCTCAGGTTTTTTTGTTTAACCAATTAACGAGAGTTTTTCAAGCCTTTTGGCTTACCTCCCGCGTATTTTTATCTTGAACTTGTTCAATGGGGGGTGGGGGAGGAGGGAGAAATCACGTGGCACGTACCATTTGTGGATATGTTATATTTTTAACAAAGTTATTCCATTCCGAAGTTTCTATGATCTTGAAACTGGGTTTCTCCTTCTATCGTGATCTTTTGGTAATTTGGTAAAAGTTGGGAATGATTGCTAGATTAAAAGGCAAAAAAAAAAAAAAAAAGAGAGAGAGAAAGAAAGAGAATTTACATAGAGAAACATTTTGTCGATGTAAAAACCGAAACTTTACGAATTCCTTTAACGAAACATGCAGATAAATATTCCACACCGAAGTTTGCGAATATAATTAAATTCTATGTGTATAATGTTGGTATGTATGTAGGGAACGAAGATGGGGTGAAAAGCAGCGCGTAATATTGTTCTCTTTTTTGTTGAAAACTATTTTTCACCCCAGGCCTCTCGAACTGTGCCGTGTATAAAACAAGATAATAAAACGGTGAAGGGGAGGAAAAAAGGACCGGAAACTGACGTCGATCTGGACATTCAACCCTTGCGTAATCCTGTCAGGCAGGCAGGCAGGCAGGCAACCCGACCTGTCGTATAATAATAAATATAATAATATCAATACGTGATATCAAAGGGGGGAGAAAGGGTTCGGGGCGAGTCGGATGCGCGGAAAGCTTCCCGATATTATTCCTCCCTCGGAAATAAATTTGTTGGCCACCCAAACATCAATATCGAAGCGTCGGAATGCCTCTCCAATTTTTCATCGAGCGTGCAGAATTATTCTAAAATCCGTAAAACCATGGATCGAATCGAATTTTCGTGAATTCACGTAGGAAGATCGACGTTCGCGTTAAAACCCGGGGGCTCGATTGAAATCGGAGAGCTGAGTGGTTCTTGAATTGGATAAATTACACGCTCCCTCAGCTGCTGCAGGGAAAAGTGCTGCCTAATTTGAAAGAGAGCAATTTTTTGTTCGGCCGTCGACGTCTCGTCGATGAAAATCAGAAACGTCGAATTCAAATGAGGCTGAAGTTTGGTAACGTTAACGTAACGTCGAAACATCGGGGAAAAAAGTTATTGTTGCGAAATTTTAGAACGTTTTTTTTTTTTTTTTATGGATTATTGGCTTTTCAAAATGAGAATACGTTTTGTTTATCATGGTTTAATAAATTTTGGACATTGCTAAAGGTGCGAAGTGAGGATTTTTCTTAAACATGCCTCGTTACAGTAAACTTGCTAACTTCATTTTCATGAATTTTTCTTATTCCACACGATACTTGGATCTACAGATATGAACTCTGTTCGAATAAAATATCGCATTTTTCCGTAGTCGCGATTCTTCACCAAAGATCAATCGCAAACACCTTTCGAGTATTTGATCAAAGTTTTTTGCCCGTCTGGACTTGGGATGCCTGTCGCGTCTTGTGGAATGTTAGATTAACATGCACCCTTCCACCGTTTCTAGCTGGAGTAACGGATTCTGAGATAAGAAAAAAAAAAATCGTCGAAGGATTTCCAACAACCTGTTAAACAATGTTCGGCGGTATTTTATTATCGTCAGTTCTCACCTTTCCGCGATAAATTTCCCTCACATCGTAAAGTCGATGAGGATGAAGTTAGTAACGTTACTGTAAGGATGCATGTTTTGGGAAAATCGGTAATTCGCACCTTTACGATTTTCCGAAAGTCATCCTAAAATTTCTCAATAATCTTTATTTCTTCCGATTATCCTTAAGGAACTAATAACTTCAGGTTTATTCACGCTTTCAGTCACACATTTTTCAACTCTATATTTTGCCTTGAATTTTGATGCTCGGTGGTTTTTTGAGATCGCTGATCACGAGTCTTACGTCGGAATTTGATAATTTCTGAATACAAGATGGCGGATCCGATGTGGTGGATGCAAAATCGGAAAACTATCAAAATAGGTCAATTCCAAAGTTTCAAATCATTGTAAAATTTTTGCAATTTTATCTATTGAATTTTTTGCAATTATTAGGTTGATAACCTCTGATTTGGCGAACATAAATCCCATGCAGAATTGGCTAGATTCTTATCCTGATTATTTTACATTTATAATTATTTTCATCTAACAGTCCTTGGCCCTTTTAGTCACACATTTTACAACTCGATATTTTGGCCCGTATTTTGTTCACGCGGAATCTGAAGACAGAATTTGATAATTTCTCAATCCAAGATGGCGGATCCAGTATGGCGGATCCAACATGGCGGATGCAAAATCGAAAAAACGATCAAAATTCGATGATTTTCACGGAAACTCGTTACTCGAGCGTTTTTGGGGTTATACGAAGTAAAAAAGATCGCTTGAAGTTGTAAATAAATTGAGACAAGGCTAGGATTTGGAAAATTTTTCAAGTTTGACGTTTTTGAGCATCCCACCGTGACTGACAGGGTTAAAGTCGACGATGTCAACAACCGTTTCAAAAAGATCATATTACTCTCCTTTCTCTCAACACGTGGAATTTTATACACCGATTAATAGCAATTTATACACTCTGACTGTGAAGAATTTGTCTGGCCACAATTTCAAGAAGCGAAAAAGAAGAGAGAAAAAAAAAAAAAAAAAAATCGAAAAACAGACAGAACATCCACAATTGCTCGAAGGCTCTGACATATTTCTTTCGGAAAGCAACTTTGTCACATGCAGCGGCAGACCAACTCGGGTTTATTTTTTACTTGTTGCTACACTCTTGTTTCCGCGCTTTTTCTCCCTCTCGGGTCTTTCTGCCTCTAAAGACGAATGGCTTGACCGAGTCAACGAGTATCATTCCTCTTCTCGGAGAGGAGAGCTATCTCTTCGGCGCAGGCGAGCAAACGGCGGGAGTCATTTCCATGTATATGTATGTGTGCGTGGGAGAGACAAAGGGGTAGGAGAGAGAGAGAGAGAGAGAGAAAGGTGGGACATGGCGCAGGACACGGTATGGAATTAATCCTCGTGGCAGGACGACGGGACGCCTTTTGTCTTCCCTGACGGCAAAAATCCCTGAGAATCTCACGCGGTAAAATTGTCAGACGAACCGATTCTCGATTCGCTTGGATATCGGACGAGCGATTTCTATCGACCTTGAAATCATCGCCTAACTTTTCTTGATTCTTAATTATTTATTACCGTTTTTAGGAAGTCAGGATAAATCCACTTGGCAATTTACAAATCAACGAAAGCTCTTTTAAGTTTCTTGCAACTTTATAATCACGTGATTCAAATTAGGCACAGATTCTCAATGATTTTCAATTAATTCAAACGTTCTTTGATCGGTTCCACGATTACTTGAAAGAAGATTTCAGTCATCCAATTATCTTCCTGGATTTATGGCTTCTTTGAGCATAAAGGGCCCCTCAATTCTCTTCGAAACTCAAAGGGCGTTTTGGATTCACTCGCTGATAGACGAGAATGCGGGAGGCTCTCTTCGTATACGTCCTGCCGACAAGAAACTGATCGAGGAAGCGATCCTCGTTTCCGGTTTGCTGATGCGTGGCTAATCACAGCTATAAGCTACGCGACGTTTGGAATTAGCGAGAACAATCGGGCATTGTCTGATGGTTTCCGCATCGCCGGCAATATCCAGTGGCACGTTAAGCTGTAAGGAGGCCGAAGGTGGTTTACTTCGTGTCGTCGTGATTTCTCTGTCGTTATTGTTCGTCTCCCAGAGGCGACTAATCGCCCGATTTTCTTCCCTTTCATTGTTCCAAATTTCTACCCTTTCATGCATCTCGGATGGAATGGAACAATCATCACTGTAGCGGTACGGATTAATGACTGCATTTCTCGCTTCTCTATAATTACACATCGTTGAAATCCACCCTTGTTTTTGGAAATCGTCGATTATGAAATACACGATAAAACTGAATTTGGGGTAAACGGTCAGGAGAAATTTTATGAACGAAACTGATCCCTTGCTCACTTTGTATAATTGTTACTTTTTCGTGTAACAATTGTTGTAGAAACTTATAACGTCGGAATGTAAAATCTGTTTTCCGCGAAACTCTTAATTCGAGAATCGAAACAGGTAACGGGAAAAGTTTTCTCGTCGATCGAAATCCGATCTTACTTCTTTAACTTCAAGATCAAAATAATTTTCATAAATATTGTACGATACTTTGTACATCGAACAGATAAAAACGCAAGGTCGATTTCAAATTAACCGTTCCCATATTAAACTGAAAACGTTCTATTTTTTGGGTAAATTAAAAGATATTCCCTCCACATGCGTTGGATTATCGTTAATAAATAGCATTCCGATGTCTCAATTAATTTCGGAGTGAAAAACCTGGCCAAGAAGTGAAACTGTCAATGAATTGGAACGTCGATTAATCCCTTCTCGTAGCTCCGCGTCGGTTACAGAATATATATCCTCTACTCCTCGTTGATCGAATCTTAATTAGACGTCCGGCCATCAAGCTCGGCGATATTTATCGTCGCGAACTCGTCGGCTGCATAGGCAGAGGATTCAACTGGGAGAAGTTGGAAATAAATGCCAGCAGATCAACGATGTCCTTTCAATTAATAACGACTCGGGTCTGCAGATATTCCGAAGCTTTGTCAGATTTGTGTAAGATAATATTTGTTGATTATCTTTATTTCATTTTTTCGATTTGTCGATTTTCTCTGCTTTCATCCGCTTTTTTCGGAGGGCTTGGCACGTTTTTTTTTTTTTCATTCTTGCGGAAACGAAGAAGAGCGGAAAAATGTTTGACGTAGCTTTCCCCGTTACCGTTGCGTCGCTTCGAAGAATGAAAAAAGGGACGCGAGAGAAAGGAGAAACGGCCACGGCACTGAACCGCTGCGGGGAAGTCAACGACAGCCCGAAACCTCCGTCCATTCACGTCCCTTTTTCCACCCTCGAGATGTATGTAACAAAACGTTTTCGCCTCGTCGTCATTTTTGCCGTCAGCTGGTCCCCGAGAGCGACGAAACGCCGTGGAAAAGTCGAGCTTCGTTCTTGTATATCTACATGCAGTCCGCTTCAGGGGCTGATGTGAAGGAATTTTATGGACTTTGCATACGTGTAATTAATTGTAATATATCGGTATTCTAATAATACAAAGCAACTGCAATGCGCCTTGAAGAGGAATTTGATTGAAATAAGTTTTCAAACGTGTAATTATATCACGTAAACACTATTTGTATAATAATATTCGGGAAGATAGAGGTAAGTTGGGAGAATACGATCCATAAGATGAAAGAACTGTGCCATCCGCTATTTAATCTCAAAAACAGAATTATTTTCATTTTCGGAGAATCACGAAACCGAAATTATCATCACTATCGTTGTAGAATCGAGAGTGATTATTGCTAAAAAATTTGTGCCAGCAGTAATTTTGACAATTTCTCATCTTTTCCCGAACTTATTTACCTCAGTTATATATTAACGGTATACTTACGATGCTCTACGGACAACTAAATCATAATTATCGGACCATTAGCGATGCGGAGAAGTTTCGAAGAGCGTTATAGCAAGTAGTTCGAACACGGTGAAGGAGATAGGTATAATAATAGACAAACATTAGACCGCAGTAAGGGTTGAAAAGTTGGCAGTGTGTACGTCTACTTAGATGTAAGCGAAGTGGAGAGTAAAAAAACAAAAAAATAAGGACTTTCAAGGATGTTTTGGTGGTGAGACAAGAACATGCTATAACTATAAATCCACTTAAATTCATACAACAAATGATTACCATGATCGTGTTCGACCAAACTTTCGAAATTCGTCTTCATTGTCCGACCTCGCTTGAAGTTTCACAGTTGTATATAAATCACGGTAAGACAAAACAAACTTCCCTTCAAAACAATATCGAAGTATATGTAATATATATATTAGTGAATTCGTGATTTGACGGGTGAAAAAAATTTTAGCGGTCAACAATCGTCTCCGCGATACATAAAAAGTTGTCTATTGAATTTTTGTTGGAACGAACTTTCGTATAGATATTACATTAATTCGAGACAACGAATTGTTGTTCAAAATTTGTCAATGTCGCCGTTAGACAGCATCTGACTTATGGTATACAACAGCGGGATCAAAACATCCTTAATTAAATCTAAGAGAAGAAGAAAGCGAAGAAAGAGTGAAAGAGTGAAAGAATAATAAAAATCCCCGAGGACAGTGTTGCCGGAATTGAAGAAGGATTCTAAACCGTTTGAAAAGGACATCGGGTGCTGGTGCGCGTTGGTTGTTTTCTAACCGGCTTAAGTGCGTGGAGAGTAATAACAAAGTAGTCGAGAGGCGGAAGAGTAGGTAGAGGAACGGGAACAGGAGGAGGAGGAGGAAGAGGAAGAGGAAGAGGAGAGTGACAGGGCAGAGAATAACCGGAAGCGGCGGGAGGGGGAAGGGGAAGAGGAAGGGGCCGGCGGCAGCACGGTGTCGGCAAGAGGAGGCCCAGCCGGAGGCCGGGGGTCCGTCAGCCGCCGTGCCAGTCGCGAGCTGAGTCCCTCCTCCACCCCTTCCTCGTCCTCGAAGGGCGGTTCGCAGTCAACGACTCCGGGCCAGAATGCGGCATCGTGCGCCTCGGGAGTCCAGCTGCCAGGGGGAGGCGGTCAAGATTGGAGACGGCTAGTCGGCAGCATCCGCCGGAAGGTCAGGCGCAAGACGACCCAGAGCAGCACCAGCCTTGCCGAAGCTACCCTGCGGGATACCTGCACCGGTAACCGGAACCAGGATGACTTCCTCAAGGCCACCATGAGGATTTTCCTGGTCGTCTCGCCGCCCATGAGTCGCGTTCAGGTAATCCAAGGATTCGTTTGATCCTTTTCAATTGTTATCCAATTGTTGGTCACTTGTTTATTCACTTGTCGCGAGACCGGTACATGCGGTGAGCACTACTTAGGATGGTCCTTAAGATGGTTGGTTTTGAATTTTTACCCGCGAGCCCCACTAATCGACTCCGCATTGTTTGAAAATAATTCCGTAATATTTTCAGATTTTTATCTCAACTCTAACTCGTATACAAGAGAGGGTGGATTCCATTCAACCCTTTCAGGGGCACATCGAGTCTATCGAACGGATTTGGTTGAAATTTTGTACAGGCGGGTTTCTTGGGTCGATGATTGCGAGTCTGAATTCAAAATTTGAAAATTCAAAATGGTGGCTGTGTCAAGTGACTTCTGTGGTTTTGGATCCGCCACTTTGAATCTTTAAGTTTTGAGTTCAGATTCGTAATCAGTGACCCAAAAAAACCCTCCCGTATCAAACTTCATTAAAATCCGTTAGGTAGATTTGATGTGCGGTTAGAGTTGAGATAAGAATCTGAAAAAATTAGGAAATTATTTTTGAACTATATGGAGCCGATTTAGGGACGAACCAGTTGAAATTCAAACATGACTTTTTTAAGGACCACCCTAAAGTACACGTTATGCACACCAGTAAATGAGGTAAAGTAAAGCTTGAATACGTCATCAGAAGAAGGGGTGTCTTAGCTAGAACGACGGTATCAATCTTAATAAGGTACAAAGTTTTGGTCGACGTCGTTCCTAGACATGAAACCCAGAATGGTAGTAGCTTCAAAAAGTTTACTAGCTTACGCGGAGAAGAGTTTACCGTGATATTATACCTACGCCTGTTGGCTGTAAGTAAGAGATAGGGAAACAGTCGTATCGCAGGCTATAGTCCACCGTGTGGTCGAGATGTACATGATCAACCTTGAAAGCAAGGTACGTACTTTGGCGAAACCCCTTTTCCTCAATCTCAATATTCTCCATCCCTAATTCATTTCTCTTGACTAATGACCCGCCATAGCCCGTCACGAATGGAACCTTGACTTATGTACTACCTGCCCCCCCGTAATGGGGCTCGGGACCATCAGCTGCTGGTGATGAGTGACAAGTGACAACTATTCTCTGGGGAAGTTATTACCCTACCTTATAGTCCTGAGTCATTATTCCTAGGTTAAACCGGGGATATACCAGGTTCAAGAACTCTGCCCGTCACCGTCGTTTCGAGCTCCTTAAACGTTGTATGAGAAGCTTGGGATTACCTGGATTTCGTTGCTAAAAATTTTCACTGGCGAGCACTTATCCTCTTATTACATTGTTCGCGAGCTTCCACCCCAAGCTCGAGTCTCTTATGAAAGAAACTTAATGTTACATCACGGGTTTCAGGATACTGAACACTTGATCGAAGCGAAGGCTTACTTGAACGTTTTTCGGGTGATGGTCAAAAATGTGAATAGTCCAAAGTAGTCAAACTTTTGAATAGTCCTGAATCACTCGAATTAATTGTAACGAAAAATCGGGTATCTACCTGCAGCATTTGATGAATTTACCTGGAAAAATTGTATCAAACAAATGCTAATCTTTTGAACCAAGTTTTGACTAGTCTGAAGTTCGAACCATTTGGAATGTCGAATATTCTGACGTATAAAATTCTCTATACTTCTATATTCCCTACAACGGTCGATCTATATCTTGATCATTTGGGAGTTGGATCCACACTTCGTACGATGGTTTTAATTTCTATGAAAAATGCATTCCATGCAAACGGAGGCAAGATAAGTGCCGGAGTTCTTGCGTGAGAAAAAGCCACGTGTGGAATATTTGGGAGTAGAAAAACAGGTTATGAAAATGGCTCTTTTCCTCGAGAAGGAACCGCAGACACGTTTAAAATTGGGGCATTTGCCATCCAAGCTCGAATTTTTCATCGTTTGTAAGACTAACGGAGGGTTCTCTTTGCGCCACCACCGTACAAGAGCGCTCAAACGTGCAAAAACGTCCGATAGCTCGCATCAGCCAGATGGAGGAACATAGATAGAGAGAGAGAGAGAGAGAGAGAGAGGGAGAGAGAGGGAGAGGAAGGACCTCGCAATATTTGGCCGAATGCCAGAGGCGTTACCTTCGCCACATCGCGCAGCGTGCCGTTTCCGCCCATTCTTGGTAACGCTAATGGCAAACTTTGCGGGGTGTGATCCGTATCTCGGGTAATGAACACAGCCAGCGCGATTCCCGAAGAGGATCACATGCGAATGAGGCCAGGTGTGTATCTCGAACGGATGCGCGCCGACATATTTACTCGGGATTCGCCCCGGCTTTGAGCTAATAAGCCACCCTCGTTCCCCAGTCTTGTTAAGTACGCTCGAAATCTGTTGCGAACTTATTTCCAAAGTTCAAAACCCACGTTTCTTGTACCCAAACTTTTTCTACCAGGGTATCGGGAGCATCGTAAACAACGAAACTCGTAAATATTTTCTTCAGCCATGCTCCGAAGATACCCGAAGAACCCAATCCCCCCCCCTACAATCCTTGAAAGTCAACCAATCCGTGCAAATTGACATACTCATGTGTGAACCTGAGAAAAGGAACCGTTCGGTAAATTAACAAATTCCTAACTCAAGTGTGAAATTCTTGCCATTTTGTCGAATGATAACTTTATTCTAATCAATTTTAATCGAACAAGCACTGCATGAGATTGTCTTGGTAGCTTATCATTTTGTCAAGTTCTCGCAGGTAGTTCAACAAGGTTCTCACTCATTACCCTCGAAAACCTCGAAAACGCGCGTTCTGTCAGTTCTTTATGACTTTGCGGGCATGGAGGTGAGTTTCAGTGATTTAGCAGCAAAATCGGAGATACGTTGTATAGATCAAATTTATTGATTCATCCATTGAAAGGAAAACGTGCTATCCATTTTATTATATTTTAAGCGGATTACTTGTACGCTGACAACTCGGGGATGGTGTTTGGACCAAGAGTGGATTATTTTGGTTCGAAATGAGTGAGTAGCGACAGATACTCATCATTTTATTTTTCATAAACAATCATCCGTTGGCCTGGCTTTGCCAACTTTTTTTAAACTTGACATCGCCATCGATTCCGGGGAATTTACTGAACCGACAAATTCAAAATTTGAAGACCAAATTAGCAACTAAAGAGCACTAAATCTCTCAACATAGGTTAGTTTTGATTTTGCTGAAGTGGTTATTTCAGCTTAAGAGATGTAAAAAAGGGTCGGATACCAACCGACTTAATTGACCCTGGACTACCAAAATGGCCAAGATTACCTTCATTTCTTATTCGTGGAGCTTGATCAGACGCAACGATAGGATCGGATTGCTACGGATCGTTTGGGGAGATGAAAACGCTCGGACGTAAGGTAGCGAGACTCCCGTGACCCTTACCTTGTACATAACAAGCAAGCCCATGCTCGTCCTCTGTAATTTGAGTGGTCACCAGCGTCAGTAAAGTTTCACCGAGTTTAAAGCCCAGACAGAATTTAATGGATCTCTCTGGAGCGTTTAGTAAAGTGACATTCTCACCTGCGTTCATCAACCGTGAAATTTCGGCCGGCTCTTTAGCACTGACAGTGAGTGTCTTCTCCAGCACGTTCTAAACGGAGAGGCTTATCTCTGCGTTTGACATTCCTGCATTAACTAGAGTCGGCCGAAGTTTGCGCTCTTTACTCAACTGAGCTGACTGAGGAACATTCTATTGCTCCAAGTGAATTCAAATTGCGACTGTAATTTATCACAGCTTAGAGATGGGTCAGAACGATGTTACCGGAAGAAATGAGTTGAGTGAATATCGCTGTTGACCGTGATTCTACTTTGCTCCATGTGTTCTCTTCGATGTGCAGACGATGAAATCCCACTAATTTCTGAAAGTGAGAAGACGTGATTGATTCTCTCTGGCACCGGAAGTATAACCTTCGTGTCGATGCAAACATCGACCACAAAGAGAAATCGGAATCTCATGTCGATCCTATCGAGTTATCGACAGACACCTCTCGATTACACCGAAATTTCCAAAGTTATTACTCTTCTCGAGTAAAAGAGGGGAAGCACGATAAATTGATGAAACGTCCCTTCCTCGGCCCACCGTCTGGACACCTCCTCCATCAAGATAATCACGTTTTGCAGCTCACCGCATCATGCGGCTGACCGCTGAATATTTGAACTGTAAACTCGCATTACTTATCTACTACTCTTGTAGCGTGAAGAAGATTTATTATTTACACACCACTTTACCCTTACCTGAGCGAATGCATTGGCGCCAATTTATCAACTGATCGTGCGTCGCTTAAATAAACGCTGGATCAAAATGTCTTGGTAGTCAGGACTTGGACTTCCAATGTATCGACCCCGAAAGAAAACGTCGAGGTTCGATGAAGTAGTTCAAAGTTAGAGTTTGACAAAGCTCGAACCGAACCCAATTCCAAACTTTAGAGAAGAATGAACGACGTTTCATGATCGCACAATGAAGGACCTGGCGCATTTCGAAGATAAAGCACATTCCAAACTCCTGAAACCACTAGGTTTCAGTTCCACCATATGGGAAGTATACGGGAAGCGCCTGCCCTCTCGCAGATCGATTATACTCCCGTAAGCAGACTGCGGTTGGTTATCTCGATCGGGACTGGCCATTACATCACACATGGCCGCTGCGCTGAGCGGATATCCGAATACCCTTGAAGCGGTCCTGAACACAATGGACTCTCGAACAGATGCGAGAAATGCAGTTGGTCACTGGACCAAAACAATAAATCTGCTCCGCGGAACCGATTATCGGTCGGTTACTCCTTCTGCTTCTCACGTAGCCTTCGTTATAGAGGTCAAGATTGTCTGCAGTAATCCAGGCGATAAGATTTCGGTCGAAGACGCAGTTACACGCGTTTTGACGAAGGCCAGGTGGCTTCACCCTCAATCCCGTACGGCCGAATTAATGCTGAAGACGGACAGGTTGAAACTGGATGCCTTTTCCGGCACAGATCCTGAGCTTAACACAGCTGATGTGGTGCCAACCGAATCCACTCTTGATCCTGGTATTACACGTGCTCTAAGCTGTTTCCACCCTTCTGTAAATCATCGTAGGTATAATTGTCATCGTGTTACCGAAGCTCTTACTGTCTAACCTCTTCTTGGTATTGAATGAATCGCAATGTGAAGAGAGGACTGAACTGTCTGGCTGCCTCTTGAGAACTTCTAATGATCATTTACGATGCTATGTTTTCGAGTCTGACTCTTTGGATACAGCATTACTAACAATGGCTCCTTCTGAACTATCAATATTAAGGTGAATGCACTTGGCAAGCAAGCTTCAGTGAGCCGAGTGCCCAACAGTTTCGAAACATTCTTCGATCGATTGGTTCTAATTGAAGCATCGGCGCTTCCAGCGGGACTATTGTGTGCCATGGGTAATAATTCCGTCAACTAAAACCCTAAATCAATAAACAGCAGAGGAAATCCATAATCCGATAAAGGCCACTTATCACAATCGAAATCCTACCTCCAATCGATCTTGTTGTTGGTAAAACGAGAAAAAAAGAGCGACGGAGAGAGGAGGCTACAACGAAGGGGATTACACCGGCATCTTGAAACGGCAAAAAATTCCCTTGACGCCACCTGTGACCCAAAGTCCATACGAAACGTGTGGACATGTGGGAATGATATGAAGGTAAATAGGGAATAGAGGATCGCCAACAGAAAATCGAATGAGAGGCTTAATGGAATACGGGGTGAGAACAAATTGCATCCATCCTTCGCGTAATCTCTTATCAGATCAACTTCCCAGCTCTCACAAAATGCGCTCGATCATCCGTCCGCCTGTTGTCTAAATTCAATCACCTCCATGAAATGTCTTTTTCGCTCTGAGACAGCGGACGTTTGCATGCGTCGTTAAGTCCTGGGACATTCATTCACCTGATAATGTGACACATTGTAGTTATCTTGGTGCATGAATATCTCACACGTTATTTCGGGCCAATATCCAATCAGACGCAGTAATGGATATTCGGCATGATAGGATTGAGGGTTCCTGCCACTCAGGATTCCAATTGATAGACCTGACATGCTAATCCCGCGAAAATCGGCAGGCCCTTTTCTCCGCTTCCACTTGAGAGGATGCATGCAAAGTGCTTGGCAGATACGCTTACTGATTAGAGTATAAACGGTGAGAACAGTCGTCACGAAAGTGTAATTAATTTTTCCAAGATATAACCTAGGTGCTTCAAGTCATGTGCAAAGTTTTTAGAGCCTTAGTTACACGCCGTGCAGACAATATTTTCACAAGATTGTGGAACGTTCTTCTGGTCTTTGCTGCTTTCTTTTTAACAAGTAGAGACCACGCTGGGTGCTTTTCTCTTTTAGTCCAAGAATATTTCCAACCCAGTGTTTTTTCTTGCTTGAGAAACAGTCACGGTAGAAGAACCATTTCAAGTGCTTTGGCTTTTTCTTCCAAATTGTTCCTTTTGATCCTGACACGAAGACTCGGCGCTTGGAAAATCGAAGAGCGTGTTTGCTCGGTAGGATGCCAAACCCCGTCACCACGATGTCAGAGCGCTGGGTGAGCCGAGGAAATCACCCCGAGGGTTGGACGGGTATTTTGCCACATTCCTGTGGAGCGGCGAGGAATTCCTGATGCCAGCTGGGTGAACCCCGTTGGAATCAGACACGGAGTTGAGGAGGAGGCTCATTCCTGGTTTTGATCATCCTGGAGTCTTGGAAAACGAGAACCTCGCCGAGGATTGCATAAAACGGACTTCCAACGAATGAAATATGAGTCACGTGGTATGCGCCCTACGTTCACGAAAATGTTCACCGATATTGACGACCTCGTAGTTTGTCCAAGAACTTTGGAGGCGTGGACTGGTTTCTGGATAAGTCTTACAGTCCAGCGGTCGTGGTCGGCCAGCTGCGGAGCCAACTTTCCGCCTCTGACGTATAGCTCAATAGTTCCTATCCAGCACTTATGCCACAATCGATCACAATCGTTACGGAAACGGGGGTAAAACTTTCCCGCACTCCGAGAGAAATATCGGGAGAAATTGCGCTAGAGCAATAAACGTCAAATGTATAACTTAATCCTAGGTCAAAAGGACAGCCGCAGATCTATCGGGCGGAAAACTTTACCACGAGAACTCTGTTCTATAAACTTCGAATCTTTCCTCCTCCTCCTCCTCCTCCTAGTCCTTCTCTCCACCTTGGCTTTATACCTTCTGTCTCGCCTAAGCTCGCGTTGTCTAGACTCCGGCTATTCAGGGGAAAAGCGTGCATTACCGTCACAGTGGAATCAGCTTCATTAGAATTTATTTCTTTGTCCGACCTTTGCTGTTGTTTTCTTTCGCTTCGCTCTCGAAATTGAGATCATCACACCGCTGCACCGTAGTGAGAGCTAGAAAGTATTTACGGCATGTTTCCCGAAAGGGTGAAAGCCGTAGATATTAACATATATTGTAGTAAGGAAAAAAAATATATCTCATTCTCCACGAACTTGGTGTGAAATGTTTTTCATCTTGTATATCTATGAGATTGCAACAGTTTTATGCAAATTTCAACATTTTCGTACCTCGAATTAAACGAATACTATGAAGTTTTTGCGACTTTAATAACATTCGAAAACTTATCAAGAAAATGAACACAAGATTACATGTAAAGAGTAGCTGTGTTTCAATGTTCTAATGAAATCGTTAATTAACATGTTGATAAGGTGCAATTTTTTCTTAAGTGCCAGCTACTGTCAGACAACGTTAGATGAAGGTTTTCTCGAGAAACGCGACTGTATTCACGCTGATTATGAAACTGCGCAAAAGACTGACTGAATGTTCGATTATCACCATATTGATCTAAGCTGTATAGGCAGTATACTTTTACCTCAGGTACGTCTTTATGTACCCATCATTATTTTAGTCGTAACTGCTTTGCTCTACTTCGTATTGTAAGACTTGAATAAAGTTATTTCTAAGCCTGTTTAATCGCTGTGACATTCTGTTATAGTTGTTTCGCTTCGAAGATTAGTAAACTCGACAGTTTTTTCATCTTCTCATTTTATAAATGGGTTCAATTTTTATAGCTTGTCAATCAACAACTGTTTTTCTTAACTCTTATACCGAATTGTATAATGAGAGATTACAGGTGTTCAGAAAGTAATTAGCAAAATTTACTAGGATCTTTTCGTCTTGACCGTTTTCGTCGCAGATAAAAAAAAAAAAAAAATGAAATAGAGTATGAAAAATCAGGATTTACATTTTGACAAAAACCAAATGTTTGACAGCCAATGCACTTCGAACGAAAGAAAATTCACATGCGTGGCAGTGCCAATTTTTCACATAATTCAGCTTTCACGAATAATCTGAAACGTGGTGCGAGCCTGTCAACATTTTTTTAACAAGTCCGAACTTTCATTGGTATTAATTTTTAACGAGAAAAGTAAAGAAGAATTAGAGACGGCTGGTAATAAAGTTAGGAAGACAGAGTGAGAGTGTGAGAGAGAGAAACAGAGAGACAAGAGTAACCGGAAAAACTTAATTTGATCGGCAGCCTAAATACCGTGCTGAGCTGTTATGTAATGAAAGAAGTAAGGATAAAACTGAAGTAAAGAAATGAAATGAAAAGAAACAAAGCTGTGCGTTATGAGAAATAATTCAAATCCCCGGAACTAGAGCCTAATTAGTGACTTTCGGAACTTTTCTCTTGTAACCATCGGGAACCGGAGTTGTTCTCAGAGTTTAATAAAATTTAATTCTTCGCGACACTGCCGAGCCGACTAATTGAGCCGAGTTGAAACCGTTCCGCAGTTCCTTAGTTCCGTTCCATTGGAAAGCTGCTATATAAACCCATATAATTCTATTCTACTCGGCTACGTCACGACACGTTTCGGCTTTCCTGCACGCAAAGCTCGGGAATCCGAGCCGTAAGCTCTTCCTGAAGAACAAAGCTTGCGTCTCGGCAGGCTTCTTCGACTTTCCGGCATTGTTCTCACGTCAGGGAACAAAAGTATAAGACTAGACGAGCCTTCCATCCCAGTGATAAATGCCCTAGCCCTCTCTTTCTCTTTTTCTTTCTCTCTTTCTCTCTGTTTCTCTTCAACGGTCGACCACGCCAATGGAAATATTAGCTCGAAACCGTCGGTCAGTCAGCCGTCCAGAAACTCGCCCCTTGAATCGGGGATCAAAGAGGCCGCGAGGCTCGAAGTCCGTTTGGTATTTATGAGGCCCTGTGAAAAATTGAGATTTAAGGCAGCTTAATAAAGATTTCGTCCAAGAAACAAGTAGATTGTTAACAATTTTTCCACACAGTTAGCACAAGGTTTTGTGGATTTTTTTTTTTTTTTTTTAATCGAAAATGTTCATTAACAACAGATTTATTGTTAGTAGAAAAATGTATTCGGCTGTGTTGTGATCGAACGACATGGATCATATCTGAAAATATATTAGTCTGCTTGACTTGATATTTCGACAGATCTTTGATTATAATATTTTCTAATGTATGACAGGATGGTTTGAAAAAAAATTCATTTGTTTGTTAGTAACAATCGTCGAAAACCCAATTTTTTATTTCGAGTCACCTTTTCGTGTCCCATTTTTCAATCTTTCACAAAGTCTATTAACTGAAATTTCAGTTCTCGAACCTCGGCTTTTGAATCACCCAAGTTTTTTTTAAGGCTATTTTTCCGAGTGGACTTTACGTCCCGTTCATTACTAAGGGGGCCGATTTATGGCCAAATTCGGTATTTAAATAGCACGGATTACACTGAATTGCAGAAGATCCATCACCACCCTTGCGTTGTAACCTTTTAGAAGGCAACCTTTTTCATGAAGGTGTTCTTCGTAATTGAACCGAAAGCAATTCATTCGGTTTAATTTCTTGACGCACTTATCCAGCTGATGGATATAATAACACAAGTCTGCAACCAAAAAACTGCACGGGTGTTTTATACTGTCTTTTTTTTATATATATATATACATAACAACTTTTTACTTACCGAAACCGTAGAAATACTCAAAAAGTTCCATCACGTCAGATTTGTTCTTGAACTCGTGTTTGTAGTTTCATTTAGAGTTGAACTCACGTTTAATTCGAAATCTGATATGCTATTTTTGGTTCTAAAAATTCTACGCAGAAGTCATTTCTCACTTCCATTTAATATGTAGTAGAGTGAGACTCAAGAACAAATACAAACAGTGAAGCAGAAAATGGAGAGTGGAAGCGTGTTCGAAGGTGTATCAAAAAGAAGAAGAAAAGGTTTCATGGGATGAAAAGAACGAACACGGAATGTTATATAAATTTCATAAAGAAATTCTTTGTTTAATTTTATGAGAAATATTATTTAGTTCATTGTAATAAAATGGTGGTATTTTTCATTATGCTTTTTTTCACGCAAACACCTTGTATTTTGTAAAAATTTGCAAACTCGAAAACACAATATTTACCAAACACATCCGATGCAGCTGAAAAAAAAACAATTTTTTTGCACATCTGTATAATAATAACAGTTAAAATCCACCGGGTAACAAAAAGGAACGACAAAATTTTGCATTAATCTTTGATCGTTATATCTTGTTATTTCAATCGCGAGACTCGCTCTTCGATTATACATATAGTGAGCATTAAATATGGATAACCACAGAAAGTTTTACCCGGATGCTACGAACCAATCATCATTTTTCAAGTAGCCCAACGCCGCTGCGCCGGGTTTAACGACGAAAGATAAATCTATCAAAAGTGCGGCACAGTCGTTGAATGGCCGAAGCACTCTGCTCGTGTGAGCAGAGGAAGAAGAGGAAACACCAACAGCTTGCACGAAGCACGCGATACTTCTGGAGGCTCGGATTCTCAGCCTGGGATGATCTCCATTACTTTGCCCTGGTTGCACGCCCGAAGCGAACGAGAAAATAAGAGAAATGAAGAGAGAAAAATAGAGGGATGAAAAAACACGAGAAGAGGAGACGTTTTTCACTCAATGCTACCGCAGACTGCACGCGAATGTCTTTGGACATTTACCTGACGATGAGTGGGAAGATCGAATATATATATATTATGATTCGTACGTTGGTACCCACTCAGCAAAAAAGAAGAATGAAGTTTGCTCTACGACATGACGTGCGGAAATGTGACGTATCTCAATTTCGCTAAAATAATATATAACTTACCACCGAATTTTTTTTTATCTTCCTTATAATGGGGAAAAATAAGAGAGTGAATTTCTAACCACTGCATTGTCCGACGTCTGATAAAATGTAATAATGCGCATGCGCTAAAATCCGAAAGCGAGTGTTTGCCAGGGTGACCGACCGTCACAAATCTAACCTCAAAAATTTTTACACTTGTAGGTGACGTGCAGCAGTTGTGCTCAACACTGACGATTGTCAAAATTTTTGAGGTTAGATTTCTGACGGTTGGTCACCCTGGCAAACGCTCGCTTTCGGATTGTAGCGCATGCGCATTATTATGTTTTATCAGTGGTTTAAGAATTCACTCTGTATACCAAGATACATGTATGGAGAAGAATACAGTTGCAATTGTTAATGTTAAATTGAAAATCAATACTTTTAATCATTCCGATTGCGTTTTAGTCGCACATTGAGTATTTATGAAATTATAGTAAGTTTCGTAAGTTACTAGATGATCTTCCCAGAGATGCATTGAAGAAATGCTAACAGTTTATGATAAATATGAGCTTCTTTGTCATCTCTTATTTCAACTCGCATTCAAATGGTTGAAAAATCTTGTTAATTTGTCTGATTTCACTCCACGTTCACTTTGTTTTTTACGAAAATGTGTTTCGACACAGAGTTTCACTCCAACTTCCGGTGCACCAGCAATCGAGGATTGTCTGTGGTCGAAGAGTTCCTCTGAGATTTCCACGCTCTAAGTGCCTCTTGTTTTGGCTAATTATCAGGAGTGGTTAGAGTTGCTCGGATAGCCGTGAAAGATTCTCGAGTAGCTTGCCACGAGTCTTTTAATTCACCCATCCCACCGTAATCTTACGTACATACCTGCAATATCCACTCGGCAGACAAACTCCGGGCGAAGCGAAATCGATATGAAACTGTTTCTCCGCGTTTCTTGAGAATTTTCAGCCAAGCGAAATCGGATTAATGCATATAGGGCATTCCGCGTCTAATCTATTCGACCAAAACCTTGGCTCTCACAAAATCGTATCAAACTCTGTGAAATGTTATTGTGAGTCTGGAAAGGCGAGTACGATTTTCAGCAAATTTTTCTTCGAATAAAATACACGTGAAAATCGACAATGCAGCCCAGGCTTCAGTCAATTATAACTCTAAGAAAAAAGCATCGGTTTTGTGTCCATTTTTGAATTTATATAACAAGCAAAAAAATTCATAGACCGTCTAAAGGTGATACAATTTCATTCGAGATCTTAGTTTCTTATATTTCTTCTGCATAACGTTACACTTGCACGATTCGGTTGAAACTGAAACTTTTTTGTCCACAAATTTTTTTCGCATAATGTATAGATACTTTTCGAAATATATACGAACTGCTAGCGTCTAAACTTTTTTGAATAAAAATTTACAAAAAATTCCCCACTGACTCTTATCAATTAAAAAAAAGTAGTTCACAAAATTTAAATCAGTTTTGAGTGGATCGGAGTTTTCGTCGGGTCAATTACCGGCACGTGGAATGGCTTATGTAGTATAACGCGGGAAATTCGCTCCGTTTCAAAAAACACATAATGCCGCTTCGTTTTGACGGATTAAAAAAACAAAGAACAAAAAACGTAAAGCAAAAATTGAATTTATAATTGCCAGTACTCGGCAGCTCCCGATCCCCATTCATCCAGAGATTACTTCACCAGCCACCCTTGATCCATTTATTCCAGTTTACGGGGAGATTGAGCCGTGACGGCAGTTCTGCGATCGTCTCTTACTCCTTCTTCCTTTTCCACTTGACATTATTTCGTTTTACGATACCGTCGAGGGAAGAAAATAAAACAGTAAGTGAGGGTGTATAAAAAAATCTCGACCATACGGATGGGCCTCGTTTTATGAGACCGAGTCCCCACAACAAACCTTCGTTAAGTTATTCAGGAATTTATGTAGGTACCGTTGACTACTTTTCGAGAGTTCCAAGTAGCGATACATCAATTCTGTATATTTTAATCGTATAACCGCTGTTTGTTGGCAATATTCTTTTTTTGTTTAAATTTTTTTTCTTTCGTGCAGTTGAGAGCGGACTGCTCTCGTTCTCCTTGCGATTTAGTATTTATCAAAAGCACTCAAATCCACGTTGCTTCATTTTTAATCCCCTGATTGTAATTATCCACGTTCCAATCGGCAATATAATCCGTATAAACTCTATATCATCATCGATGCGACTCACGTTTACCGAATCGATTATTCAATTAAATTTTTATGTGGTCAATCAAACCCGGTTTAAGTTGGTTCAAATTAATTTAACAAATTTATCCGAAGCGATAACCGATTCACGAACGAGTCAGTCGACGATTGAATAAGCTTCGTACCTACGCAAAACTCGTTGCTGGCCTCAGAAATGCATAGCTCGAATAAAAATGTAAGTTATCGAAAAATCGTGTCAAATTTCGTATAACGCTGCAGTTTTATTCCGTGTACTAACGCAGCGAAGAGAGAATTAAATTCTTTCCCCACCGCTAATTCGTTATTAAACTTTGCAAACTTTGGCCATCAGATTCGTGTCGGGATGGTTTTTAGCTAATAACGGGTTTATCGGTGAGAAAGGAAGGGGAACAACGGCAAAAAACTGTTTCACAAATCTGACCGCGACATATCGACGCGCGAGTCTTGTCGCGGGTTCATTCGGTCGGATTCTCTGGCTGACGCGACTGACGGCGGAATTCGCACAACAGCGGGTGCGTTACGAGCACTTGATTTCGCCTCGAAACCGGATTTGCCGACCGATCTGCAGAGCAGAGGACAGTCCGAGTTATTTGTCGGCTTCCGGTATATCCTCCCATGTCTCTCTCTCTTTCTCCCCCTTGAAGATACTCGCTCGGCCGCCGAGTATTTTCCACCTTCTTTATCTCAAGTTACCGCTGGAATTTCTCTACCGACCCCTCGATCCGGAATGAGGGACTCACAATCGCCTCCTAGATTGTGGTTTTGAAAATATACTCTGTCAGAAGAGTCTTGTATTTTCGTATTCATATCTTTTCACTTATCATATCTTGTGTCTAGTTTTTTGGACTGAATTCGAAATACTTGCTTTCATGTGGGGACCATATTCAAATGCATAAAATGAAATGTTTCATTCTCTACGTCTCGAATTGTATTCTCACTACCAAGATTCGGTCATCAGAATTTAATGCTACTCTTTGGGAAGACTTCAAATATTTATATCGAAACTTTTACCATACACGAATACACATGCTTTTAAGAAATGTGTCTCGTTTGGTCGTTTGTTTCACACGATTCATTTCTCCGGCTGCACTCCAATTCGCACGCGATGTACGCATACTTGTCTGTACCTACTATGTTCTACACGGTTTCTTTTTGTTTTTTCTCTCTTCCTATATCACGCATCGGTCTGCAAGACAGCGAATATACCTATGTATAGTATATAATATTGACCCGAGGCTTCATCGAGGGTGTAAAAAATCGACCTTTTCATGATTTGCGAGTTTTCGATATTTGCCAAGGAACACAAAAAAGGCGGCAAAAGACGGGTATCAATATCAAGTCTGCGTGAATAGTCTTACCAGGGTTAGGAACTAGAAGTTGGGCCGTTCAGCCGGCTCAGATTCCGAAGGTGAATCTGCGACTGGACGTGCGTCTCTTCGAAAAGCGCAAGATATTCACGTCAGGCGATTCGCATCTGGTGCATTTCATGCAAACTGTAGTCGACGTTGAGGCTTTCACCGATTTTCTTATAGATAATTTTTCCTCGATTTTCATAATGAATTGTTCGCTGCTTGTGAAATTTTCTTATGTTTAATACCTATTCACTGTATCATGTTGATTTTAATTGACATTCGACTCAACGTGAAATGGAAAATTAGCTCTAGAATTCAGAGTCAGCCCCATCCGTTTTATGGCCTATCAATTTACGGATCGTTTTTCAATGAGGGATGTGAACTTTACGTCATAAACTATACCAAGAAATTCAAATGACGAAATTCCGTCGAAGAGACACGTCACGTCGGTTTTAACTCACTGCTTCTCGTCTGGGTTATTCCTGCTTTCTCGGTCGTAACGCGCAGCCTGCTCTTCGTCTCAAAATGATCAAGGGATTTTTCACGGTAAGATTCATGGTGAATATCGATCGTCAGAAAATAGTTGATATTTATCATACATTATTCGTTGTGTATATACATATACATACACATAGACGGTTTAATAAAGTATTCCACAAGATTCGAAGCCCATCGATCAAAATATCACTTTGCGTGTTCTGCATACTGCACTAATTCTACATTGAAAATCTTGCGAAATGGGGAAGGTCCCACCTTCCTCCTACAGCCTTTGCAGTCATCTTATCCTCAGGCTGCAGAGGATGCTTCGGCATTGAGTATGTTTTCACAGCCTGTTGCTTTTTCGACAGCATCATATACAGAAGTCGTCACAGTGGCAGGTTGCGGTTGTTCGCATTCACTCAATTTTTCGAGCGTGCAGATTTTGGCCGTTCGAATACTCCTGTTGGTCGATTTATGATAATGATCAGTCAATTTTGAGCAAAACTTTCACTGCAGCATATGCTGCTGGAGTATAATATAACGGCAACAATTTTCTGATCTTTCACTTACTTGCATTCGTTCAGGCTTGGGTAGGATGGTTCATAAGACCATGGAGCACCAGCAATCCGTGCGCCGTCAGTGAGGACGATGGAATTATTGCGGGGCGGCATTTGTACCGAACAGTTTCTGGGATAATGGTGAACGAAACACTCAAATCCACGAGCCGTGTAAAATGCTTGGATAAAAAAAGACAACGTTATGTGAATTTACAAGAGGTTAAACAATTTTCAAAACGTTGTAACCTGGTGGATTTGCATAATCGTTTTTCGCCTTTTCAATTTTCATATCTAAACCTTCGGTGGCGTATCTTCAAGATTTATTCCGCATTAACGGGAACGAATTTCACGGAGCCGTAGGTTCGGAACCAACCAAGAAGTGATATTTTTCGTGTACATTTTTACATTTTTCGGTTTCCAAGACGAAAGTAGAGTCGGTTTATTGCTAGATTAGTACACTCTATAGCGAGCAGTTTAGTTTTACAACTACGTGCATATGTTTGTGAGGGCATTTCAATATCCACAAAAAAGATCCATGCATCTATATGTGTAGTAAATAAACTTACAAATAAGGTTACTTCCGTTGTTCCCGCAGACGGAATCCGCAGCTGCAAATCTCATGTTGTACATGATGTTGGCAGTCGCGCGTTCCGCTTCGTCCAGACAAGGTCTGACTGAATTTAGAGCTAGCTTCGTCGAGTTTAACACAGTCATATACGTGTCACAAAGTCTCGGTATCTGTTCCTGCCCGTTCCATGATTCTACGCCGACAAGCAGAACCTGATTTATAGTGTCGTTGACCAAGGAATCTATCGAATTTTGCAGGCTCAGCAGGCTTTCCTTGGCATCGTCGAATGCCTTTGGTCCACCATTCTTCTTGCACTTGTCGATTACGGCTTGCTTGACGGCCTCATCATAATTATTCAAATGGTATAAACGAAGGGCTCTCAGCATGTCGATGTAAAATTCTGCAAGCATCTCTGGATTTCGTGTATTTTTCGGTTTAGTAGCCTCGGAACATAAGATTCCTGTAACAGAGTGGAAGCGTATAGGAACGAAAGCAAAACATGGTCTACGAAATGAAAGTGAATCACAGGTGAAGGTGGAACAACAACCAAATATTGGAACGGCTTATTTTACGAGCTAGTGACAAATCACGAAGTGTTGTCGACTTGAACTTAAATAGTATTCAACAGATTAGATGCTAGAAGCGTCAGTCACTTGATTCTGAGATGCTCGAAACTATATCGCACAGTTATACGTCGAAGTTGCGGCTAAATTCGATCAAGTTTAAGTCTACTTGTCTTGCCGTATAGTTTCACAAGTTGGCTTACCAGCAATCAGGTGAACGAATAAAAATGCAACGAAAATCTTCATCGTGACAACCAGAAGTAAGACTCTTGACTACGCCTCACGAATTCAGTACTGAAACTCACGTCGTTACGAATCTTAATAACCGAGACCAACTTCTTCTGTGGTCGAACTGTAGTCAATAACGAACTTTGAATTAAAGAGTAACCAGCTTTTATACACACACGCTAATCGTATAATCCACACAGAGGTCAAGATATCCAAACCTGACGGCTAGCAGTTTCAACGAAGATACAGCTTTGACCTGTGCTATTATCAAAGTACAGGGCATCGGATTAACAGCCAAGTCAA
Organism: Neodiprion lecontei; assembly: GCF_021901455.1. Lineage (NCBI taxonomy): Eukaryota > Metazoa > Arthropoda > Insecta > Hymenoptera > Diprionidae > Neodiprion > Neodiprion lecontei. The sequence continues at coordinate 40,042,269 of NC_060263.1, read as the reverse complement.
TGTTCGTTTGATCTCCGGCAACATCATCCGATGTGGCCAAAGTTCTTTCTCGTACATTCGAATTGAAACGTTTTCTGCCTTATCGCTACACGTGAACTATACGTAAAATATGCAGTTAGTGTCGGCGGTGCGTGTTTTACGAAATGTCAGACTTATGGATTGCAAATCACAGAGACGCAGAATCGTGTTACTCCACAACATTCCACGTGAAATGCATGTACTCGAGTTCTTCGATCGAGGTATGAATTGTCACTCTGAGACTTACGATGCTGAGCAGAAAGTTGGATCATTGATTTTAAATGCTTTCCTGGGTCAAGTTCTGAATGATGTTTGTTTTCCTCACGGTCTTCAATGTTCGTTTCCGCTTTCATTCATGTGACAAACACCACTGCGTAGCGAAAGATATTGCAGCGCACTTCGGGCTGACATTTGAGATTTTCTCTGCGATAAATTCATGTTTTGATAATTTTTTCATCAGTTCACATCAATGATGAAGTGTCAATGAGATGATCGTCGTATAAAGTTTGGTAAGCTTTTTAAATTTCCACGACTGGAAAATCCTGCGATGTAAGAACTCACGGCCTTAGTATTGTCCTTGAATGGTAGCCTATTCATTGATGTACAATTCGAGTAGAAAATGTACTTCCGGTTCAGTCGATAAAAAGTAGATTACTAACTTTATGCTTGACTTAACCATAGAATTAACTTATTTGACCTCAAAAGCGCGATGAAAGTGGTATGTTTCTCCCTAAGACGGATTTGCGGGAAATATGTACCGAATTCAAAAGTCCCAATTTTCAAACAAATATTGCGGCAAAAATTGAGTCGGAAATAAAGTCCCATATTCAACCCAGGAAAAAAACTCGACTTTATTCCCTTGTTACATAGTGTATTATTATTCGACAAAATCAGTATCTCGCATATCTCATGGTGGTAATTTTCATTTTCACTTCTAAATGCAATCGTTTTCGAGGGAGTGACGACAAAATTCTGGACTGAGCTTATCTCCTTTATTTTCACTATTCTACGTCTTTTAATCAATTGTCAGTCCACAATCTGCAGATGCAAAGTTGCCAGAGTTGACAAATATTTCAACACAATTTTGTGATCGACAGTGTACATTGATCATGGAAATTTTTTTGGATCCCCACAAATATCGACGTTACGGTTCAAATTCCAAGAAGCAAGTGAGTCAAGATTGATAAGTCGCGAGGTTAATACCCGCGTATCAGTTGGGGGGTGATAGCTGGGATGTTGAAGTCTTAGGCTTGAGGGGGGGGGGGGGGGGGGGGTGCGGTTTTGCACTTTTGAAAAATCGACTAAATATTTCATTCAGTAAAGACAGGTAAGTAAAGCCATAAAGACATATTTTATTCTTGTATGTATATATTATACACTGAACAATATTTTAAAACGAGAGACGATCGTCAGTTTGTCGTTGTGCGTTCGATCGTGCGCTTGTGATTTTCTCTCAAAACTACTTTTTCAAAGTCCGTGTTCACTGCCATTTGAAAACTACTTGACCGATTCATTTCAAACTTGGTACACATTTCATTTATATAAAATACCTCCCCCCAACGTGTAGTGAAAATTTTTTTTTCGCATTAACGGGGTTTTCCACTCACAAAATGGCGGAATTTTTAGTAAAAAGTAGCAGGTTTCACTTCAGATGGCCGCCAAATATTTATGAATAAAAAAAAAAAATAATCGAAGAACGTTGGCGGGAGGATTTGATGATACTTTGACTAAATTCTAATGGTTTTTGATATCAGATAACTTCAGACCGAAACATAGTGAAGACCGCAAATTGTTTTTTTTCTGAGACGTTCTGGGGCAAGCTCTGTCATCGGCTTGTTTTTCAATATTTCCGCATGAAAAAATTACAGAATATTTTTAAAAGTATACTCAATAGTGCACAAAAGGTTTGACTAAATTTTGCTCAATCCATACTTTTAAAAAAAATTCACAAAAAAATTGGTTTTTTTTACGCTGAAAACCTTACCCCCCCCCCCTTAACGATCTTTCACGAGAGGAATTATCAAGAGACCATTTCTTTTATAACCTTCGCCAAACTTTACGACATCTGTCGTATGATTTTCCGTACAACTTATTCAACATTGACAGAAATATTCTAGTACGCATTTTTCAGTTTTAGCATTCACGCGATCACGTCTCGAGTGAAATATTACCATATTTGTTTGAAATAACTAAAATGTTTGACTTTCTGGAACAACGCGCGTAAGAGAAACTACAGGTATACTCTTCAACGAGTGCTGCCTGTCACGTTAATGGAGAAAAAAATGTCAGCGTAGCTACCGGGAGGAAAAACCCGTCAGAATCGTTCGACTCGCTGCGCGATCGGCGGCGCATTCGACCTTGGACGAAATCGGGGTCGTACTATCGGTGGATTTTGCTGGTCGAGTAAACCCGCGCAGTAATGACGGCCGTCCGTGTATCAAAAGCGAATGAATGATTGCCGTGTCGGAATACGCGGGAGATGAGTGTCGATGAAATTGACGGGAGATTTCGTTGGGGCGAGATTCGCGGGGTCGCCGAATAACCCGGCTGTCGAAAATCGTCCTCTCGCAATCATTGCATTACAGACGTCTCAAATACCAAACTCGCACGGTATGATGTTTGTATTGCGTGAAAATGACGGGTGCCGATGGAACTCCAGAACCTGTTACGAGTTCACTCACCCTCGCAATTCATTACAAAGAAATCTCCAGGCCTCACTTCTACTTACAATAAGTATTGAATATCCTCTAACATTTCTATGGATCTGCAAGTACTTAGAAGCCAGGTTCTCGTGAGTCCTGTGATGGATCTTCTGGTAGCGTCATCGCGTCACTGAGGTGGCGAAGACACATTCTTATGCTTATTTTGCGTTTCCTCTGAATCTGCCATTCCATTTCCGCCAACTTTGGTTGAAATTTTCGTACCTACACGCTTACAATCTATCACACGGGCACGTACGGGTATAGTATTAGTCATAACAACGATCATGATCGCAGACCGCTGGAGTAGAGGATAATAATTATCAGACTAATTGTTGAGGGGGAACATTCACACGTGAAGGGTTCAAAAATTCCGGTTCAGGAAGAAGTGGGCCAACACTCAGCCACGAATTTAACGCGAGAGATGAACCCGGTGATTCGAACTACCGTAACGTCGGTGAAATCTTTCTCTCCGATAAGGCGGAAAGAAATTAGAATGCTTTTTCTCCCAATCGCCTTGCGCTCGTGAGCCGCGGTACGAGGATATCCACGGTGTGATTCAGGGTCCTGGATGTGGAGTCTGTGGAATGAAACGGCCGGCCTTCCAAGACGTGATAAAATAAATTTATTTTTCCGTGAGACTCGCGTTCATTAATATTTCAAAGCTGTCAATCATTGTAACAGATTCGCTGTTCGTCGTATGATCGCGAATTCGCACAAATATAATTTACAGTGTATTTTGATGTGAGTTGAAATTATTGTAGGAAACAGGACTAGAACAGAGAAATTATTTTAAAGGATGCTGAATTCGAGTACGGAAGAAAAAGAAATAAAATGGGGTTTCCACAGAAAAAAAAACTATGCATTTTGATCTCGCAATCGCTTTATGGTTGATAATTTATTTTTTCTTCATGTAGAATATACAACACACTGCGATCATTTTCATTGCAAAACCTTGGTGAATTTTCAATCCCCCGACGACTATGGTATGGTCGATGAATTCCCAAAGCTCAAAATAATCTGTAAAGTTCACAAATGACTACTGATATTCAATTTGTGTTTACCAAATCGACTATTTAATTAATTTCTTAGGCGGTTGAAAAGCCCGGCTTATATTTGTTTCAAGTTATTCATCAAATTTGACCGAAGCGATAACAGATTGACGAACGAGTCAGCCGACAGTGGAATAAGCTTCATACTTAAGCAAAACTTGTTGCCGGCCTTGACAACGCATCGCTGAAATAAAAATGCAAGTAATTGAAAAATCGTGTCAAATTTCGTATTACGCTGCAGTTTTATTCCGTGTAACAACGCAGCGACGAGAGCATTAAATCACAAACCTGACCGCTCTGATCTGAACACCGATATTCCGTGTATTCGCATCCATATTTGGCGCAACAGCCCGCGGATTATATGTAGTTGGAAAGACGTTCGGGCAGCCGCAAAATATCGACGCGCGAGTCTTGTCGCGGGTTCATTCGGTCGGATTCTCTGGCTGACGCGACTGACGGCGGAATTCGCACAACAGCGGGTGCGTTACGAGCACTTGATTTCGCCTCGAAACCGGATTTGCCGACGCATCTGCAGAGCAGAGGACAGTCCGAGTTATTTGTCGGCTTCCGGTATATTCTCCACCGTCTCTCTCTCTCTCTCTCTCTACTACTTCTCAATGTATTTCTATTTCCGTTTTATTATATTTTACGTTCATTCTCATTGTTATTCTTAATTTTATTACTACTCTTAATTTATTTTATATATTTTCTTGTACTACCTATTCTTATCCTGTATCTGTCTAATTGTGCACTGTTATTTTATTCCTACCGTCGGTTCTTTAAACTATAAACCATTCATCATTTTCAACGATTAGGAACTCTAGTCTGTATATCTATTATTAGTTAGCTATTTATTTACTTCATCTTTCTGGTTCGGTGGTCAGTAATATATCCTTTTTATTGTGTTATACTTTTGTTATGTTATACTACTATCACTGGATCTATTGTACAATCCGGTTCTTGTATTCTATGTCTCTACCTATGTATCAAAATTACCTGCATCGATCTTTGAAGTTCCTCCACTGATCGCCTTTTTGTTTGCCTTAAAGCCCAAGCGGCTCATGGCATAATAAACTCGATCCATCTATCTATCTATCTCTCCCCTTTGATGATACTCGCTCGGCCGCCGAATATTTTCTACCTTTTTTCTCTCAAGTAACCCTGGGAATTTCTTTACCGACCCCTCGATCCGGAATGAGCGACTCACAATCGCCTCCAAGATTGCGGTTTTGAAATTATACTCTGTTAGAAGAGTCTAGTATTTTCGTATTCATATCTTTTCACTTATCATATCTTGTGTCTAGTTTTTTGGACTGAATTCGAAATACTTGCTGTGATGTAGGGACCATATTCAAATGTATGAAATGAAATGTTTCATTCTATACGTCTCGAATTGTATTCTTACTACCAAGATTCGGTCATCAGAATTTAAAGCTACTCTTTGAAAAGACTTCAACTATTTATATCGAAACTTTTACCAAACACGAATACACACGCTTATAAGAAATGTGTCGTTTTCGATATTTGCCAAGGAATAAAAAAAAGGCGGCAAAAGGCGGGTATCAATAGCAAGTCTGCGTAGATCGTCTTACCAGGGTTGAGAACTAGAAGTTGGGTCGTTCAGCCGGCTCAGATTCCGAAGGTGAATCTGCGACTGGACGTGCGGAGAATTCTTTCCAGCTTCGAAAAGCGCAAGATATTCACGTCAGGCGATTCGCATCTGGTGCATTTCATGCAAACTGTAGTCGACGTTGAGGCTTTCAGCGATTTTCTCACAGATACTTTTTCCTCGATTTTCATAATAAATTGTTCGCTGCTTGAAAAATTTTCGTATGTTTAATACCTATTCACTGTATCATGCTGATTTTAATTGACATTCGACTCAACGTGAAATGGAAAATTAGCTCTAGAATTCAGAGCCAGCCCCATCCGTTTTATGGCCTCTCAATTAACGGATCGTTTTTCAATAAGAGATGTGAACCTTACGTCATAAACTATACCAAGGAATTCAAATGACGAAATTCCGTCAAAGAGACACGTCACGTCGGTTTTAACTCACTGCTTCTCATCTGGGTTATTCCTGCTTTCTTGGTCGTAACGCGCATCCTGCTCTTCGTCTCAAAATGATCGAGGGATGTTTCAGGGTAAGATTCATGGCGAATATCGATCGTCAGAAAATAATTGATATTTATCATACATTATCCGTTGAGGTCCTATCCTATATATATATTTATATATGTATTAATAAAGTATTCCACAAGATTCCAAGCCCATCGATCAAAATATCACTTCACGTGTTCTGCATACTGCACTAAATCTACATTGAAAATCTTGCGGAATGGGGAAGGTCCCACCTTCCTCCTACAGCCTTTGCAGTCATCTCATCCTCAGGCCGCAGAGGATGCTTCGGCATTGAGTTTGATTTCACAGCCTCCTGCTTTTTCAGTAGTATCAAATACAGAATTCATCAAATTGGCAGGTTCCGGTTGTGCGCATCCACTCAATCTTTCGGCCGTGCAGATTTTGATTGTCCGCAGAGTCCTGTAGGTCGATTTATGATAATGACCAGTCAATGTTGAGCAAAACTTTCACTGCAGCATATGCTGCTGGAGTATAGTATAACGGCAACAATTTTCTGATCTTTCACTTACCTGCATTCGCGCAGGCTTGGGTGGGATGGTTCGTAAGACCATGGAACACCAGCAATCCGCACGCCGTCGGTGAGGACGGGAATATCGCGGGGCGGCATTTCTACCGAACATTTTCTCCGAGGAAGGTTAGCGATACACTCAAATCCACGAGCCGTGTAAAATGCTTGGACAAAAAAAGACAACGTTATACAAATTTACAACAAGTTAAATAATTCGAAAACGTTGAAACCTGTTGGATTTGCATAATCGCTTTTCGCCTTCTCAATTTTTATATTTGAACCTTTGGTGGCGTACCTTCAAGAATGATTCTGCATCCACGCGAATGAATTTCACGGAGCCGTAGGTTCGGAACCAACCAAGAAGTGGTATTTTTCATGCACACTTTTACATTTTTCGGTTTCCAAGACGAAAGTAGAGTCGGTTTATTGCTAGATTAGTACACTCCATAGCGAGCAGTTTAGGTTCATAACTACGTGCATATGTTTGTGAGGACATTTCAATCTCCACAAAAAAGATCCATGCATACGATATGTGTATTAAATGAACTTACAAATAAGGTTACTTCCGTTGTTCCTGCAGAAGAAATCCCCACCTACAAATATCATGTTGTACGCGTTGTTGGCAGACGCGCGTTCCGCTTCGTCCAGACAAGGTCTGACTGAATTTAGAGCTGGCTTCGTCTGGTTCAAGACAGTCATATACGTGTCACAAAGTCTCGGTATCTGTTCCTGCGCGTTCCATGATTCTGAGCCGACAAGCAGAACCTGATTCGCAGTGTCGTTGATCAGGGAATCTATCGAATTTTGCAGGCTCAGCAGGCTTTCCTTCGCATCGTCGAATGCCTTTGGTCCACCATTCTTCTTGCACTTGTCGATTACGGCTTGCTTGACGGCCTCACCGAGATCATCCAAACGGTATAAACGAAGGGCTCTCAGCATGTTGATGTACGATTCCACAAGAACCTCTGGATGTAGTGCATTTTTTGGTTTAGTAGCCTCGGAACATAAGATTCCTGTAACAGAGTGAAAGCGTATAGGAACGAAAGCAAAACATGGTCTACGAAATGAAAGTGAATCACAGGTGAAGGTGAAACAACAACCAAATATTGGAACGGCTTATTTTACTAGCTAGTAAAAAATCACGAATGTTGATAACTTAAACTTGAATAGTATTCAATAGATGAGATGCTAGAACCGTCAGTCACTTGATTCTGAGATGCTCAAAACTATATCGCACAGTTATACGTCGAAGTTGAGGCTAAATTCGATCGAGTTCAAGTCTGCTTGTCTTGCCGTATAGTTTCACAAGTTGGCTTACCAGCAATCAGGTGAACGAATAAAAATGCAACGAAAATCTTCATTGTGACAACCAGAAGTAAGACTCTTGACTACGCCTCACGAATTCAGTACTGAAACTCACGTCGTTACGAATCTTAATAACCGAGACCAACTTCTTCTGTGGTCGAACTGTAGTCAATAACGAACTTTGAATTGAAGACTATCCCGCTTTTATACATACGCGCTAATCGTATAATCCACACAGAGGTCAAGATATCCGAACCTGACGGCTAGCAGTTTCAACGAAGATACAGCTTTGACCTGTGCTATTATCAAAGTACAGGGCATCGGATTAACAGCCAAGTCAATGTTCGTTTGATCTCCGGCAACATCACCCGATGTCGCCAAAGTTCTTTCTCGTACATTCGAATTAAAACGTTTTCTGTCTTATCGCTACGCATAAACTATACGTAAAATATGCAGTTAGTGTCGACGGTGCGAGTTTTACGAAATGTCAGACTTATGGATTGCAAATCACAGAGACGCAGAATCGTGTTACTCCACAACATTTCACGTGAAATGCATGTACTTGTGTTCTTCGATCGAGGTATGAATTGTCACTCTGAGACTTACGATGCTGAGCAGAAACTTGGATGATTGATTTTAAATGCTTTCCTGGGTCAAGTTCTGAATAATGTTTGTTTTCCTTACGGTCTTCAATGTTCGTTTCCGGTTTCATTCATGTAATAAACACCACTGTGTAGCGAAAGGTATTGCAACGCACTTCGGGCTGACATTTGAGATTTTCTCTGCGATAAATTCATGTTTTGATAATTTCTTCATCAGTTCACGTCAATGATAAAGTGTCAATGAGATAATCGTCGTATAAAGCTTGGTAAGCTTTTTAAATCTCCACGACTGGAGAATCCTGCGATATAGGAACTCACGGCCTCAGTATTGCCCTTGAATGGTAGCCTTTGCATTGATGTACAATTCGAGTAGGAAATGTATTTCGGGTTTAGTCGATGAAAAGTAGATTATTAACTTTATGCTCTACTTGACCGCAGAATTAACTTATTCAACCTCAAAAGCGCGATGAAAGTGGTATGTTTCTCCCTAACAAGGAGAGTGTCAAACTTGGGAATCACAGATTTCCATCACTTTTATATATATTGTAGGGCAGGGTCCCCTCAATAAATATATAAAGCGGCAAGACGCCATTCGTTTTTATTATTGAGAAATTTCAACTCAAAGTTCTATATGTAACTTAAGTAGAAGGAACCTTTTTACCGGTTGCAGCAATAGTTCCGTGGCGTAGCGGTAACGCTCTTGCTTACTGAGCGACTTTATTTTTGATAATATTGATTACTTTGTTATTATAATTATTACAAATCCTATGTTTATCATTTTTTGTATTTTTTCCTAACTTAAAAATAAAAAAATAATTTATAGGAATATTAATTATTAATTATTTATTTTTCTATTAAATAATTTACAAAAAAAAAAAAAAAAGTACCTCTAACGGAACTTGAACAGCCGTTCGGTCCCTCAGTAAGCAAGAGCGTTACCGCTACGCCACGGAACTATTGCTGCAACCGGTAAAAAGGTTCCTTCTACTTAAGTTACATATAGAACTTTGAGTTGAAATTTCTCAATAATAAAAACGAATGGCGTCTTGCCGCTTTATATATTTATTGAGGGGACCCTGCCCTACAATATATATAAAAGTGATGGAAATCTGTGATTCCCAAGTTTGACACTCCCCTTGTAAGACGGATTTGCGGGAAATATGTACCGATTTCAAAAGTCCCAATTTTCAAACTAATATTGCGGCAAAAATTGAGTCGGAAATAAAGTCCCATAATCAACCCACGAAAAAAACTCGACTTTATTCCCTTGTTACATAGTGTATTATTATTCGACAAAATCAGTATCTCGCATATCTCATGGTGGTAATTTTCATTTTCACTTCTAAATGCAATCGTTTTCGAGGGAGTGACGACAAAATACTGGACTGAGCTTATCTCCTTTATTTTCACTATTCTGCGTCTTTTAATCAATTGTCAGTCCACAATCCGCAGATCCAAAGTTGCCAGAGTTGATAAATATTTCAACACAATTTTGTGATTGACAGTGTACATTGATCATGGAAATTTTTTTGGATCACCAAAAATATCGACGTCACGGTTCAAATTCCAAGAAGCAAGTGAGTCAAGATTGATAAGTCGCGAGGTCCATACCCGCGTATCAGCTGGGGGGTGATAGCTGGGATGGTGAAGTTTGAGGCTTAAGGGGGGGGGGGTACGGTTTTGCAGTTACGAAAAATGGAATTTTTTTTTAGCTTATCTTATTTATAAACATTTCAAAAATATATTCCCAAAATTTTAAGTCGATCTGAGCAAAACTCTTGAAGTTATTGTCTAGTTATTCTCCCGCCCTTCAACACTTTAGCTCTGACAGCAGGTATACAGGTTATTTACTTTTATCGTTCTGGTCCATTATTCTGTTTCGAGAATATTTTATTCAGTAAAGACAGGTAAGTAAAGCCATAAAGACATATTTTATTCTTGTCTATACATACTATACACTGCACAATATTTTAAAACGAGAGACGTGCGTCAGTTTGTCGTTGGACGTTCGATCGTGCGCTTGTGATTTTCTCTCAAAACTCCTTTTCCAAAGTCCGTGTTCACTGCCATCTGAAAACTACTTGACCGATTCATTTCAAACATGGTACCCATTTTCCACATATAAAATACCTCCCCCCAACGTGTGGTTGAAATTTTTTTTTTCACATTAAGGGTGTTTCCCACCCACGAAATGGCGGGATTTTTCGTGAAAAATAGCAGTTTACACTTCAGATGGCCGCCAAAAATTTTTGATTGAAAAAAAAAAAATAATCAAAGAACGTTGGCGGGAGAATTTGATGATACTTTGACTAAATTCCAATGGTTTTTGGTATCAGATAACTTCCGACCGAGACATAGTGAAGACCGCAAATTGTTCTTTTTCTGAGACGTTCTGGGGCAAGTTCTGTCACCGGCTTGTTTTTGAATATTTCCGCATGAAAAAATTACAGAATATTTTTAAAAGTATACCTAATAATGCGCAAAAGGTTTGACTAAATTTTGCTCAATTCATACTTTTAAAAAAAATTCACAAAAAAATTGGTTTTTTTTTACGCTGAAAACCTTACCCCCCCCCCCTTAACGATCTTTCATGAGAGGAATTATCAAGAGACCATTTCTTTTATAACCTTCGCCAAACTTTACGACATCTGTCGTATGATTTTCCGTACAACTTATTCAACACTGACAGAAATATTCTAGGACGCATTTTTCATTTTTAGCATTCACGCCATCACGTCTCGAGTGAAATATTACCATATTTGTTTGAAATAACTAAAATGTTTGACTTTTTGGAACAACGCGCGTGAGAGTAACTACAGGTATACTCTTCAACGAGTGCTGCCTGTCACGTTAATGGAGAAAAAAATGTCAGCGTAGCTACCGGGAGGAAAAACCCGTCAGAATCGTTCGACTCGCTGCGCGATCGGCGGCGCATTCGACCTTGGACGAAATCGGGGTCGTACTATCGGTGGATTTTGCTGGTCGAGTAAACCCGCGCAGTAATGACGGCCGTCCGTGTATCGAAAGCGAATGAATGATTGCCGTGTCGGAATACGCGGGAGATGAGTGTCGATGAAATTGACGGGAGATTTCGTTGGGGCGAGATTCGCGGGGTCGCCAAATAACCCGGCTGTCGAAAATCGTCCTCTCGCAATCATTGCATTACAGACGTCTCAAATACCAAACTCGCACGGTATGATGTTTGTATAGCATGAAAATGACGGGTGCCGATGGAACTCCAGAGCCTGACGCGTCTCCGCTCGTCCTCGCAATTCGTCGCCTTACGCCCGGCGCCGTTCACTCCGAAAAAAAATCTCACCGCCACACTTTAGGCATTTGCACCGTGATTTCTTCACACTCACTTTCAGATTCACGTGTGTATTAGCCAGCCCGGCAACGCGGACGAGACCATGAAACGAACCTTATGATGCCCATCTGGAAATCGAAATCCATGCCGTTCACGTTCCTGATTTGCCGTGAATGGTTCGGGCAAATATCGATGACAGCAATGATCACTTCGTCGAGAGTGAGAGATTTCTTCATCCTTCATTGATATGCTGATCATATGTCTGACAATTTGAACATATTCAAACAACTATACGTGGTTTCACGGATGGACGGACCTAGCTTGCGGTTCATTGCGGCACCGGGTCCTGTTGTTCGGTGTCGAGGTCTTCCGGCGATCGACATGAGAAAAATTTACAAGAGGGGTCGGGCAAGGTTTGATAAAGCTGAATGATGAGCACACGATTATTTGTTTGAACTTATTTTTTCATTGGTACCACACTCGCATACTAAATGCTTTTCGATTCACTTCAACGTAATTCCTAAGACGCAATGGTAATCGATGAAACTTCGCAGTATTCTCTGCGAGTTGCGCCGTACGAATGACTCGGTGACCGTTTGGCCACCTCGTGATCGCAGCCGACATGTCAATAACTCAAATATATATGTTTGTACCTAAAATGACACTCGGCGAGAGAATTTAAACTGTGATCAAGCTCGGCTAAAGGATTAAGCCTTTTAAAGAGGTATTATAAATTCGACTTCGTCGCAACGCATCTTTATGTGAGTTAAACTTGTCGCAGGATCGAAGAAGATGCAGGGAAGTTATTTTTTGACACATCTTGCGGTAAATGAATGTTACCTTCACAGCGATCTCTGGAATTGTAAAAACATACTGCTGCGCACTGTGTATTTACCGGATTTTAATCGATGGAAACAAACGCTGCGCTAAGGAGCGAAGGTGATGCTCGGATTACTAACATCGGTTACAATAGGTTACATCAGCTTTTCTTTGTGTACCAATACCACTTTTGTCAGATCTTATGGCGAACTTACCACACTTGTGTCAAAAATAGTACACGTAACTCGTGCGTGCAGGTATCACCTACTTCCCGTACTTGTCATGCAATGTACTATTATGGGACATGAATATGAGTATCGAAAATACAGAACAGAATGCGATTTTTGGACAGAAAACTGGTACGTACATTATTGTTTTTACGTCAAACAACTGCATTAGAATATCGATAATGAAGTAATTGGGTGAAGTTTAACTATCGGTACCAAAATCTAGCGACAAAAAACGCTGGGTAGTCACTATCCGTACTTTGACCATATTCGGACAAGCAGCCCCGAGAAATCGGTCACACAATTATATTGCAATCTGGTTACTGTTGAAATCACTTTTCACATTGTCACCGCCATCGCGTCCAACATCATTGGTCTCTACAGTCGCTGATGTATGTGCATTCAGTAAGTTTTTACAGCCTGTTATCTCTTTGTAATAATTCCTGACATCGCTCAGAAGGTTGAAAGACTTTGGCTGCTCGCAACTTTGAAACTGCTGGAGAACGCAGGTGTGAATTGAATCCATGCGCCTGTTTAACGAATAATACGATATTCTACAATTATGCGATTAAATTATTACCGAAGTATATGCTGGATATCGTTCGGTCACAAACTGACAGTATAGATACATGTGCAAATGTAACCCACCTGCATTTTTCCAAGTCCACAGTATACGTTGACGGGACACTCCACGGTAGGCCAATCCTATCAACGGCGGTATTGTTGTCAGACGATCCATGGACAGGCTGAGTTACTCGAGTACAATTTTCTATAGCCTCGCTCTTGTTTGCTATACAATCAGCGGCATGATCCCTTCAAAATGCTGGAAATTAGTACATTACGATACGAGTGCGCAAAGTAGGTCGTTCCCGCACGAGCAACGGTGACGACGGGCGACGGTGAAGTTATTCGCAGTTTGGAACACGTGACAAACCTTAGCGAATTCTTTCTGATCGTTTAGTGGCCGAAAGAGGTTCAGTACATCATCTGGCACTGTTTCGTTTACCATTGACTTTACAGAGTTCTGAAAGTCTCGCACTGCTGCGGAGGCATTACCGAAGGCGAAGGGTCCACCATTTTTCTCACACTTATCTCTCACGGCTTGTCTCACGCTTTCATCCATAAAAGTTAAGGGGTCCACGGCGTTATTCTTCATATAAGTTCGAAAGCATAGCAGAATGAAACCCAAATCGATTTTACCCCCTGTTCGAGCCATGCTGGAGGTTACAGATCCTGTCAAGGAAATAGGCGTTTACTTAAACTACAAATTCAAAACATTACTGTCAACTGATTGGAATAGAGAGGCTGCCGGTAAATCATTCTTGGGGCTCAAGATAAGAATCGACGAAATTTTACCGGCTCATTTAATATTTTAAGACTTCTTGAGGGGATTATTTGTGCCGGAATTAATATAGATAAGGCAACTCACCAACGGCGAAAATATATGCTAGTGTATTAAGAATCTTCATTTTGACAAAATTGGTCAAGGTGTTCAGCACTTTTGTCTAGTAAATTAACGGGAGCGGCTTGCGCAGTTAGGTTAAACTTTCAATTAACGTCGCTGCTTCACGCTGCTTCGTTGATCAAACTCGAGACGGTTTTTATATGTTGCTTTTTATCTCCGTGCAAGTGACCCAAAACCGCAGTTCAATGATGATACCTTGTTAATCGAAATAGTTCTGCTATTCAATTTCAAGCTACTGAGGACTGACATAATCGCTATTACGAGTTATTACGATTTTGCGGCTCGAGATGTTTACGGTTTTAACCACTAACTGATGTCATCGTCAAATATTTCCTACATATTTCTTTTCCTCCTGAGATCAACGTGCACATACGAAATTGTCAATTTTCACAACAATCTTTGATCATTCATCATTACCTTTGGTTCTACCCATGAAGAGTAACAGTCATTTGACGGTGATGAAGAAATTACAGACTTCATTTATCTCAGAGCGCGACGTGTCGCGCGAATGGAGACAAATAACAGTGAAGATCCCCTTGTCAAAAATCCGTGAGACTCGTCGAGCTCACTCAGTGATCGGTGACTGATTTGACCCTGGACGAAACGAGGCTCATAATTTCAGTGAACTTTGCTAGAAAATATAAGAGCAGCGAATATGGCAACTCGGTCTTCAAGAGAGAATGAATGATTGCCGTGTCGGAATACGCAGGAGAAAAGTGTCGATAAAATTGACGGGAGATTTCGTTGAGGCGAGATTCAGAGAGAGAGAGAGAGAGAAAAGCGTTTATTGAAAATGTCCTGGAGCAATGTGCCCCCTAAGGCCAACACAAATGCGCTGAACATGTACAGCTCTCTATGAAAAAAAAAAAACAAAAAATAAAATAAAATAAAATAGAATAAAATAAAATAAAATAAAAATAGAATGAAATGAAATATAAATAAAATAAAGTGTTATATAAACATATAACAATATATAGAAAATATTTAAATCAAATTTGCGCTTATTGAATAGAATTAAACAGTATTACTGGCCAAATATTCCCTAAGTTTTAGCCTAAAGACATTTACGGAAGATGATTCGCGAATTGAGGTAGGCAATGTGTTCCAGAGGACACAAGCCGATACAAGAAACGATCTTTGGTATACAGTACGGGGTCACCAAATAACCCGGCCGCCGAAATCTGTCCTCCCGCAATTATTACATCACCGTTATTTCAAATACGAAATTGGCACGGTGTAATATTTGAATTGCATGAAAATGACGGGTGCCGATCGAACTCCAGAAAGTGCTTCGAAGCCAGGTTCTCGTGAGTCGTGTGATGGATCTTCTGGTAGCGTCATCGCGTCACTGAGGTGGCGAAGACACATTCTTATGCTGATTTTGCATTTCCTCCGAATCTGCCATTCCATTTCCGCCGACTTTGGTTGGAATTTTCGTACCTACACGCTCACAATCGATCACACGGACACGTACGGGTATTGTATTAGTCATAACAACGATCATGATCGCGGACCGCTGGAGTAGAGGATAATAATTATCAGACTAATTGTTGAGGGGGAACATTTACACGTGAAGGGTTCAAAAATTCCGGCTCAGGAAGAAGTGGGCCAACACTCAGCCACGAATTTAACGCGAGGGATGAACCCGGTGATTCGAACTACCGTAACGTCGGTGAAATCTTTCTCTCCGATAAGGCGGAAAGAAATCAGAATGCTTTTCCTCTCAATCGCCTTGCGCTCGTGAGTCGCGGTACGAGGATATTCACGGTGTGATTCAGGGTCCTGGATGTGGAGTCTGTGGAATGAAACGGCCGGCCTTCCAAGACGTGATAAAATAAATTTATTTTTCCGTGAGACTCGCGTTCATTAATATTTCAAAGCTGTCAATCATTGTAACGGATTCGCTGTTCGTCGTATGATCGCGAATTCGCACAAATATAATTTACAGTGTATTCTGATGTGAGTTGAAATTATTGTAGGAAACAGGACTAGAACAGAGAAATTATTTTAAAGGATGCTGAATTCGAGTACGGAAGAAAAAGAAATGAAATGGGGTTTCCACAGAAAAAAAACTATGCATTTTGATCTCGCAATCGCTTTATGGTTGATAATTTATTTTTTCTTCATGTAGAATATACAACACACTGCGATCATTTTCATTGCAAAACCTTGGTGAATTTTCAATCCCCCGACGACTATGGTATGGTCGATGAATTCCCAAAGCTCAAAATAATCTGTAAAGTTCACAAATGACTACTGATATTCAATTTGTGTTTACCAAATCGACTATTTAATTAATTTCTTAGGCGGTTGAAAAGCCCGGCTTATATTTGTTTCTAGTTATTCATCAAATTTGACCGAAGCGATAACAGATTGACGAACGAGTCAGCCGACAGTGGAATAAGCTTCATACTTAAGCAAAACTTGTTGCTGGCCTTGACAACGCATCGCTGAAATGAAAATGTAAGTAATTGAGAAATCGTGTCAAGTTTCGTATAACGCTGCAGTTTCATTCCGAGTACTAACCCAGCGACGAGAGAATTAAATCACAAATCTGACCGCTCTGATCTGAAAACCGATATTCCGTGTATTCGCATCCATATTTGGCGCAACGGCCCGCGGATTATATGTAGTTGGAAAGACGTTCGGGCAGCCGCGACATATCGACGCGCGAGTCTTGTCGCGGGTTCATTCGGTCGGATTCTCTGGCTGACGCGACTGACGGCGGAATTCGCACAACAGCGGGTGCGTTACGAGCACTTGATTTCGCCTCGAAACCGGATTTGCCGACCGATCTGCAGAGCAGAGGACAGTCCGAGTTATTTGTCGGCTTCCTGTATATCCTCCCCTGTCTCTCTCTCTCTCTCTCTCTCGCCCTTGATTATACACACTCGACCGCCAAATCTTTTCTACCTTCTTCCTCTTAAGTTATCCCGAGGATTTCTCTACCGACCCCTCGATCCGGAATAAGCGACTCACAATCGCCTCCAAGATTTTAGTTTTGAAAATATACTCTGTCAGAAGAGTCTTGTATTTTCGTATTCATATTTTTTCAGTTATCATATCTTGTGTCTAGTTTTTTGGACTGAATTAGAAATACTTGCTTTCATGTAGGGACCACATTCAAATGTATAAAATGAAATGTTTCATTCTATACGTCTCGAATTGTATTCTCACTACCAAGATTCGGTCATCAGAATTTGAAGCTACTCTTTGAAAAGACTTCAAATATTTATATCGAAACTTTTACCATACACGAATACACACGCTTTTAAGAAATGTGTCTCGCTTAGTCGTTTGTTTCACACGATTCATTTCTCCGCTGCACTCCGATTCGCACGCGATGTACGCATACTTGTCTGTACCTACGATGTTTTACACGGTTTCTTTTTTATTTTTTCTCTCTTCCTATATCACGCATCGGTCTGCAAGACAGCGAATATACCTATGTATAGTGTATAATATTGACCCGAGGCTTCATCGAGGGTGAAGAAAATCGACCTGTTAGTGATTTGCGAGTTTTCGATATTTGCCAAGGAATACAAAAACGGCGGTAAACGGCGGGTAACAATATCAAGTCTGCGTGAATCGTCTTACCAGGGTTAAGAACTAGAAGTTGGGCCGTTCAGCCGGCTCAGATTCCGAAGGTGAATCTGCGACTGGACGTGCGGAGAATTCTTTCCAGCTTCGAAAAGCGCAAGATATTCACCTCAGGCGATTCGCATCTGGTGCATTTCACGCAAAATGTAGTCGACGTACAGGCTTTCACCGATTTTCTTATAGATACTTTTTCCTCGACTTTCATAATGAATTGTTCGCTGCTTGTAAAATTTTCTTATGTTTAATATCTATTCACTGTATCATGCTGATTTTAATTGACATTCGACTCAACGTGAAATGGAAAATTAACTCTAGAATTCAGAGTCAGCCCCCCATCCGTTATATGGCCTCTCAATTAACGGATCGTTTTTTAATGAGGGATGTGAACTTTACGTCATAAACTATACCACGGAATTCAAATGACGAAATTCCGTCGAAGAGACACGTCACGTCGGTTTTAACTCACTGCTTCTCGTCTGGGTTATTCCTGCTATCTCGGTCGTAACGCGCATCCTGCTCTTCGTCTCAAAATGATCAAGGGATTTTTCACGGTAAGATTCATGGCGAATATCGATCGTCAGAAAATAATTGATATTTATCATACATTATCCGTTGTGTATATACATATACATACACATAGACGGTTTAATAAAGTATTCCACAAGATTCGAAGCCCATCGATCAAAATATCACTTTGCGTGTTCTGCATACTGCACTAATTCTACATTGAAAATCTTGCGAAATGGGGAAGGTCCCACCTTCCTCCTACAGCCTTTGCAGTCATCTTATCCTCAGGCCGCAGAGGATGCTTCGGCATTGAGTATGTTTTCACAGCCTGTTGCTTTTTCGACAGCATCATATACAGAAGTCGTCACAGTGGCAGGTTGCGGTTGTTCGCATTCACTCAATTTTTCGAGCGTGCAGATTTTGGCCGTTCGAATATTCCTGTTGGTCGATTAATGATAATGATAAGTCATTTTTGAGCAAAACTTTCACTGCAGCATATGCTGCTGGAGTATAGTATAACGGCAATAATTTTTCATCTTTCACTTACTTGCATTCGTTCAGGCTTGGGTAGGATGGTTCATAAGACCATGGAGCACCAGCAATCCGGACGCCGTCGGTGAGGATGATGGGATTATCGTGGAGCGGCATTTGTACCGAACAGTTTCTGGGATAATGGTGAACGAAACACTCAAATCCACGAGCCGTGTAAAATGCTTGGATGAAAAAAGACAACGTTATGTGAATTTACAAGAGGTTGAACAATTTGAAAACGTTGAAACCTGGTGGATTTGCATAATCGTTTTTCGCCTTTTCAATTTTCATATCTAAACCTCCGGTGGCGTATCTTCAAGATTTATTCCGCATTCACGGGAACGAATTTCACGGAGCCGTAGGTTCGGAACCAACCAAGAAGTAGTATTTTTCATGTACATTTTTACATTTTTCGGTTTCCAAGACGATAGTAGAGTCGGTTTATTGCTAGATTAATACACACTATAGCGAGCAGTTTAGTTTCATAACTACGTGCATATGTTTGTGAGGGTATTTCGATATCCACAAAAAAGATCCATGCATACTATATGTGTAGTGAATAAACTTACAAATGAGGTTACTTCCGTTGTTCCCGCAGACGGAATCCGCAGCTGCAAATCTCATGTTGTACATGATGTTGGCAGTCGCGCGTTCCGCTTCGTCCAGACAAGGTCTGACTGAATTTAGAGCTAGCCTCGTCGAGTTCAACACAGTCATATACGTGTCACAAAGTCTCGGTATCTGTTCCTGCCCGTTCCATGATTCTAAGCCGACAAGCAGAACCTGATTCACAGTGTCGTTGACCAAGGAATCTATCGAATTTTGCAGGCTCAGCAGGCTTTCCTTGGCATCGTCGAATGCCTTTGGTCCACCATTCTTCTTGCACTTGTCGATTACGGCTTGCTTGACGGCCTCATCATAATTATTCAAATGGTATAAACGAAGGGCTTCCAGCATGTCGATGTAAAATTGTGCAAGCATCTCTGGATGTAGTGTATCTCTCGGTTTAGTAGCCTCGGAACATAAGATTCCTGTAACAGAGTGGAAGCGTATAGGAACGAAAGCAAAACATGGTCTACGAAATGAAAGTGAATCACAGGTGAAGGTGAAACAACAACCAAATATTGGAACGGATTATTTTACGAGCTAGTGAAAAATCACGAAGTGTTGACAGCTTCAACGAATAGTATTCAACAGATTAGATGCTAGAACCGTCAGTCACTTGATTCTGCGATGCTCAAAACTTTCTCGCACAGTTATACGTCGAAGTTGCGGCTAAATTCGATCGAGTTTAAGTCTACTTGTCTTGCCGTATAGTTTCACAAGTTGGCTTACCAGCAATCAGGTGAACGAATAAAAATGCAACGAAAATCTTCATTGTGACAACCAGAAGTAAGACGCTTGACTATGCCTCACGAATTCAGTACTGAAACGCACGTCGTTACGAATCTTAATAACCGAGACCAACTTCTTCTGTGGTCGAACTGTAGTCAATAACGAACTTTGAATTGAAGAGTAACCAGCTTTTATACATACACGCTAATCGTATAATCCACACAGAGGTCAAGATATCCAAACCTGATGGCTAGCAGTTTTAACGAAGATACAGGTTTGACATGTGCTATTATCAAAGTACAGGGCATCGGATTAACAGCCAAGTTAATGTTCGTTTGATCTCCGGCAACATCACCCGATGTGGCCAAAGTTCTTTCTCGTACATTCGAATTAAAACGTTTTCTGTCTTATCGCTACACGTAAACTATACGTAAAATATGCAGTTAGTGTCGGCGGTGCGTGTTTTACGAAATGTCAGACTTGTGGATTGCGAATCACAGAGACGCAGAATCGTGTTACTCCACAACATTTCACGTGAAATGCATGTACTTGTGTTCTTCGATCGAGGTATGAATTGTCACTCTGAGACTTACGATGCTGAGCAGAAACTTGGATGATTGATTTTAAATGCTTTCCTGGGTCAAGTTCTGAATAATGTTTGTTTTCCTCACGGTCTTCAATGTTCGTTTCCGGTTTCATTCATGTGACAAACACCACTGCGTAGCGAAAGATATTGCAGCCCACTTCGGGCTGACATTTGAGATTTTCTCTGCGATAAATTCATGTTTTGATAATTTCTTCATCAGTTCACATCAATGATGAAGTGTCAATGAGATAATCGTCGTATCAAGCTTGGTAAGCTTTTTAAATCTCCACGACTGGAGAATCCTGCGATATAGGAACTCACGGCCCTAGTATTGTCCTTGAATGGTAGCCTTTGCATTGATGTACAATTCGAGTAGAAAATGTATTTCGGGTTCAGTCGATGAAAAGTAGATTACCAACTTTATGCTCTACTTGACCATAGAATTAACTTATTTGACCTCAAAAGCGCGATGAAAGTGGTATGTTTCTCCCTAAGACGGATTTGCGGGAAATATGTACCGAATTCAAACGTCCCAATTTTCAAACAAATATTGCGGCAAAAATTAAGTCGGAAATAAAGTCCCATATTCAACCCAGGAAAAAAACTCGACTTTATTCCCTTGTTGCATAGTGTATTATTATTCGACAAAATCAGTATCTCGCATATCTCATGGTGGTAATTTTCATTTTCACTTCTAAATGCAATCGTTTTCGAGGGAGTGACGACAAAGTTCTGGACTGAGCTTATCTCCTTTATTTTCACTATTCTGCGTCTTTTAATCAATTGTCAGTCCACAATCCGCAGATCCAAAGTTGCCAGAGTTGACAAATATTTCAACACAATTTTGTGATCGACAGTGTACATTGATCATGGAAATTTTTTTGGATCCCCACAAATATCGACGTCACGGTTCAAATTCCAAGAAGCAAGTGAGTCAAGATTGATAAGTCGCGAGGTTCATACCCGCGTATCAGTTGGGGGGTGATAGCTGGGATGGTGAAGTCTTAAGCTTAAGGGGCGGGGGGGGGGGGGGGGGGTACGGTTTTGCACTTTTGAAAAATCGACTAAATATTTTATTCAGTAAAGACAGGTAAGTAAAGCCATAAAGACATATTTTATTCTTGTATGTATATATTATACACTGTACAATATTTTAAAACGAGAGACGATCGTCAGTTTGTCGTTGTACGTTCGATCGTGCGCTTGTGATTTTCTCTCAAAACTCCTTTTTCAAAGTCCGTGTTCACTGCCATTTGAATACTACTTGACCGATTCATTTCAAACTTGGTACACATTTTATTTATATAAAGTACCCCCCCCCCCCCCCCGCCCCCACGTGTAGTTTAAATTTTTTTTTTCACATTAACGGGGTTTCCCACCCACAAAATGGCGGAATTTTTAGTGAAAAATAGCAGTTCACACTTTAGATGGCCGCCAAATATTTTTGGATAAAAAAAAAAAAAATAATCAAAGAACGTTGGGGGGAGGATTTGATGATACTTTGACTGAATTCTAATGGTTTTTGATATCAGATAATTTCCGACCGAGATATAGTGAAGACCGCAAATTGTTTTTTCTCTGAGACGTTCTGGGGCAAGTTCTGTCACCGGCTTGTTCTTGAATATTTCCGCATGAAAAAATTACAGAATATTCTTAAAAGTATACTCAATAATGCACAAAAGGTTTGACTAAATTTTGCTCAATCCACACTGTTAAAAAAAATTCACAAAAAAATTGGTTTTTTTTACGCTGAAAACCTCACCCCCCCCCCCCCCCCCCCCCCCCCCCTTACGATCTTTCATGAGAGGAATTATCAAGAGACCATTTTTTTGATAACCTTCGCCAAACTTTACGATATCTGTCGTATGATTTTCCGTACAACTTATTCAACACTGACAGAAATATTCTAGGACGCATTTTTCATTTTTAGCATTCACGCCATCACGTCTCGAGTGAAATATTACCATATTTGTTTGAAATAACTAAAATGTTTGACTTTTTGGAACAACGCGCGTGAGAGTAACTACAGGTATACTCTTCAACGAGTGCTGCCTGTCACGTTAATGGAGAAAAAAATGTCAGCGTAGCTACCGGGAGGAAAAACCCGCCAGAATCGTTCGACTCGCTTCGCGATCGGCGGCGCACTCGACCTTGGACGAAATCGGGGTCGTACTATCGGTGGATTTTGCTGGTCGAGTGAACCCGCGCAGTAATGACGGCCGTCCGTGTATCGAAAGCGAATGAATGATTGCCGTGTCGGAATACGCGGGAGATGAGTGTCGATGAAATTGACGGGAGATTTCGTTGGGGCGAGATTCGCGGGGTCGCCGAATAACCCGGCTGTCGAAAATCGTCCTCTCGCAATCATTGCATTACAGACGTCTCAAATACCAAACTCGCACGGTATGATGTTTGTATTGCGTGAAAATGACGGGTGCCGATGGAACTCCAGAACCTGTTACGAGTTCACTCACCCTCGCAATTCATTACAAAGAAATCTCCAGGCCTCACTTCTACTTACAATAAGTATTGAATATCCTCTAACATTTCTATGGATCTGCAAGTGCTTAGAAGCCAGGTTCTCGTGAGTCGTGTGATGGATCTTTTGGTAGCGTCATCGCGTCACTGAGGTGGCGAAGACACATTCTTATGCTTATTTTGCGTTTCCTCTGAATCTGCCATTCCATTTCCGCCAACTTTGGTTGGAATTTTCGTACCTACACGCTCACAATCTATCACACGGACACGTACGGGTATTGTATTAGTCATAACAACGATCATGATCGCAGACCGCTGGAGTAGAGGATAATAATTATCAGACTAATTGTTGAGGGGGAACATTTACACGTGAAGGGTTCAAAAATTCCGGCTCAGGAAGAAGTGGGCCAACACTCAGCCACGAATTTAACGCAAGGGATGAACCCGGTGATTCGAACTACCGTAACGTCGGTGAAATCTTTCTCTCCGATAAGGCGGAAAGAAATTAGAATGCTTTTTCTCCCAATCGCCTTGCGCTCGTGAGCCGCGGTACGAGGATATCCACGCTGTGATTCAGGGTCCTGGATGTGGAGTCTGTGGAATGAAACGGCCGGCCTTCCAAGACTTGATAAAATAAATTTATTCATCCGTGAGACTCGCGTTTATTAATATTTCAAAGCTGTCAATCATTGTAACGGATTCGCTGTTCGTCGTATGATCGCGAATTCGCACAAATATAATTTCTAGTGTATTTTGATGTGAGTTGAAATTATTGTAGGAAACAGGACTAGAACAGAGAAATTATTTTAAAGGATTCTGAATTCGAGTACGGAAAAAAAAGAAATAAAATGCGGTTTCCACAGAAAAAAAACTATGCATTTTGATCTCGCAATCGCTTTATGGTTGATAATTTATTTTTTCTTCATGTAGAATATACAACACACTGCGATCACTTTCGTTGCAAAATCTTGGTGAATTTTCAATCCCCCGACAACTATGGTATGGTCGATGAATTCCCAAAGCTCAAAATAATCTGTAAAGTTCACAAATGACTACTGATATTCAATTTGTGTTTACCAAATCGACTATTTAATTAATTTCTTAGGCGGTTGAAAAGCCCGGCTTATATTTGTTTCAAGTTATTCATCAAATTTGACCGAAGCGATAACAGATTGACGAACGAGTCAGCCGACAGTGGAATAAGCTTCATACTTAAGCAAAACTTGTTGCTGGCCTTGACAACGCATCGCTGAAATGAAAATGTAAGTAATTGAGAAATCGTGTCAAGTTTCGTATAACGCTGCAGTTTCATTCCGAGTACTAACCCAGCGACGAGAGAATTAAATCACAAATCTGACCGCTCTGATCTGAAAACCGATATTCCGTGTATTCGCATCCATATTTGGCGCAACGGCCCGCGGATTATATGTAGTTGGAAAGACGTTCGGGCAGCCGCGACATATCGACGCGCGAGTCTTGTCGCGGGTTCATTCGGTCGGATTCTCTGGCTGACGCGACTGACGGCGGAATTCGCACAACAGCGGGTGCGTTACAAGCACTCTCTCCCTCCCCAAAAAACTCCCCGTCGCTTGACGTTTTCAAGCCTACGCTCCATCACTATCTCCTGGCAGCAGAATCGGGCTCTTCCGTAATATCTAGGCTGTGACTGGCAGCGGCCGTAGAGCAGGAAACTTTGCAGCGTGGACTAACTATCAATTATCTGGTTTTCGTCTATCCACTGTTGTTCTATTTTACAATCTATGTCTATTTCCGTTTTACTATGTTATACTTTTATTCTCATTGTTACTCTCAATTTTATTACTATTTGTAATTTATTATATATATTTTCTTGTACTACCTATTCTTATCCTGTATTCATCCAATTGTGCACTGTTGTTTTATTTCTACCATCGGTTCTTTAAACTATAAACCATTCATCTTTTTCAACGATTACGGACTCTAGTCTGTATATCTATTATTAGTTAGCTATCTATTTACTTTAACTTTCTGGTCCGGTGGTTAGTAATATATCCTTTTTATTGTGTTATACTTTTGTTATGTTATACTACTATCACTGGATCTATTGTACAATCCGGTTCTCGTATTCTATGTCTCTACCTATGCATCAAAATTACCTGCATCGATCTTTGAAGTTCCTCCACTGATCGCCTTTTTGTTTGCCCTAAAGCCCAAGCGGGTCATGGCATAATAAACTCGATCCATCTATCTATCTATCTCTCCCCCTCGATGATACTCGCTCGGCGGCCGAATATTTTCTACCTTCTTTCTCTTAAGTTGTTCAGCGCCTGAGCGTCGTTTTGTGCCCGTCTCATTGCGATCTCCGTGCGAGCCGCGCTCGAACGATTCGTCTCCGCAGGGATGCCAAATCTCGCGTAGATGAGGAGGCGAGCGCGCATCACGCATTTTTTAATACAGTCCAGTTATGTCGTCCGTCTAGTGACGATCGTGAGTGACGCCGTGCGTTCTCTCGTACCACGACCAAAAGACGAGAGGCCCAAATATACTCTCATATACGTTCGCTCCTCGGAGTGAGGCAAACGCAAATCATACGAAATTCGATCGAATCGAATAAAACAAAAATCGCAGTACGAAACGCACTCGAGATCGCGGTGGCATGGGCCAAACGGGCTGTAACCGGCATATACCCATTCATATACGCAATCGACACATGCTTTTATACGTTTACAAATACACGTTCATACTTCGTGGGTTTTTATGCCGCAAGGCTTTTCCCACAAGAACCAATAAACATTTATAATTCGATGGCTCAAACGCGAGAGTTTTTTATTCAAGAAAACCTCAACCTCTATCCTTCACACTAATAAAAAAAGGTTCAATTCAAAACTACGAGGCAACTTCGCCTGTGGAGAAGATTCGACTATACACAAGTTACCCTGGGAATTTCTTTACCGACCCCTCGATCTGTAATGAGCGACTCACAATCGCCTCCAAGATTGCGGTTTTGAAATTATACTCTGTTAGAAGAGTCTAGTATTCATAGTTTCGTATTCATATCTTTTCACTTATCATATCTTGTGTCTAGTTTTTTGGACTGAATTCGAAATACTTGCTGTGATGTAGGGACCATATTCAAATGTATGAAATGAAATGTTTCATTCTATACGTCTCGAATTGTATTCTCACTACCAAGATTCGGTCATCAGAATTTAAAGCTACTCTTTGAAAAGACTTCAAATATTTATATCGAAACTTTTACCATACACGAATACACACGCTTTTGAGAAATGTGTCTCGCTTAGTCGTTTGTTTCACACGATTCATTTCTCCGCTGCACTCCGATTGGCACGCGATGTACGCATACTTGTCTGTACCTACGATGTTTTACACGGTTTCTTTTTTATTTTTTCTCTCTTCCTATATCACGCATCGGTCTGCAAGACAGCGAATATACCTATGTATAGTATATAATATTGACCCGAGGCTTCATCGAGGGTGTAAAAAATCGACCTGTTCGTGATTTGCGAGTTTTCGATATTTGCCAAGGAATACAAAAAAGGCGGCAAAAGGCGGGTATCAATAGCAAGTCTGCGTGGATCGTCTTACCAGGGTTGAGAACTAGAAGTTGGGCCGTTCAGCCGGCTCAGATTCCGAAGGTGAATCTGCGACTGGACGTGCGGAGAATTCTTTCCAGCTTCGAAAAGCGCAAGATATTCACGTCAGGCGATTCGCATCTGGTGCATTTCATGCAAACTGTAGTCGACGTTGAGGCTTTCACCGATTTTCTTATACATACTTTTTCCCGATTTTCATGAAAAATTGTTCGCTGCTTGTGAAATTTTCTTATGTTTAATACCTATTCACTGTATCATGTTGATTTTAATTGACATTCGACTCAACGTAAAATGGAAAATGAGCTCTAGAATTCAGAGTCAGCCCCCCATCCGTTTTATGGCCTCTCAATTAATGGATCGTTTTTTGATGAGGGATATGAACTTTACGTCATAAACTATACCAAGGAATTCAAATGACGAAATTCCGTCAAAGACACACGTCATGTCGGTTTTAACTCACTGCTTCTCGTCTGGGTCATTCCTGCTTTCTCGGTCGTAACGCGCATCCTGCTCTTCGTCTCAAAATGATCGAGGGATGTTTCAGGGTAAGATTCATGGCGAATATCGATCGTCAGAAAATAATTGATATTTATCATACATTATCCGTTGAGGTCCTATCATATGTATATATATATATTCCTTTACATACACATAGACGGTTTGATAAAGTATTCCACAAGATTCGAAGCCCATCGATCAAACTATCACTTTGCGTGTTCTGCATACTGCACTAAATCTATATTGAAAATCTTGCGAAATGTGGAAGGTCCCACCTTCCTCCTACAGCCTTTGCAGTCATCTCATCCTCAGGCCGCAGAGGATGCTTCGGCATTAAGTATGTTTTCACAGCCTGATGCTTTTTCAGCAGCATCAAATACAGAATTCATCAAATTGGCAGGTTCCGGTTGTTCGCATCCACTCAATCTTTCGACCGTGCAGATTTTGAGCGTCCGAATACTCCTGTTGGTCGATTTATGATAATGATCAGTCAATTTTGAGCAAAACTTTCACTGCAGCATATGCTGCTGGAGTATAATATAACGGCAACAATTTTCTGATCCTTCACTTACCTGCAATCGTTCAGGCTTGGGTGGGATGATACGTAAGACCATGGAGCACCAGCAATCCGGACGCCGTCGGTGAAGACGGTATTATCGGGGGGCGGCATTTGTACCGAACATCTTCTCCGAGGAAGGTTAGCGATACACTCAAATCCACGAGCCGTGTAAAATGCTTGGACAAAAACAGACAATATTATACAAATTTACAACAGGTTAAATAATTCAAAAACGTTGAAATCTGGTGGATTTGCATAATCGTTTTTCGCCTTCTCAATTTTTATATTTAAACCTTTGGTGGCGTACCTTCAAGAATAATTCTGCATCCACGCGAATGAATTTCACGGAGCCGTAGCTTCGGAACCAACCAAGAAGTGGTATTTTTCATGCACACTTTTACATTTTTCGGTTTCCAAGACGAAAGTAGAGTCGGTTTATTGCTAGATTAGTACACTCTATAACGAGCACTTCAGTTTTATAACTACGTGCATATGTTTATGAGGGCATTTCGATATCCACAAAAAAGATCCATGCATACGATATGTGTAGTAAATAAACTTACAAATAAGGTTACTTCCGTTGTTCCCGCAGAAGAAATCCCCAGCCACAAATCTCATGTTGTACATGATGTTGGCAGCCGCGCGTTCCGCTTCGTCCAGACAAGGTCTGACTGAATTTAGAGCTGGCTTCGTCTGGTTCAAGACAGTCATATACGTGTCACAAAGTCTCGGTATCTGTTCCTGCGCGTTCCATGATTCTGAGCCGACAAGCTGAACCTGATTCACAGTGTCGTTGATCAAGGAATCTATTGAATTTTGCAGGCTCAGCAGGCTTTCCTTGGCATCGTCGAATGCCTTTGGTCCACCATTCTTCTTGCACTTGTCGATTACGGCTTGCTTGACGGCCTCATCAAAATCATTCAAATGGTATAAACGAAGGGCTCTCAGCATGTCGATGTACGATTCCACAAGAATCTCTGGATGTAGTGCATTTTTTGGTTTGGTAGCCTCGGAACATAAGATTCCTGTAACAGAGTGAAAGCGTATAGGAACGAAAGCAAAACATGGTCTACGAAATGAAAGTGAATCACAGGTGAAGGTGAAACAACAACCAAATATTGGAACGGCTTATTTTACTAGCTAGTGGAAAATCACGAATGTTGATAACTTAAACTTGAATAGTATTCAATAGATTAGATGCTAGAACCGTCAGTCACTTGATTCCGAGATGCTCAAAACTATATCGCACAGTTATACGTCGAAGTTAAAGCTAAATTCGATCGAGTTCAAGTCTGCTTGTCTTGCCGTATAGTTTCACAAGTTGGCTTACCAGCAATCAGGTGAACGAATAAAAATGCAACGAAAATCTTCATTGTGACAACCAGAAGTAAGACTCTTGACTACGCCTCACGAATTCAGTACTGAAACTCACGTCGTTACGAATCTTAATAACCGAGACCAACTTCTTCTGTGGTCGAACTGTAGTCAATAACGAACTTTGAATTGAAGAGTAACCAGCTTTTATACGCACACGCTAATCGTATAATCCACACAGACGTCAAGATATCCAAACCTGACGGCTAGCAGTTTCAACGAAGATACAGCTTTGACCTGTGCTATTATCAAAGTACAGGGCATCGGATTAACAGCCAAGTCAATGTTCGTTTGATCTCCGGCAACATCACCCGATGTGGCCAAAGTTCTTTCTCGTACATTCGAATTAAAACGTTTTCTGTCTTATCGCTACACGTAAACTATACGTAAAATATGCAGTTAGTGTCGGCGGTGCGAGTTTTACGAAATGTCAGACTTGTGGATTGCGAATCACAGAGACGCAGAATCGTGTTACTCCACAACATTTCACGTGAAATGCATGTACTCGAGTTCTTCGATCGAGGTATGAATTGTCACTCCGAGACTTACGATGCTGAGCAGAAACTTGGATCATTGATTTTAAATGCTTTCCTGGGTCAAGTTCTGGATAATGTTTGTGTTCCTCACGGTCTTCAATGTTCGTTTCCGGTTTCATTCATGTGACGAACACCACTGCGCAGCGAAAGGTATTGCAGCGCACTTCGGGCTGACATATGAGATTTTCTCTGCGATAAATTCATGTTTTGATAATTTCTTCATCAGTTCACATCAATGATGAAGTGTCAATGAGATGATCGTCGTATAAAGCTTGGTAAGCTTTTTAAATCTCCACGACTGGAGAATCCTGCTATGTAGGAACTCACGGCCTTAGTATTGTCCTTGAATGGTAGCCTTTGCATTGATGTACAATTCGAGCAGAAAATGTATTTCCGGTTCAGTCGATGAAAAGTAGATTACCAACTTTATGCTCTACTTGACCATAGAATTAACTTATTTGACCTCAAAAGCGCGATGAAAATGGTATGTTTCTCCCTAAGACGGATTTGCGGGAAATATGTACCGAATTCAAAAGTCCCAATTTTCAAACAAATATTGCGGCAAAAATTGAGTCGGAAATAAAGTCCCATAATCAACCCAGGAAAAAAACTCGACTTTATTCCCTTGTTACATAGTGTATTATTATTCGACAAAATCAGTATCTCGCATATCTCATGGTGGTAATTTTCATTTTCACTTCTAAATGCAATCGTTTTCGAGGGAGTGACGACAAAATACTGGACTGAGCTTATCTCCTTTATTTTCACTATTCTGCGTCTTTTAATCAATTGTCAGTCCACAATCCGCAGATCCAAAGTTGCCAGAGTTGACAAATATTTCAACACAATTTTGTGATTGACAGTGTACATTGATCATGGAAATTTTTTTGGATCCCCACAAATATCGACGTCACGGTTCAAATTCCAAGAAGCAAGTGCGTCAAGATTGATAAGTCGCGAGGTTAATACCCGCGTATCAGTTGGGGGGTGATAGCTGGGATGGTGAAGTCTTAGGCTTGAGGGGGGGGGTACGGTTTTGCACTTTTGAAAAATCGACTAAATATTTTATTTAGTATAGACAGGTAAGTAAAGCCATAAAGACATATTTCATTCTTGTATGTATGTATTATACACTGTACAATATTTTAAAACGAGAGACGATCGTCAGTTTGTCGTTGTACGTTCGATCGTGCGCTTGTGATTTTCTCTCAAAACTACTTTTTCAAAGTCCGTGTTCATCGCCATTTGAAAACTACTTGACCGATTCATTTCAAACTTGGTACACATTTTCTACATATAAAATACCTCCCCCCAACGTGTAGTTGAAATTTTTTTTTTCACATCAAGGGGGTTTCCCACCCACGAAATGGCGGGATTTTTCGTGAAAACTAGCAGTTTACACTTTAGATGGCCGCCAAAAATTTTTGAATGATGAAAAACAATAATCAAAAAACGTTGGGGGGAGGATTTGATGATATTTTGACTAAATTCTAATGGTTTTTGATATAGGATAACTTCCGACCGAGACATAGTGAAGACCGCAAATTGTTCTTTTTCTGAGACGTACTGGGGCAAGTTCTGTCACCGGCTTGTTTTTGAATATTTCCGCATCAAAAAATTACAGAACATTTTTAAAAGTATACCTAACAATGCGCAAAAGGTTTGACTAAATTTTGCTCAATCCATACTTTTAAAAAAAATTCACTAAAAAATTGGTTTTTTTACGCTGAAAACCTTACCCCCTCCTCCTTAACGATCTTTCGTGAGAGGAATTATGAAGAGACCATTTGTTTGATAACCTTCGCCAAACTTTACGATATCTGTCGTATAATTTTCCGTACAACTTATTCAACATTGACAGAAATATTTTAGGACGCATTTTTCATTTTTAGCATTCACGCCATCACGTCTCGAGTAAAATATTACCGTATTTGTTTGAAATAACTAGAATGTTTGACTTTCTGGAACAACGCGCCTAAGAGTAACTACAGGTATACTTCTCAACGAGTGCTGCCTGTCATGTTAACGGAGAAAAAAATGTCAGCGTAGCTGCCGGGAGGAAAAACCCGTCAGAATCGTTCGACTCGCTTCGCGATCGGCGGCGCATTCGACCTT
This sequence comes from Neodiprion lecontei, assembly GCF_021901455.1. Lineage (NCBI taxonomy): Eukaryota > Metazoa > Arthropoda > Insecta > Hymenoptera > Diprionidae > Neodiprion > Neodiprion lecontei. Next base: position 40,010,413 of record NC_060263.1, on the reverse strand, counting down.
GGACGAAATCGGGGTCGTACTATCGGTGGATTTTGCTGGTCGAGTGAACCCGCGCAGTAATGACGGCCGTTCGTGTATCGAAAGCGAATGAATGATTGCCGTGTCGGAATACGCGGGAGATGAGTGTCGATGAAATTGACGGGAGATTTCGTTGGGGCGAGATTCGCGGGGTCGCCGAATAACCCGGCTGTCGAAAATCGTCCTCTCGCAATCATTGCATTACAGACGTCTCAAATACCAAACTCGCACGGTATGATGTTTGTATTGCGTGAAAATGACGGGTGCCGATGGAACTCCAGAACCTGTTACGAGTTCACTCACCCTCGCAATTCATGACAAAGAAATCTCCAGGCCTCACTTCTACTTACAATAAGTATTGAATATCCTCTAACATTTCTATGGATCTGCAAGTGCTTAGAAGCCAGGTTCTCGTGAGTCCTGTGATGGATCTTCTGGTAGCGTCATCGCGTCACTGAGGTGGCGAAGACACATTCTTATGCTTATTTTGCGTTTCCTCTGAATCTGCCATTCCATTTCCGCCAACTTTGGTTGGAATTTTCGTACCTACGCGCTCACAATCTATCACACGGACACGTACGGGTATTGTATTAGTCATAACAACGATCGTCGACCGCTGGAGTAGAGAATGATAACTATCAGACTAATTGTTGAGGGCGAACATTTACACGTGAAGGGTTCAAAAATTCCGGCTCAGGAAGAAGTGGGCCAACACTCAGCCACGAATTTAACGCGAGGGATGAACCCGCTGATTCGAACTACCGTAACGTCGGTGAAATCTTTCTCTCCGATAAGGCGGAAAGAAATCAGAATGCTTTTCATCTCAATCGCCTTGCGCTCGTGAGTCGCGGTACGAGGATATCCACGGTGTGATTCAGGGTCCTGGATGTGGAGTCTGTGGAATGAAACGGCCGGCCTTCCAAGACGTGATAAAATAAATTTATTTATCCGTGAGACTCGCGTTTATTAATATCTCAAAGCTGGCAATGATTGTAACGGATTCGCTGTTCGTCTTATAATCGCGAATTCGCACAAATATAATTTACAATGTATTTTGATGTGAGTTGAAATTATTGTAGGAAACAGGACTAGAACAGAGAAATTATTTTAAAGGATCCTGAATTCGAGTACGGAAAAAAAAGAAATAAAATGCGGTTTCCTCAGAAAAAAAACTATGCATTTTGATCTCGCAATCGCTTTATGGTTGATAATTTATTTTTTCTTCATGTAGAATATACAACACACTGCGATCATTTTCAATGCAAAACCTTGGTGATTTTTCAATCCCCCGACGGCTATGGTATGGTCGATGAATTCCCAAAGCTCAAAATAATCTGTAAAGTTCACAAATGACTATTGATATTCAATTTGTGTTTACCAAATTGACTATTCAATTAATTTCTTAGGCGGTTGAAAAGCCCGGCTTATATTTGTTTCAAGTTATTCATCAAATTTGACCGAAGCGATAACAGATTGACGAACGAGTCAGCCGACAGTGGAATAAGCTTCATACTCAAGCAAAACTTGTTGCTGGCCTTGACAACGCATCGCTGAAATAAAAATGCAAGTAATTGAAAAATCGTGTCAAATTTCGTATTACGCTGCAGTTTTATTCCGTGTAACAACGCAGCGACGAGAGAATTAAATCACAAATCTGACCGCTCTGATCTGAAAACCGATATTCCGTGTATTCGCATCCATATTTGGCGCAACGGCCCGCGGATTATAGTTGGAAAGACATTCGGGCAGCCGCGACATATCGACGCGCGAGTCTTGTCGCTGGTTCATTCGGTCGGATTCTCTGGCTGACGCGACTCACGGCGGAATTCGCACAACAGCGGGTGCGTTACGAGCACTTGATTTCGCCTCGAAACCGGATTTGCCGACGGATCTGCAGAGCAGAGAACATCCGAGTTATTTGTCGGCTTCCGGTATATTCTCCACCGTCTCTCTCTCTCTCTCTCCTAATCTTTCCAATTGTTGACAATGGTCTCATCCTTATCGAGGGTACTGTCTAGTAACCCAAGTTGCAAGTTACAAAGAGCACAAGATGCATGTGTGAGGTTTATTTATAATATACCCAGAGACCGGCATATTACGCCGACTTATATCAAAGTACGGTGGCTTAAAATAGAAGAAAGAAAGCTGTCAGGCACCGCATTGCTAATATCAAATGTAATGAAGCATTCTACGCTGTAATGAATTTTAGTTTATTAGTTGTACGTCAAATATAAAAGAAAGGGAAATAAATAGACAATTTCGAGAAATAGTTGGTGACCATCAAAAAGAAAATTATGCACTTATTTGGGTCATTTTGGTTGAAGAAGTCCATCATAATTTAACAGTACAAAATACCCAATTTATAGTCCCTGCACGTCGCAACCCAACAAACTTGGTTTGATAGTTTAAAAAATACAAGTGGTATGCACAGGTGCATAAGTTGAAAGATGTAAGAGACAATAGTCGAGTAAGAATAAAACAAAATAGTTACATAAAAGCGGACGGTAAAAGTGTATGTAGATAAAATCGAGCGGAACAATTATTTCAAGAATTTGAAGGGACAGTGTTGATGTATCGTATTTATAATTTTAGAATGGTGTGACTTTATTTATTGTTTCAGTTCGTCGTTATTTATTGAATTTGTTACCTGATCAGGATTTGAGTTAATTTCACACACTTTATGATTTCCTGACACCTCCATACACAACTCTCTCCTTCTAAAGTCGTAGGCCTACTACTTTGCCGATCTGCTGATCCGCTGATCCGCTGATCCGTCGGAACTTCGGTTCTTACTTTCGTCTATCAAAATATATACATCGTCACAACGCCTAAATATTTGTACGAAAACCTAAAATATGTTAAGACAGTTCACCATAGGGACTCTAGGCAAAGCAAGCTTTGTCTATACGTACCTCAACACCGTACTGTAATATGCAGCAGCTCATTTACGGTACACGCTCCACAAGTATAGAACAGGTATAATCTCTTTGAACACTTAAACATGCCAATAACGGGGATAAAGAAATGCTTGTCCCAAAAACTGCCTGATGTATACAACTCAACTTAACCATCCACGGACACACTATTTCTTGTAAAAATTAATACACAAAAATCTAGGGCAAAAATTGTTTAAAGTATGAAATACTAAATGTCTGTATAATATAAACCTAATATTAGGAGAGCGGGTTGTATGCCCCAAAAAGGCTATTATAAAGTCTTACTGTATACAATCTGTAATAAAGTTCAATTCAATTCAATTCTCTCTCTTTCTCTCTCCATTGGTGACTTCAATGCGGATCTGACATCTGCAGCTTATGACTCGGTTCACCTCAGTGAATTTTTTGCGTCGCAGGGATATGATATCGTACCAATGCAGCTCACTCATCATACTGCCACCTCTGATACCTGGCTCGATATATGTGCTATTAACGATATTAATCTTCTTGAGTCCTGGGGTCAATCGTCGAGTCCATTTCTCTCAGGGCATGATCTTATATATGCTGCTGTCAGGTATGGTGTGCCCAAGCAAGAGGCGCGTGTTATTCGATACCGGCCGTGGGATCGTGCCGATTTTGATGCTGCTTCTACTGCCTTATCTACGTTTGACTTCTCACAGTTTGCGTTGCTGCTCTCAATGGATGAACGGTTGTCAATTTTCAATAACCTTACGAATAAGGTACTGGATTGTGCTGTTCCTGTCAGGGAATTTACTTTGCGGCGATCATCCGCGCCTTGGCTATCGGTAGATATCAGAAGTCTGATGAAAGAGCGCAATGCCTGTTACCGGTCCTTTAAGAGATCTCGCAGTGTGGAAGTTTTCGCCGAATATGTCGCGTACCGTAGAGATGTGAAGCGTGCTTCAGCAGCCGCCAAGACTACTTACATACAAGAGCGGTTCGATGCTTGTGGTGGTGCGCGATCGTTTTGGCGTGAGATGGAGAACCTTGGTTTTGCCAAGTGTAAAAAACCACCGGCTGCTCTACCTAGTGGGATTACTGTCGATGATCTTAACGAACACTTTTTGTCTAGTACTGTGACTGTGCGGTATGATTGCCCAGTGGTACAGAACCTTGCCGAGAGGCAGATAGAATCCTTCATGTTCTCGCCGATCACGAACAGATGCGTCAACAGCGCGCTGTTAAGTATTACAACTCGTGCATGTGGCCCTGATAACCTTCCGATACAGGCGTTTAAGACATTAAAAGATCTACCGATGCCGCTGATTGTATATTTTCTGAACTCTCTACTCACAACGGCATCGGATCCGTTGTTGTGGAAATCCTCAATTGTCGTGCCTATAGCGAAGGTTCGCGATCCCACTGGCCCGTCAGATTTTAGCCCAATATCGCTTCTCTGCTCGCTCTCTAAAGTGCTCGAACGGATAGTATATGATCAACTCGGGGTGCATCTTGCGCGCGGTAATTATCTCGATCCACGTCAGACTGGATCTCGTGGGGGTATGGGAACGCGATCAGCCGTCTTGCGTTTGGTGGATGACTGTAGGATTGCGATTGATGATCGCACGGTTACTTTGGTGGTGTTTCAGGACTTCTCTGAAGCGTTTGACATGGTAAACCATGCGCTGCTTCTGTCGAAGATGCGAACTTTCGGACTATCTGACAACGTACTTGAGTGGTTCAACTCATACCTATCTGACCGTATGCAAGTGGTTCGCGATTCTAGTGGTACGACCTCGCGGGTACGTCCTCTCCTGACAGGTGTACCGCAAGGCAGTGTTCTCGGACCGTTGCTATTTTCACTTTTCATAAACGATCTCCCCCATTGCGTCTCGCGATGTCGCCATCTGCTTCAGGCACATGATCTTGTGATATATCTCAGTTGCTTGCCGTCTAAAGTGAACGAAACATTAGCCTTAGTTAATGCTGATATTGAGAGTATCTGGTTATGTAGTGTAGAGAACCGTCTTAGACTGAATGTAGATAAAACTAAGGCCATGGTTATTGGCAGCTCTAAATATATAAACGTGGTCTGTGCAACGCAGCTCCCTCCTCTCAGTCTGGGGGGTCATCCTATTGATTGTGTAACCAGATTTTGTTATCTTGGGGTTATAATAGATAGAACACTGTCATGGACGGAACACATTACTGAAGTGAGTAAACGTAGCGCGTCTACTCTATATCGGTTGAGGATGACAACCTATGACGTGGATGTTGCGCTTAAGAGGCGCCTGGTCGCGTCTCTTGTCCTACCGATAAGTGACTACTGTGCAGGAGTGTTCACTAACATTTCCGAAGGCCTAGATAGGAAAATTTCTGTTGCGCTCAACAATTGTGTGCGCTATGTTTTTCGTCAAACGCGGTTTGTGCACATATCTGACTTTCGACGAAGGCTCGGCTGGCTCACCATGCGCGATCGCCGATTGTACATTATTGGTTGCATTTTCTATAAGGCCATACATGAAGGGCTTGCTGGCCTATTCGACTGTTTTAAGCCAAGTCAGTATGCATCACGTCGTCGTGACCCGTCGCGAACTGACACTCTTGTCCTACCGTCGGCTCGTACGGTGACGTATCAAAAGTCTTTCGCGTATGTTGGCGTTAACTTTTGGAACTCTTTGCCTCCGTCAATCACATCAGCGTCCACTTTGCCGGTGTTTCGTATTGGCCTGCTAGAATATCTGCGAGCGAAAGAGGCTGAGCATGTGCAGCGAGGGTGATGTTTGTGAAATTATTGAAATCGACAGATGTATTGTACGATGTATGCTGTATGATGTCTGATGAATGTTGTACGATGTATTATGCGCGCAGAATGTAGCTGCCCTCTTTGTATGTACGCTTTTCATTCGGTTTGTGTCTATTTCTATTTCTATTTTTATTCATATTTTATTTCAGTTTTTGTATTATTCTATATTACATTATTTTGGTATTGTTAACTAACCGCCATATTATGTATTGTACGTATGTATAATTTTTTTTTTTTTTAATTTATTTCTATACATACATACATACATACATATATATATATATGTGTGTGTGTGTGTGTGTGTGTGCCTATGGTTGCTAGGGGGTATTACACCGCGATCAAATAAATACTCTCTCTCTCTCTCTCTCTCTCTATCTCTCTCCCTCCCCCTTGATGATACTCGCTCGGCCGCCGAATATTTTCCACCTTCTTTCTCTCAAGTTACCCCGGGAATTTTTTTACCGACCCCTCGATCCAGAATGAGCGATTCACAATCGCCTCCAAGATTGCGGTTTTGAAATTATACTCTGTTAGAAGAGTCTAGTATTCATAGTTTCGTATTCATATCTTTTCACTTATCATATCTTGTGTCTAGTTTTTTAGACTGAATTCGAAATACTTGCTTTCATGTAGGGACCATATTCAAATGTATGAAATGAAATGTTTCATTCTATACGTCTCGAATTGTATTCTTACTACCAAGATTCGGTCATCAGAATTTAAAGCTACTCTTTGAAAAGACTTCAACTATTTATATCGAAACTTTTACCAAACACGAATACACACGCTTATACGAAATGTATCTCGTTTAGTCGTTTGTTTCACACGATTCATTTCTCCGTCTGCACTCCGATTCGCACGCCATGTACGCATACTTGTCTGTACCTACTATGTTTTACACGGTTTCTTTTTGTTTTTTCTCTCTTCCTATATCACGCATCGGTCTGCAAGACAGCGAATATACCTATGTATAGTATATAATATTGACCCGAGGCTTCATCGAGGGTGTAAAATATCGACCTTTTCGCGATTTGCGAGTTTTCGATATTTGCCAAGGAATACAAAAAAGGCGGGTATCAATATCGAGTCTGCGTGAATAGTCTTACCAGGGTTAAGAACTAGAAGTTGGGCCGTTCAGCCGGCTCAGATTCCGAAGGTGAATCTGCGACTGGACGTGCGGAGAATTCTCTCCAGCTTCGAAAAGCGCAAGATATTCACGTCAGGCGATTCGCATCTGGTGCATTTCATGCAAACTGTAGTCGACGTTGAGGCTTTCACCGATTTTCTTATAGATAATTTTTCCTCGATTTTCATAATAAATTGTTCGCTGCTTGTGAAATTTTCTTATGTTTAATACCTATTCACTGTATCATGTTGATTTTAATTGACATTCGACTCAACGTGAAATGGAAAATTAGCTCTAGAATTCAGAGTCAGCCCCATCCGTTTTATGGCCTATCAATTTACGGATCGTTTTTCAATGAGGGATGTGAACTTTACGTCATAAACTATACCAAGGAATTCAAATGACAAAATTCCGTCGAAGAGACACGTCACGTCGGTTTTAACTCACTGCTTCTCATCTGGGTTATTCCTGCTTTCTCGGTCGTAACGCGCAGCCTGCTCTTCGTCTCAAAATGATCAAGGGATGTTTCAGGGTAAGATTCATGGCGAATATCGATCGTCAGAAAATAATTGATATTTATCATACATTATTCGTTGAGGTCCTATCGTATATATATATATATATATATATATATTGATATATATACCTTTACATACACATAGACGGTTTGATAAAGTATTCCACAAGATTCCAAGCCCATCGATCAAAATATCATTTCACGTGTTCTGCATACTGCACTAAATCTACATTAAAAATCTTGCGAAATGGGGAAGGTCCCACCTTCCTCCTACAGCCTTTGCAGTCATCTTATCCTCAGGCCGCAGAGGATGCTTCGGCATTGAGTATGTTTTCACAGCCTGCTGCTTTTTCGATAGCATCATATACAGAAGTCGTCACACTGGCAGGTTCCGGTTGTTCGCATCCACTCAATCTTTCGACCGCGCAGATTTTGGCCGTCCGAATACTTCTGTTGGTCGATTTATGATAATGATAAGTCATTTTTGAGCAAAACTTTCACTGCAGCATATGCTACTGGAGTATAGTATAACGGCAATAATTTTTCATCTTTCACTTACTTGCATTCGTTCAGGCTTGGATAGGATCTTTCATAAGACCATGGAGCATCAGCAATCCGGACGCCGTCGGTGAGGACGGTGGAATTATCGCGGGGCGGCATTTGTACCGAACATTCTCTCCGAGGAAGGTTAGCGATACACTCAAATCCACGAGCCGTGTAAAATGCTTGGACAAAAAAAGAGAACGTTACATAAATTTACAACAGGTTAAACAATTCGAAAACGTTGAAACCTGGTGGATTTGCATAATCGTTTTTCGCCTTCTCAATTTTCATATCTAAACCTTCGGTGGCGTATCTTCAAGATTCATTCCGCATCCACGGGAACGAATTTCACGGAGCCGTAGGTTCGGAACCAACCAAGAAGTGATATTTTTCATGTACATTTTTACATTTTTCGGTTTCCAAGACGGTAGTAGTGTCGGTTTATTGCTAGATTAATACACACTATAGCGAGCAGTTTAGTTTCATAACTACGTGCATATGTTTGTGAGGGTATTTCGATATCCACGAAAAAGATCCATGCATACTATATGTGTAGTAAATAAACTTACAAATAAGGTTACTTCCGTTGTTCCCGCAGACGGAATCCGCAGCTGCAAATCTCATGTTGTACATGATGTTGGCAGTTGCGCTTTCCGCTTCGTCCAGACAAGGTCTGACTGAATTTAGAGCTAGCTTCGTCGAGTTCAACACAGTAATAAACGTGTTACAAAGTCTCGGTATCTGTTCCTGCGCGTTCCATGATTCTGAGCCGACAAGCTGAACCTGATTCACAGTGTCGATGATCAAGGAATCTATCGAATTTTGCAGGCTCAGCAGGCTTTCCTTCGCATCGTCGAATGCCTTTGGTCCACCATTCTTCTTGCACTTGTCGATTACGGCTTGCTTGACGGCCTCATCATAATTATTCAAATGGTTTAAACGAAGAGCTCTCAGCATGTCGATGTACGTTCCGAAAAGCATCTCTGGATTTTGTGTATTTTTCGGTTCATCAGCCTCGGAACATAAGATTCCTGTAACAGAGGAAAGCGTATAGGAACGAAAGCAAAACATGGTCTACGAAATGAAAGTGAATCACAGGTGAAAGTAAAACAACAACCAAATATTGGAACGGCTTATTTTACTAGCTAGTAAAAAATCACGAAGTGTTGTCAACTTGAACTTAAATAGTATTCAACAGATTAGATGCTAGAACCGTCAGTCACTTGATTCTGAGATGCTCAAAACTATATCGCACAGTTATACGTCGAAGTTGCGGCTAAATTCGATCGAGTTTAAGTCTACTTGTCTTGCCGTATAGTTTCACAAGTTGGCTTACCAGCAATCAGGTGAACGAATAAAAATGCAACGAAAATCTTCATTGTGACAACCAGAAGTAAGACTCTTGACTACGCCTCACGAATTCAGTACTGAAACTCACGTCGTTACGAATCTTAATAACCGAGACCAACTTCTTCTGTGGTCGAACTGTAGTCAATAACGAACTTTGAATTGAAGAGTAACCAGCTTTTATACGCACACGCTAATCGTATAATCCACACAGACGTCAAGATATCCAAACCTGACGGCTAGCAGTTTCGACGAAGATACAGGTTTGACCTGTGCTATTATCAAAGTACAGGGCATCGGATTAACAGCCAAGTCAATGTTCGTTTGATCTCCGGCAACATCACCCGATGTGGCCAAAGTTCTTTCTCGTACATTCGAATTAAAACGTTTTCTGTCTTATCGCTACACGTAAACTATACGTAAAATATGCAGTTAGTGTCGGCGGTGCGTGTTTTACGAAATGTCAGACTTGTGGATTGCGAATCACAGAGACGCAGAATCGTGTGACTCCACCACATTTTACGTGAAATGCATGTACTCGTGTTCTTCGATCGAGGTATTATAAGATTATTTGAAAATTAAAAATTATTCGAAATCAATATCAAAAATCTTTTATAAACTATGAGTAGTAGAGTGAAAACTTTAATTCATTTATAAATATATCCACGCATGAGCCGTCATTGGGTTTAAAATTCATTCGATCATCCATTCCACAATTCATTCATTCCAGGTGTATATGGTTTAAAACAGTGTATACGGTTAAAACTGGTGGATATGCTTGAGATTATAAATAATTGTCAATAACCGTCTTTCGTCAAGGCACTATATTTGTTTATTGCACTTTTATTATTTCTCGTTCTATATCGTCTCGTTTTAAATTTGGGCTTGGGTTTCGGAGTGTTTAAGTTTTAATTTAATAGGTATGTCCTCGTAGTTTAGATTTACTTTATTATTTTTAATTGGTCGATTTTGGATCGATTACGATTTCTTTTCAGAGAGGAAAACCTCCGCACCTTCTTCCTCCTGGAGAGACGTAGACCAAGTCACCTAATTTTCTCGTTAAATTTGCGACCAGGTGCCCCACTCCCTGGGTCTCACCTCATCCGATCGTGCCGTGTACAATGAGCGGTTATATTTGAATCATTACAAGCTTAACACTTAAGCAAAACTTGTTGCTGGCCTTGACAACGCATCGCTGAAATAAAAATGTAAGTAATTGAAAAATCGTGTCAAGTTTCGTATAACGCTGCAGTTTTATTCCGTGTACTAACGCAGCGAAGAGAGAATTAAATTCTTTCCCCACCGCTAATTCGTTATTAAACTTTGCAAACTTTGGCCATCAGATTCGTGTCGGGATGGTTTTTAGCTAATAACGGGTTTATCGGTGAGAAAGGAAGGGGAACAACGGCAAAAAACTGTTTCACAAATCTGACCGCGACATATCGACGCGCGAGTCTTGTCGCGGGTTCATTCGGTCGGATTCTCTGGCTGACGCGACTGACGGCGGAATTCGCACAACAGCGGGTGCGTTACGAGCACTTGATTTCGCCTCGAAACCGGATTTGTATATGTAGATTTGATAAAGTATATGTGCAAAAATCCGAGTAGTAGAAGTTTTCCACATTTTCCAAAAATCCAACTTTTGCCAACCTGCATTGTCCCGAGTTTAGACCCGGTGATGGATAACTCCACGGTTCGCCAATTTCGTCAACAGTACGAACGGCAGCCGAATCGCCTGGACTGGAAATTCCTGCGACACAAGAACTTACGGCTGTATTTTTTTTGAGTAAGCAATCAAAGCCACGCGCCCTCCAAAATGCTGAAAAAAACCAAAAAAAAAACGCTGTAAATATCTAAGTAAGGGTGAATCCAAGTGAATCCAAAGTGAATAAATATGTAAATAGCAAATGACCTGAGAATATTTCGATCATATCTCAGCAAAACACAAGAATTTTTCTTTTTTTTTTTTTCCTCACTTGCAACAGACATTGAATACACTCACACAAGGCACGACGTCCATCGTTCTCGCACATATAGTTCAAAATATTAATTCGTGAAAGAGGAACGTGACATCTTAACCGAGGTCAAATTTTCCGTTAATAGGGCATTGGAATTTTGGTTGCATGAATTATACGGAGCATTGTTTACCAACAGATTCAATCATTGTATTAATAATTTAATCATTTATTTAGCCTTAGTAACGAGTTCGATTTTATGACCAAGCTGCTTCTGACCATTCTGCAAGCCCAATGTAGGGTTCTGTGTAAATATCATTCCAATTCCGTAATGTATATAATTTTTGTCTTCGTTTAATGAATTGAAAATTTCAGTGCAATTAATATGTTAGAATTGAAGGATATTTGTTTGTTCGATTGTATGTGATAGTTTCTGGTTCTGCATTACGAAGGCTAAATAAACGAGAAAATGATCGAAACAATTGGAAAATCGGACTCTGTTGGAAAAAAATGCTTCTCGAAATTCACACATCCGAATTTCCGGTGTCGTATCAATGAAAAATTTCACCTCGGTCGAGATGTCACGTTCTTCCTTCACTATTCAAGATGTCACGTTCTTCCGTACTGCCATCGAACTGTGGCAAAGGATGATCGTCGAGTAAAACTGTTCGTTAAAATAACTGGATCACCGATCCGCTTCTTGGCTTGAAACTGAAATCTCACAGAAGCGAAGCTCGTGCGGTTCTTTAATTTTATGATCGGATAGATTGATGAATAAGTTCGCGTGAGCTTATTTGAATCGAACAACTCACCAACAGCCATAACGAATACCAATGCACCCAGGAACTTCATTTTGAAGAATATAGGTGAATACCTTTACAACTTTAACCGCGTGAAACGGGCTGCGTAGTTTACGCAATTAGACGTAGGAATTTTGATCACCGTGTTTGCGATTCGCTTTTTCGTCGGTCAAACTCCAGCGGATGAATAACTCTGAATTCCATAGCGACTGGAGAATTTGCGTACTTTGGTTTATCGTGAAGCAAGTGACCCGGGTCTTTGAACAGTGATAAAACAGGTCTATGATGAACTATAATTTAACTATAGCAAAACACTTTACCGATTGCTGATCCTGCGGTTGCCAGTAGAGGAAAAAACCTTTAAGCATTAATCAGTATTATAAATTCAAGGAAGTATTATACATAAAGCTCAGTGATATTAAACGCTAAACCTGATTGCGTGGAATCGCGATTAACGCTGTACATTGAGCTTGGAATATTTTTTGAATTATTGCACGTATTAAATTATCATTGCTCGAATTCGAAGAAATAAGTATTAGTCGCTCACGCTTCTGTTACGCTGTGAATGTTTTGGACAAATATTCATAACAGCAATGACTGGTTCGTGGAGAGTGAATGATTGTTTATAAACAGTGAATTGTGCCTTTATGGTTTATTCATATTGTTACAAAGGATGAAACCTCTTATGGCTTTAAAAAGAATAAGGTTGCTGCGTCAACCAACATTATTGTAAAAACAGTCTTGTTTCAGACTTTAAACTAGAAACACGTTCTCTGCTATCAAAGCTTTTCCATAAAATTTTATTTGCGCCTTCAATTTAACTCACTAAAAAAGCTCGCGAATCCATATTTATTTTGAAACGTCTTAAAACGTTACAATATGCTAGCTACATGTCTGCCAATTGTAGATTTATTATTGTTTTTACGTCAAACAGCTGCATTAGAATATTCACAATTGAGTAATTGGATAAAGTTTGATTGTCAGTACCAAAATCTGGTGACAAAAAACATTAGCAGTCAGGATCCGTACTTTGACCATATTCGGACAAGCAGCCCCGAGAAATTGGTCACACAATTATATTGCATTATGGTTACTGTTGAAATCACTCTTCACATTGTCACCGCCATCGCGTCCGACACCATTGGCCTCTACAGTCGCTGATGTATGTGTATTCGGTAAGTTTTTACAGCCTGTTATTTCTTGGTAATAATTGACGATGTCGTTGACAACCTTGAAGGATGGCGGCTCGCAACTTTGCAACTGCTGAAGAGCACAGGCATGAATTGAATCCGTGTGACTGTTCAATGAATACTACGAAATTCTGTAATAGGACGGTTGAACTATTACCGAAATCAAGGTACTCAGCACTTTCGTTCAGTAAATCATGGGAGGCAGTTGAGTTGAACTTTCAATCACCGTCCGTGTTTCACTGTCTCTTTGATTAAAGTACAGTGTCCGAGTGATTGCAAATTCAGAAGCAGCCGGTTACCTACTATATGTTGCTGTTCGTCATCGAGAAAGTGATCCGTGACCGTAGGTCAGTGATAGTTAAACTTGTTGATCGAAAACAGTTCTGTTATTGAATTACAGGCTACCGAGAACTGACACAACGCAGGAAAATGGTAAAGCTTTGGATCCGACGATATTCGCAGAAGAGGACAATTATCAGGATAAAATTTTTATCCTCATCTCCCCGACGTTGTTACGATTTTGCAGCTCGAGATGTTGACGGTTCTGAACCATTTACTCTGGTTATTTTCAGATTTTCCTTTTCATGAAACTGTCAATTTTCGTAACAATCTTCGATCATCCATAGTTACCTCTGGTTCTATCCATGAAAAAAGACAGTCGGTCAACGATGACGAAAAATTCACAGGCTTCATTTATCTCAGAGAGCGACGTGCCGCGTGAATGGAGACAAATAACAGTGAAGATCCCCTTGTCAAAAATCCGTGAGACTCGTCGGGCTCACTCGGTGATCGGTGACTGATTTGACCCTGGACCACGGTCTTACATACAGGTCTTGCGACTCTGAGTTTCGACGTGGGCCTCTTAACGTGTCAAGCCGCTAGCGTCGCTGCGATCGAGGGATGCCCGGTGCGACAAGGATGACGATAGTCGCGCTCACGGTCTTCAAAGGCTTATTCAAACATTGTAGGTTATGTTGATGCATCCCTCGATCGCAGCTCCATCTGGATTTTTCTTCAACAGAGGAGCCACTCTCTACCATTGGAATTCTATTGAGTCGCAAGACCTGTATGTAAGACCGTGCCCTGGACGAAACGTGGGTCATAATTTCAGTGAACTTTGGTGGGATAGTCAAGAGCGCCGAATGTGGCAACTCGATCTTCAAGAGAGAATTAATGATTGCCGTGTCGGAATACGCGGGAAAAAGGTATCGGTAAAATTGATTGGAGGTTTCGTTGGAACGAGATTCGCAGGGTCGCCAAATAATCCGAAAAAGATGGCAGACCGCTGCGCTGGAGTGAGGAATAATAAATTTCAGACGAATTATTGCGGCGAAACATTTTCCCGTGCAGGGTTCAAATGTTGTGGGTTTGGAAAGAAGGGGCCAATGCTCAGCCGCGAAATGAACACGAGGGTCAGTCCGGGTGATTCAAACCGCCGTAACTTGGGTGAAATCTCTCTATCTCTTTCTCGCGAACAAGCCAGAAAGGAGTTTTGCTTTTCCTCTCAATTGCTTTTCGCTCACGAGCTACGATAAGCCTGTATCTCTGGTGTGATTGAGGTTCCCGGATGTGGAGCTCGCAGGATGAAACACCCGGCCGCCTGGGACGAGATAAAACATTTATTCACCCCTGGGACTCGAGTTCATTCAACAAACGGTTCAGAGCTGGTCACGCGTCACGGGCTGATGTTGATAAGCGAGCGAATATGCCGTCAAATTCTACGAATCAAATGTTCCACTGCACTGGGCTTCTAGGAACAAGTTATCGGGGACTGCGATTAATGGAGTTAGCAAATCACGTAAGAGTGAAACTAAACTTCTACTTGTTATTCCATACATCCGTCATCCGGTTAATTTGTTTTCGATCGATTCGAATGCTTGTGTTCGAAAGTAACCGTGGAACTTGCCGTAAAAAATTGGTTGCTTGGTCCTTGAATACGTGTACCAATTATTAATTATTAACTCATACAGTGCCGACTCATCATAAATTAGAGCCTTCGGCATTTGGAAATATTAGGAAAATACAAGTGCGTAAGTTCCTGTAAAGGTCTCTCGAGGACGCGATCAGACTAAGAACGATGCAGCAGAGCTTGCGAGCTCTGTTCTTTTTTATTTCGGACAATGTTGATGAGTTTCCTTGAGCTTGTTTCTATACCCCGACCTTCCAATCTTCTTTTCACTTCGGTAAGTGCCCATCTCACTCTATCCGTCTCCCGCTAGATCTATAAACACTATGTATAATGAAGTTGGATACTTATGATTATAACCCGAGGCATTCGATAGCCGTGCCCTCGAAAGCTTCTATCCCGCGAAATTAACGAGCCAAGTCTCTATTCATGTTGCATCCCGAATTATCCAAAGGTATCCATCTCTTGTCATCATTGTTTGTTCCTAAATTGATAGTCACCGTCAGTAATTCTGAGGTGTCGAATCATTCGTGAACCGGCAATATAGTCCAACGCAATTTGCAACTAATCGCCAAACACGCCTAGAAAATGTTCACCCTCAAAGTTTACTTTCAAGTTAAAAGGCGAAAAGTAACTTTAGAGGGCGATGAATTTTAATGCAGAGAATAGATCGAAGAGAAAAATTCTACAACTTCTATTTCTCACTTTACATTGATTCGTTAGAATATTTACACTGTATAGCTGCTGAAAATGCGCAGGCAGTAAAGATTAGTTGGATAAAAATGACAATATGTCCTGGTTACAGGCTATTAGAGGAATCGGATTGAAGGCCTTGTGAAATCACCGGGTTCCATATTACTTCAGCATATCTAGATCGCTTGGTTTTCCGTAACTGGTGCTGACGCCTGTGCCTGAAGTAAACTATCGCAGCCGATTTCTGTCTTGGTGAAATTCAGAATATCAGTCGTTACGTGCAAAGGTGTTTTTTTGCTCGCAACTTTTCAGCTGTCTTAGAATGCAGACTCGGAATGACTCGAACTTCCTGTTGAATGAGTGAAACATCAATCTATGATTACAAACTTAAGTAGTTGTTACGTGTTAAATATGTTAAAATATATGATCATCGTTTCTGAAGATTTGAGGTTTTCTCACCTGCATTCTTCTACATCCGAATTCACCAATCTACGATTTCTCCATACTTGACCAAACGAATCAACGGTCTCGCTTCGAGCTGAATCACAATTTCTTACAGCCTTTGAATCCTAGAGTAAACACTCAAAGCCACCGGTACTCCAAAATGCTACAACGATGTGAAACGCTGTATATACAGACTTACGTATGATTGAATCGATTCCAATCGTGTTTCCATCGACAAATTGGAAGGAAATTCTATCCTCTTGGCACTTTTACCCGGACTTTATTTAGTCACACGCACTGCATGAATACAATAGTAGTTGTTAAGTAAAAGATTCAATTATTGCGATTAGTAAATTGACTTACACATTATACGACTTCCATTATTTTCGAAAACATGATTCATGATAGAAATTGCACCGTTACGGATTTTTTCAACCCTCTGCAATTCCTCTTGTGCCAAGCAAGGTTTGACCGAATCGACAAAGAAAAGAATTCATGGCAGCGATGAGAATTTATATTGAAGATTGCTGCGCAGATAGCTGACGTTGCGGAGTATTATGGGTAACAGTGTACATTGATTACCGAACGTCCGATATTGGAAAGACAAGAATTTCTTTACGCAAAAATCAGCCTGACCTCGAATAATCGATCGATAGTAGTGTTGATGAATAGTTAAGTGTATTATCAGAATGATATTACAAACAACTTGAGTTATATTCAAACTTATTGACGCATAATTTTAAAACTTCTTCTTCGAACAATATTGAGGCATGTTTTTAAAAGCATGAACAAGTTATCAAGTTGTTTGATAAAAACAAACAAAGTCCATTAAAAAATCGACTCTTCCAGCGCTTCAAAATTCTCATAAAATAAATATTATCTATTATATCTATTCGTTATTTATCGCATATCAGTTGTGCTTTGGTGCAAATCTGATGGGCTTGTATCAAAAAATAGACGAAGGCAAATATATCTGTGTCGTATTGCATAGGTTCATAAGTTAAGTTCCGTGCAATTACGCATAGAGTAAAATTTTTTTTTCAATAGAACGTAAAATGCTGGTACCGGTGGATTTGAAGCGTAATGAATGAACGGACTTTTTGTTCGCCCCCCCCCCCCCCCCCCCCCGTCATTATCTTTTTCATTCGCAATTTCCCGGTTTTTCACCCCGGCCTCCAATCTTCGCTTCTTGGCCTTGCCTGTCTCACTCTAATCGATCTTTCGCGAGATAAACGATCAAGTTGAATCATGATTATTATTATTATGATCTCTGACATTGAAAGCTCCTATCCCTGTGGGAAATTAATGATACGGATCACTATTTGCGGTTCGTCTGGCATTATCGAGAGTGGTCCTTGTATCTTGTACTCGTTGTTTGTACCTCAACTGATTATTGCCAGCGGGAATACTCAGGAGTCGGATCATCCAGTGAAATGTCTAAGAAAAAAGCGTCATTATTTTGAGGGGAAATAAAGAGTTAAATTTCTTAGACCTGTGTTATCAGAAAAAAAATTGTTACACACAGCTTTTGATCCTTTCTTTGAATAGATTTAATAAGACAATAGAAGGAATCAGATTAAAAGCTCGCACTTGTTTCATGAACGTTCGAGGTTACTGTTTCTCCAAAATTTTGCGCAAAATCAAAGTCAAGGTGTCTGAAGTCACTCTCCCCAAGATATTCATGTAGGTTAGCACTACGAATCCTTCATTATTAGTTAAAAGTTGTGCTTGAGCCCAGCTGGAGTTTGAGATTACTGTTACAGTAATTCGCGTGATCAATTTTCAGAAAAGAAACAATCGCTTATGGAAACAGATGAGTCACTGGTTAAAAAAAAACAGCAAACTAGCCCTTGGACCTGAAATTAGAATCTCAAGATGAAATTCACTCAGATTTTTTACTGTCTCAAGTTTCATTACATGATACATAATTGCGTTGAAGTTTATTGTCAGGTACGATAGATCGCCAGTAACGAAAGTAATGAAAAGAGTAGGTAGAATCTTCATTCTGGATAAATTCGGTGAAAGTGAGCGTAACTCTTCCCATGAATTACGTGTTGCATTTTACGTTGTTTGATATTACAATTTTCAATCACCGCGTTCCTGCTTCAATTCTTCTTTGGTCCAACTCTCGTGAATAATTCACTTCAAATTCAGTACTGGCTGGCTATTTATATAGATTGTAATTGATCGTCGAACGTGGATCGGGTCTGTGACAATGATAATGAAAATTGTTGATGGAGAATAATTTGATTGTAACAACCCGATAATTTTCCGGCTGACGTCATCGACAGTAATCTGTACTGAGAACTTGAAGCATACCACTATACCATGTAAAACGAAAATTATCAGACAAAGAGGTCTGCAGCTGTATAACCGAACTTGCATAGTTAGAATTGATTGAGGATTGATGATACATTTTAAGAATATTATCCATTTAATACAAATTACAATCATGTTAATAAATAAGCGAACGAAAACGTCGTCAAACTCTACGAATCAAATGTCCCACCGCACTGCATTTCCAGGAACAAGTTATCGGGAACTTTGATTAAAGTAGTGGAAGCAACGTCAACGCCCTTTGATGATGCGAATCATCGGTCGTACGTGATGCGTGATGAAATTTTATTGGTCTCTTAGATTATCACAGTGCAAATCGTACGATAAGACAATATTTTATAGTTTATGCTCTGGCGTGGTCGTCGTTACAGCTTCTGCGGGCATGATAAACCGTTTTGTCCGCCTTCATTGCGAATCTTGTTTGATTCCAGCAGCCAAAATTGCTCTTGTATCTATACTTTATTAGTTAGGTCAAATTCGGATTATATGAGCATAATTAATCCACCTGCAGTTGAATGGTGGTAGACTGGACGGAAAAGCCTCGTGAGATGGTTCAATTTTCACGTTTCTCATGGCTCTAGCACGTCTTCAAATGTAGATGCTGGACGAATGTGCGTTCGCACTTACAACTACAAAATTACGAATTGCAAACACTAAGGCTAACGAACTTGAATCGTTATGATTATGACGTAAGATGTTGGATAGCCGTGCCTTGTATCCCCTGAAATTAACGAACCGAGTCTCTATCCAAGCTTCAACCCAAATTATCCAGAAGCATCCATCTTTTGTTACCATTGTTTTTTTCTAAATCGGACATGGAAGCCATCAAGAACTTTCAGGAATGGAACGACTCGAACTTCCTGTCAAATGAATGAACTTAATCCTATACCTTCAAATTTAAGTCGATGGAGGAATTCTGAAGGTATTTTCAAAAAACTGCAAATACCGACCACCAATATTTACCAACTCCAAGAGTTCATGATGTAAAATACATCGCGAAGAGTTATCTCATCGTTCACTGAATCTGGGATAAGTTCGCTCCGACTTCTACACCCACACAAATGCCAACGTCTTCGCTTTTCTATGTTCTCATGTTCTCGGACTGGATGATCCTCTCCGAGGCTTTCCAACACTTCTAAACATCCCCAAACGGCCTCCGATTCGTCTAACTCGACGTTCTGTATTTCCGGTTTCAGGTGCGATCGCGTTCCCTGACCCAGCTCGACGCCCTGGGTACCAGCATGCTGGACGCCGGTGAACATCGGCTGGGCGGCAGCCCCACGACGACTTCGCAACACCAACAATCTCATCAGCATCCCCACAGCACCGGGGACTGTAGCCCACGTCTCCTGGTGCCAAACGCTTCCCTCGGCGAGCCGGTCAGCACGAACAAGACAAGACACAAGCTCTCCAGGTCGCAGGTGAGTCTGCACCATCTTCAAACTCCCTGAATATTGTTACAAAGAGCGGTTTCTTTCCCATTTTTCCGATCTAGTTGTCGTCATAGATAAAAGCCGTGTAACAGCTTTCATAGGTATGTCATAAAATGAATAAGGCTGCAACGTTATTGTGAAAACAGTTTTGTTTCTCGATCAAACCGAGAAACGCGCGTCTCGCTAATGAACGCATTCATTCACTGCTTAATTTATTTGTTCGTGTAATTAAGTAGCTTGGTGAAATTTGTCTAGTTAAATTTTACAAGAAAGTCACTGCGTATATTTGGTGAAAAAAAAAATTGATTTTCACTGAAACAGGTATTTCTGGAAAGTCCATGTTCTTGAAAAATCTATCATTTTCCAAATCGTTTCTCTAATGGTTTCCTAAACTCTTACGACGCATTGATGGAAACATGAAATCGAAAACGCTGAGGAACTTCTCTCCGATAAATGATGACTGACTACGAGTATCTCTGAATTAATAAATGATTGAATCATAAAGCAGAGGAGCAAATGTAACTACTCTCAGTTACATGACCTCGCAAGTCATTCCATTGCTCGGATACCACAGAACTTGGATTCGAAAAAACTAAACTTTGCACACCTGTTTCAACACGAGCTGGTCTGTTTGGACAAGTTTTAATATCCGCGCAGTCCATGGGAAAAAACACGATTATGAATGTTGAAATCCATTCTGGAACCTGGGAAGATCCGCTCTTTTCACAACTGTCGATGTTCTTGTTACAGTTCACAATTTTCGCTATTAAACCATAACCTCGAGCCTCGGATTTTTGGGACCTTGCTTATATCGCCAAAATATGGCGACACGTTAGTGGCTAACAAATACCATTCGAACAACACCGAATTGGGCGATAAATAAAGGGTCAACCGCCAAATGCTCCCGGTCCCCTGTTCCAAGGGTTCGCCCTCCTCTCGCCTTAGTCTCGCAGCCACGCGTTAATCCCTTTAACTATCATCGATAATTCTACTTCGAGCAAGGGTCAAACTTTGGACTATCTTGCGGCCTAAAAGGATAATGCATTCGTGTGGCTAAGTTCACTGCGCGGCTGAAGATAGAGAAGACACTCTTTCATCTAATCTAAAACGAAGTAAGAAAATTGAAATTGGACATTTGAGAAGTAAACGCTACAATTTCATCGACTGACGATGAGCAGCTTGCTCAAAATTCTCCTATAACTTTATTTTTGAAAGTTAAACTATCAATAGAAAGAAAACTTGATGAATAGTAGAAAAATATTCAACACTAATTCATCCAATGACTTGATTTTATTGTCTCCTTTGGATGATTCCAGTGCTCATTGCGATAAATGTCAATGTTTCTGATATTGACGGAAAATATCAGAGTACTTAAGTTTCTTCTGATTCTTCCGTGTTGAATATGATCTTTTTAAAATACTCTAATCGACCAATTGCCAAGTTATTAAATGTATCATGGGAGTTGTTATATCATGCCCATGAATCTTATAAGTGCCCATAACACCCAGAAAATCATTCCACATACCACTGATATCAGAGTGTGGTGAGCTATCCGTAATCTGGGAAATAAAAATAATAACCACGTTTGTAAGCATTCGGGCAGGTAGAAGGACCCCGCAGAATCCTTACGGAAATTGGCTGGATTTTCAGTATGTCATCGTACATATCCTCCCGATCAAAAGTTCTCACGGACACAAGTCCCAAAGATCAGTACATTCCGAGATACAGGCTTCGGAAGAAAGGTGTCCTATGGATTTCCTCATTTTCATGATTTATAAAGCTTCAAGAGTACTTGAAATAAAAAAAAAACATTCCAAAAACTGCACGGTTGATTCTCAAAGATAGGCAGGAAGCTGTGATTGATTCCATCGACGCGTTGATTCCATCCATGAACTCGTCTGGTTTACCGGAAGAAGGTGCAACGTCAGATTTCGCTTGGAGAACGAGATCCTCCGACTCTTTCAATAATCGACTTGTTCTGTTTTTCACACCTCTGCGGAGTCTCTGCGATTCGACTGTGCAGTTTTTGAGTGACATATTTGATTTCAAATCCTCCTTGAAGCTTTGTAATTCGTAAAAATCGCGCCATTCATAGACATAAAAAAATTCATACACCCCCCATCCAAAATCTGTAGCTGGGAAACTACTGATTTTTGGGACTTTTGTCCACGAGATCTTTCGATCCGGAGGACATGTGTATTACAACCAACTGAAAATCGAGTCAATTCAACGGGAAACCAATTCCCATAAGGATTCTGCGAGGTACTTCGATAGAAATTTTTTACGATATGAACAGGAATATTATTCTACATTCGTAACAGTTACATCGAGCCTAGCAAATCAACAGTCAAGATACGTCGGGAAGAAAAAAATCACGTCACTTACACCGGGACGAGGTGTTTGAGGGAGGAGTCGTCTAGTATCTCAACGAGATTGAGCAATTTGTCGGAGTCGATCGGTGGTGCGTGAAAGTTTTCATCGATAAACTCGAGAGTAAACAGTTCGAGTAGGCTGTCGAGATGTGGACGAATTCGTGAAGCTCGCGAGACGAGAAAAAATGAGTTCCAGCTGGAATTCGAAAATTGGTAAAAGCAGCGCTGCTACAGCCGTTGACCATCCATCAACTCACCTTGAGATTTAACATTTCCTTCGCGAATGCCATCGTCTTCTTGGTGCCTCTGACCTTGATGTTGGTAGCAGTTCGCAAAGTTTCGTCAAACCGTACAGCGGCTGCACTGTGTATTAGCACGTTCATGGTTTGGAGCTTGTGGTTCCCTTTACTCCGACGACAAACCCAAACCGACAATTCCCATGTCACCCGCGATCAACCTAACTTTACGAGCACATCCTCTGGCTTCTCTCTCTCTCTTCATTCCGTCGAATTTCTGGAACGAAAGCCACGATGCGATGCCAATTTCTCTTCAACACATTCTTTACTCAATGTTCAAGGATCTCTTCTGAAGGTGTATTTGTTTGTTTACGGAATTTCAATTCAACTCTTTACATTCGTGGCGCGATTGAAATAATTTGAGATCAAAAGTACTTGAGGATAACTTGACCGAGTCCTTGAAGAAGAGTTCCTTAAATGTGTCTTCAGGGTTTTTTTCGTTCTTTCCTCGCAGGAGAAGAAACAAGGTGTTTACTTCACAACATGACCAATAAATTGGGTGTTTAATCTTTAATGTCGCTTCGTCTTAACAAAGAGTTTTCAAATATTTGTATCAATCGAGTTAAGTAATTTCTGACAGTTGAAAACATATAGTTGACAGAAAACGAAAATCATAACTTATGACGAACGTACTGCCATTTATTTATTGGAAATGATTAAACAAAATTCAAATAATTTTCCTCAAGCCTTGGCCAAATAATGGCGCGACTTGTGTTACCTTGTCAATATGTATCCGGCTTCGTGAAAGGTTAGTGGATTCTGTTAACTTCTGATCCTCTTATTCCAGCGGTGGACGCTCGGTGAAAACATGATTCGACGCCAATGATCACATCATTGACAATTTGAGTTGTATCAATGTGAAAACATAAAACAAATAGAAGTAAAATAAGCTGAACGATAAATGTAAAGAGAACCATTCAACTGATTCGCGTGCAACATTTATAATATCACCACAGCTGTATCAGATCGTTATGCTTATAAAATTAGCGTGAATAAACGAATGTTCACAGAATTTTTAATATCTGATTTCAATAACCGTATCGCGTATTTATACAACCAGAAACCCAGAATTTGTAATTCAATTCAGAAGATTCGAATCGTTGTGTGCATTTATTAATACTTTACGTAATTATTCGGCGATATTTTATGGTGAAAAATGTGCAAGAATATACAAGAATAATTTTTATAGTAAATTAAAATTATTTCAACGAACTACTTCAACTCCAACCACGTTATATCACATTTACATGGTACAATAACATAATGTTTAAATTTCTAGGATGGTGGCCCATCAGTAAAACCATTGGGTGAATCTTTATAGTTACTGGACGGCATTTGTCTTGGCTTCTTCGACTTTTACAGTTTATGAAACCAAATGCACTTGATTTGAGAGTGTCTGCAGATATATATTCTTTTATTTTATTATTATTTTATTATTAATTACCAGGGGTTTCTCAATTTCTCATCCAATCCCTAAATTAGACAGGAAAATCGATAGGGTTAATCTTCTCTGGTAATTATCCTTTCTTTGTTTTCACGATGCGGATACAAAGGCGAAGGAAATTCACTTTGAGAAAGAAGTCGTCGTCTCCTTTCACGAACCAAGACACATCATCGAAAAACATTCGCTAATGATCGAGGTGACATTACGAAGCTTCCGGGCAAAAATGTCTTTGTGACGACGCAAATCATTATGATATATAAACAGTTTGAACTTCTTTTCCATGTAAATTTTGTATATTTGTTAATTTTATCAGCAGAAGAGAAATACCAGATACATTAAGCGATTCGGATACTCGACAAGAAGTTTGAGATCCACGGGCGATATTTGCCCAAATTATTATTTTCAGAGTTTGAAAAACTAGCGATGATGAAAATTTTCCACCTCAAAACCTGTGATGACAAGCAAATTTTAAATCGTGCGGTTGAAAATCTAATAAACCGTATATTTGCGAGCCACCCGTGTGGAAAATCAATGGTTTTGTCAAGCCTCGTACAATTTCGACGAAGCCCGAAATTTGGCCGCGCTTATTTCGCCTCGCATCTGTGAAACAGGCTGTGCCGCATTCATGGTGAAATATGAACCTATTACGCGCATTTCCCATTCCACCTCGTCTCGTGGGCGCACCTCGACCTACTGCGAAACGGTTTGTCCATTTTTCGTGAGAACGAACCGTGTCTATATACACGTTGATGAATGTGTACACGTATGCCAGAGCAATAGATATTCTCACCCCCGATTTTATACACACCCTTGTATACAATTGTCCAAGAGAGAGAGATTAGATGACAAATCATTTATTAATGTCGTAGCCCAATTGGGCCAAAGGACGAATGAAAAAATGCAGACAGTGATAGGGGAGATTATGTTAAGCAGAAAACAATAGAACAGGAACGTAAAGTAGTGAAATAGCAGCAACGAATGAGCATGAATCTTAACGTGACAATAACAATGAGTAAAGAAATGATACAAAAAGTAAATGATACAGTGAGAAATAATAATGTGAATAAATAGATGAATATTCGTATAGTGAATAAATGAAACAGTGGTCAGGAAAAAAAGAGAATGAGTTAATGATCGAATTTTGAGTAAAAAGAAAAAGTAAAGTAACAAACAAAGAGAGAGTGAGAGTGAGAGAGCGATGAAAGTGGTTTCACGAATTTACACGGTCTATTTACTAACGTCAGCCAGAAATATATGCTCACATGTGTATCTCATTTTGTTTGTTAGCCAAAGGTGCAGCGTTTTAAGGGCTACACTCTTATTTCACGAGGTTGAAGTTGGTAACGTTATCGTAACAAAAAATTGGGAACAAAAGATCACTGTTATCTTATTTTTACAATGATTTTTAAGGAACTTGAGATTGCAAAATATGAGTATGTTTTGTTTTATTACTATTTGCTGAATTTCAATCTCGTGTTCCAAAATCTGGAAATAACAGTTTGCTTCGGTATGAATCGTTAGGTACGAGAACGTTACTAACTTCAACACGATCTTATTTTTCATTTATTTCTTCCTCTGCTCTTTCCTCGATTTTTTACAGCTCTTGCTCTACAATAATTTTGCATTTCTGATCGTATTCTCATTCATTCGATATTGAGATTCAAAGATACGATGCAGACGATAAGACGTGTTGTAAAAACAATTTCTATGTACTGTAACACTAACAATGTTTTTCAGACGATATAGCAATGATATCGATTTTGAAGTTGTTGAAAAATTCGAGCCATGTCGATTGACACGAATTTCATTCGAAGCGTTTTTTCACTATAAAAAAACCATTGAACCACGCGCAATCAAATGAAGAAAATTTAGTTATTAACAAATTTAAAATGGCCACATTATTGTTCTCTTCTTTGAATTCCAGCGTCACGTTTTTTTCTTCAATTTCTATAAACTAGGCTTGTTTAACTAGTTCGTCATAATAAACGATCCATAAAAATTCAACAAGCGGCCTGACTTAAGAATTAATTATTAACAACTGAAACTCGTTCGTATAATCTTACCCACTGGACTGTGTTTCCATTCGTGTTCTTATGGGGATGATTGTCATTGTCGTTTGATGGGTTTGGATCGGGATTAATTCCACACACTCTTTGCAGTCCGTACACTTTTCAACTTCGTTTCTCATTCTTTTAGAGTAAAAATCGTTAGTTACGAGGCGGAAATAAAGATGAAAACTAACAAGGTCTACGTTGCAGGTATCGAGCAGCGAGTACTTCAGCGTGTGCTTTGAGGCCGGAGACGAAACGACGTTGGATCGAGAGGAATTCCTGCCCGCCACGAAGGGAACAACTTTGGCGTGAGTAGAATTCAACTAAGCTTAACTATGTGGCCATAATTCGTTTGAAAGTCAATTTTCCGCCCCATTTTTTTCTTTTCTTTTTTCGGCATACAGTATATACATATATTAGAGTGTTTCAAAAAAAGAGAACATTTTTCTTTTCTTCCAAACAGTTTCAAAAGTTCCATTTGGGTATTAAAAATGGGCCAGTTAAAATTTAAACTCTTAATATTAACATTAATAAGTTGCACATCGCACTTTTATCTTTTCCACAAGAATAACACGGGAAAAATGGTTCTTGCCTCTTCTGATTTTTATAACTAGCTAACGATGCGTCGTAAAGAAAGTTCGCAGATATATTTTCGTAGGGAATTGAACGCTCTTGAAAAGAGGTCTCTTATTAATTTCTGACAAATTCACTCGTTCAAAAAGTTACTTAAAGTCCTTAAATAACTTTTGAACAAGTCAATTTATCAGAAAATAATAACAGGCCTTTTTCGAAGAGCGTTCCACAATTCTCTACAAAAATAGGTCTCTGAATTTTCTTTGCAACGCATCGTTAGCTATTTTTAAAAATCAGAATTAGCAAAAACCATTTTTCCCATGTTACTCTTTTGGCAAATAGAAAATTGCGAAGCGCAATCTCTTAATCTTAATATCAAGACTTCAGATTTTAACAGTCGTATTTTTAATCTCTAAATGGAACGTTAAACCTGCCTGAAAAAAAAAAATTCTTTTGAAATACCCCAACATATATATATATATATATATAAGCAAGCCGGAAGATTTCACTTTAACATCACGAATAAAAAAATGTCGGTCATCCCATATCGCTGAAGGGAAACAAAGGGGATGTATGTATAATATATATATATATATATATATATATGTACCCTAATGAACGGAGGGTGGAGTCACGCTTTTTGTCCCACCTTACTCTCTTATTACCTTAGTTCATCCCTCGAAAGAAAGTATCATTTACTCTGGCATGGTGTACTGCACCTATCGTTGGCCTAAAAAGTTGGGGGGGGGGGGGGGGGGGGCGGGGGCGAAAGAAAAACGACACGTGAAACAATGGTAAGTTATTCTTCCGGGTCCACGCCTCGCGTGAGCTTATTCTTTAATAAATTTCACCCACTCCCATTCGCAGATAAAACATCGCACGTTATATACCTAGTCATAATAAAGATCGAATCGCGGTCGGACCTTTCACAAAGCGAAAATTTTGAGAGGAGCAAAAACCGTTTGCAAAATCTGCCGCAAGGTTATTTGCGCGAATGATTACGTCGCACGTGACTAATTGTGAGACGGAGTAAAAAAATTTGAAAAAATGGATTGATCTGTGATCGGAACGTTAATAAAAATTTGGTGCTTTTCATTCGATTTTAATGTTTTCGAGGTTATTTTGTTCGTCGTGGAGATATGCGTATCGTATATTCATAGATCGCCTTCTTCTTCTTTGATGGAGCTTTTCATTCGGACGATAGGATCGATTCGTTCGTATAGCCACTAACAGTTTTTCCCTTCTCGTCTCTCTGCTTTTTCTTCCCTCTCTATCTTTCCCTCTTTCTTTCCTTTTCTGCAGCTTTTTCATGCCGTCCTTTGACGCACCCCTGCATTCGTACCCTTCGGCTTCGTCGATTCGAGGAATACGCGATCGGCTTTCTCATTCTGCAAGCTTAATTCTCTCCTCCCCGAGATCGTTTGATACCATTTTACCCCTCCGGCTATGCAAACACATACATACGTTCAAGGTGTGTACACAGATGGAAAGCGGATGCTGGTCTACTTCCAAATGTTGATGGACTCGGGGCGTTTCTTTTGCAAACTGCACATACGTTGCGATACTGGAGTCAAAGTCATCGTTGGTTTGTGGTGTTTTCATACGATGAACTCTATTAGAATGTTCCTTTATACGGTCATTATCGAATTTATGTTATGAAACGAATAAGAAAGAATATAGCCAAAAATCCACGATCCAATCTCGACTCTAAATTCTGTCCCTTCAGAGCTTTCAAATTTTTCCGTTTGAATAGTATAGAATTTTTTTATACCTCGAGTTCTTTTTTTCTCCTCATCGATGTGACGAGTCAAAAAATGTGAAACCTAGCAAATTTCAACCCTATAAAAGTCGAAAATAGTCAATAAAATTTTTTAAAATTTCATGGAAAAAGAATTAATCGTGACGTAAGAAAAAACTTATGGTTCTCGAATGAACTGAATTACCATATTAAGGTTCACCCTAATACTTATACCTTTATAATTATTGGAACGTTTCTCAAGACTTAAAATAAAATTGAACCATCCAGGCATGATTCACTCTATGATTCATGCGTCTATCTCAGCTTACGCAGATTCTCTAAAATCGTGATCTTCGGATTCAGCGAACAACGAGGAAAATTTAAGAAATTTCCAACTCGTTTTGCAGACTCTATAAACAATATGCCGTCGTAAACTTTTACCCGTTTCATATTCTCTGTACAACGTGATGCTTCATTACGTACATTAAGTCCCTTCCAGTTCTCCTTGTCAATTTTACAGTACGCGTCAATCTTTTCCTCAGCGACTTTATCGACGTTATTTTTATTCCTATCGCGTTATTGTTTTTTATTCCCTCTTTGTTTCCGCACAAGACGATACGGTTGTCAATTTTTCATAGTCAAGTAACAGTTCGACAAGAATTTGAAAATGGTTCCAATCCCTCCAAACCCGTTTCCAATTTTACTTTGGAAAGTTGAGAAAGCGCAGGCTTCATTCCGAGACTCGGAAACCTCCCTTCATGCATGCGGTTGAGTCCTGTTAAAAGCCCAAGTCATCCTCGCGGGAAAACCACGGGACCAAAGAAACCCCCGGGGTTTTTATTCGGCGCGGTTCGCTTCGACTGCACGGCACGAATACAGTGTGCAGTGGAGAAGAATGGTGAAAAAACCGCGGCCCCTTTGGCGTTGTGAAAAGGGTTCATCTGGCAGGAGTGCTCAGCGCACGTACGACGGAGGAAATACCGGAAAGAATGAAACGAGCCGGAGAGACGAAAGACGAACGGAGGACATTATGCTCGAGCATTGTGGGCGCCCTGCAGGCTTGCAGATAGCGGCATGCCCTGGCTTTATATTTTTACACTTCAACCCAGTTTACACCCACTCATCTTATACCGCAAACGCGATAAAACCACCCTCGGAAAATACCAAATGCATAGGTGTGTGTTACAAGGTGTCTCGTAAATCCCGCGTACCTAGGAAGTTGGTCCGTTATAGCGGTGTTCTGCATCAAGATTAACGAGGATAGTTACTATTAACGAAACTGTATTACACCGAGAGGGATAATAAACGAAACTCGGCAGACTGAGCGAACGAATGCGCATGCGCGAAATAGTTTGACCCTATTGGTCGTTGGGATCGAGCAAGGCAGGGGAACCAACTTTGGTTAGGTTGGGGCATGAAATGTCAAAATCTCCCGCATCAAATGGTGGATTGAAATTTATATGTTGATACGTTTACTCGTAGCAGTCGTTGCAGTCACCGGTCGGTTGACGGTAAAAGTTTGCCCAAGTTTTCTCAAATCGCTACATTAATTACGTGAGGTACCAACTTTTTAACCTGAAAAATTTACCACACCTACATAACCTGTTTACTTGAACACATTTGGGGTATAGATTTTTTCCTCATTTACGATTTCTTCGAAATTTGAAAATTTTAATTCGTTTTAGTTCGTTGATTGCGAATATTAACTCGAAATATGAGATTTCAAAATGGTGGATGCAATTTAGCAGTCTAAGATTCAAACAATCATACTCGATTTTGATAAAATTTGGTAGATGAAGGTCCAGAGCGCTGATTAGGCGCTTGAACTCGCTATTCAGCGATTCAAAACAGCGAATCCAACAAGTTAGCCGCTCTGACTTTATCAATTTTATCTTCACATTCGTAATTATCAATTTCAGAAATCTCCGATAATGAAGTTTTATCCAGGTTCAAAAACTTTTTCTACATTTTAGTCCGTCATACTGGTTGCGTCGCTTCGAATTTTCAAATTTCTAATTCAAATTCGTAATGAATGAGCTCAAAAACACCCAATTTTCTAATATCGAGTCTGCCGGGGGTTAGGAAAAATTATCCCCTAAATGGTTTATAAAGTAGAAAGCTTCGTCGCATCCGCAACTTGGTCAATGTACGCGATAGAGAAAGTTCACTTATACTTTGCTGCCCTCATTTTTCATCCACAACATTACTATGCGTATAAAGGACTTGTTGTCCCTAAATTACGGGACACCCTCTACAGGCGTGTGTAGAGCTTTATTATACCCCAAGAAGATTGGCCTGCTTGACGCGAAATATGCCGGCGGAGATGAGGTTAAGCAGTTCGGAATTACTGAAAAAGGAGGAAAAATTAGAAGATAAAAGACGGAATGAGAGCCGAAGGACTCTTTCCCAATTGCCGTTTGAGTGGTGAATGATACG
The DNA here is from genome assembly GCF_021901455.1 of Neodiprion lecontei. Taxonomy (NCBI): domain Eukaryota; kingdom Metazoa; phylum Arthropoda; class Insecta; order Hymenoptera; family Diprionidae; genus Neodiprion; species Neodiprion lecontei. Next base: position 39,979,491 of record NC_060263.1, on the reverse strand, counting down.
ATTTTGCGGAAAATACGCCTCGCCGAGAAAAATTGCAGACATTCTTCTCACGCGGGGTTGACTTTCTCAAGCCCCGCCATTCGTGAGCGGTTGAAGGTGTGAGTGCCAATAATTGGACTAATGATAACAAACTTTATGAGCATATATATATGACCTATCGACCAGCTTCTTTAATTGTATAATTCGTTTACGACCTCAACTTTCAAACTTTTCCGAGTTAATCTATGAAAACTTGACTCTCTTTACGTTTCGGAGGTGGGTACAGTCTAGTGGAATAATTAGGCAAATTAGAGAACGATAAAATCAAAGTTCACGAAGTGAATCTCTAGATAATTGAGCTGGATTTTATTAAAAGAATCTTTTCTTAATCAAGGATTCTCAATATAAAAGAATGTCAAAAAACGCATATTTACATGAAGAATTGCATTATTGTTCATCTGTTTTAATGTCAAGATCGCTCATCATTTGTCCGATTTCGATCAAGGATTATTTTTACGTAAGTACGAACCTTACAAGTCGCCCGACTGTATTTTTAGTCAATATTTTAGTTCATCGCAAAAACTTTGTGTGCAAAATCACTACAGGTCAGTGTGATTATCAAACTTATGCTTTATTGGAAGACAAATAATGCTTTACGAAATTCAATTTAAGTGATCTGTAGAGAATCTAATTACGAACAAAATGAGCTGTAATACCTCAAAATCCAAAAAACAACGTGACTTTGGAATAAAAGAAATAGAATAATAATTTAACGATTTAAAAATAAAAATTATTACTAAATAGCTGCATTTTAAGATGCGATTTTTAATTTCTCCTTCTTATGCATATTAACGATGAGAACAGATTCTTCCAATGACATTAATATCAATTGATTGAGAGTCTTATTTTTAAACTTTAATTCTATCGCTTTCTAATTTGCCAAACTCTTCTCATGTACCACCTTAATCGGTTTCTTCATAACTGAACGTACCGTTTCTACGTTAAATTGTGACCCAGGAAATAAGGTCAAGTTTGAAATTCATTTCTACGTATAATAATAATGGAATATTACGTGTAAAAAGCTGTAATATCATCGCGGAAAAAACATCAAGAATGTTGTTTGATTAATTTCTTAAGATGTTTTATTCGCAGTACGAAAAAATTGGCACCCCTCCCGCAGATCCGCAAAATCGATTTTTGGCAATGCCGCGGCGGAAAATTCGGCTTCAGTTGTAAGATTGGTGGTTTGCTGGTGCCGCCTTTGGAAAGGTGTCGCAATTACCGCGATTACCGTTTTCCATTGTCGGAGGGAAAACGGTTATACGTGGCTTTTGTTTGTAAAAGAGCGATGTTAGCTTTGTTCCACGGCCACTGCCGAGATTTTCGAACGCGAAAGCTGGTACTTCGTGTCGACGGAAGGGGATTTTTTTTCCCCCCACAGGGATTGAACGCTATCGACGTTCCTGTCAGGGAACATTCTCCGAGACGGACGCATTTTTCGAACCGAAACGAAATCTCAGCAAATATAAGCCGGCTTGATTTATTACGCGCTGGCTAATGCGGAAGAACGATTCGATAAGCGAACCCAGCCGTATTTCCACCCAAGAGAAAATTGCGTACAATATATACAGAGTGAATTCCTAACCACTGCATCCTCTGTCGTCTGCTAAAATTTAAGGCGCACGCGCTAAAATCCGAGCGCAGCTGTTTGCCAGGCTGACCAACGGTCTCTAACCTCAAAAATTTTACAGTTCTCGGTGACATTTGTGCTCAACTCGCATCTGTCAAAATTTTTGAGGTTAGAAACAGTTGGTCAACCTGACAAACATAACATTTTAGCAGACGACGAAAGATGCTGTCGTTAGAAATTCACTCTGTATATGCGTGCAACGAAACGAATGCTTCTACAATTTCTGAGCATATCAAACAGCATCGATCCGCCTAATTCAATCCCGTAGTTCTCGGCTAATTTTTCCCCAAAATCTAGAAACATTTTCTCACAAGAAAATGTCACTTATTTTGCGATAATACCTGAGATATCTGCATCGAACATTAATATTATACCAATGGCGATTATCGTCGAGACGAATTTTTTGTCCGCACGGTGAATAATTTCACGACGAAATGAAGATTTCAATTTACATTTCTGCATTTACAGTTATTTATTCATTAACTTAGCCTACACTTTACGGCTAATTTCTTCCTTCATCTCTAATTACTTACGCTGTTTTGATATTCATTTTATCCCACCATCGTTCTGCATAAATCATATCTGTTATTCTTGTATATAATATGTACAACGCGCAGATGCAATAACACCAATCATTCAATAATACAGAGAATGTCAGTATAATAATAACTGTGAACACAAGCAATTAGGTTTTCACCTTTCTTTATAAAAAAAAAAAAAAAAACAACACCGTAATTGTTATACTTACCGAAATAAAAAAAAATATCGCCGTTGACATGATTGACGTAGTTGAATTATACTCGTTAGAAAACTATGACAAAGTATCTAACTATGTACCGGATTGTTCACTTTCCGAAACTTTTTCAATAACGTGGTTTGGCACGCATGTACGAATATCGATAAATTAAATAGCGCGGCTCACGAGTTTGGCGCGCTTTGTTGTTCAGCCCCGAAACACGTTCCCAGCTTATCGCCCACAAAAAATGTGATCAATTTTTGGTCACCAATTTTAACGAGCAGGGCCGGTGAGTTATGGCGTCGTTACGGCATAATGACGATAACGCAGTGTCAATACACCCCAACAAAGAATATTGCGATTACGCCAGTATTGGATAACACGAGCAGGGTAGAGGCTCGGTAATATATTTGGGAACCATTCGACATGGTTCGTCGAACCCTTTATAGGTGGGCATAACATATTGACTATACGTACATATACCTAATAGAAACTTGATGAGGGGAAACTCGATCCCGGTGACAATAATATTATATTAACCATATAGACGTATAATTCACGAGTGTAAACGATCGTTAAACGCGTTTATGGATTGTGCAGTTAGAGACTCTTTTACACAGAGCTTTGCGATTGATCGATTAGTCCTATAACACTTCGATAAATTGGTGTTTTAATCTATTGTTTTTTCGATTACTCGATTAGTTTGATATGCGATTGGTAAAATATCGCGGGAAAATCGGATTTGAGAGTCGAAAAATTCTGATTCCTCGAAATTACGACCCTACAAGCTTCTAACGCCACAATCGCAAGTGTGGTTAAACGTATAAGTCCCTTAATCTTCCGGCTAACTTGTTTTCGGCCCGAAACAAAATGCGACTTCTATTCTATACGAATTACGTAACAGCGTATCCCGTTTTCTCACGTCTCGTCAGCTGCATCACCAGTCATTGTCACATAATTCGTATAGAAGTGAACTCGCATTTTGTTTCAGACCGAAAACAAGTTAGACGGAAGCTTAAGGCTCTTATGCAATTTACTGTACATGTTGCAAATCAGGGAAAGACTGACCGTCGATTTAACTTGTTCTTCGTGAATTAATAAAATACGGATACAATTTCGTGCAAGACTAATCGAACCCTTATTAAAATGGTGGGGTTGATTTTAGCGATGGCCACTGATAAGAATAATCGATGCATCGATTAATCGAGTCCAAAAAGATAATCTAACACGACGAGTCAATTAATCGTGTTTGAAAAATAATCGATTATTCTCGATTAATCGGGGAAAAAGTAATAGATTTAATTGAAAATTGAAAATCGATTATTTTTTATCTTTCCTAGTTGATTTTAAACGACTGGCGCCAGTCTGCGGTGTAAAGAAGCTAAAAAAGCTCAAAGACGCCACGTGACTATACAATTTCATACCGCAAATTTGACCTCCGCTTAATTCGCCACCCACGTTTATACATATATGAATATGTACGTATGTATATACTCGGTATATCGGGGAAGCAAAGCTCGAGGTGATAACGCCTGTTTGTATATTTGCGCAAACATTATACGAGTTTGCGTATTTGCCGACGGGAAAATTTCACCTGCGGGCAAGAATTTTTGCGCTAATTTGCGGCGTCGAGGGTGAATGTTCGGGGCAAAATCTCTGCCACTGAACTGTTGTTCGTCACAATTATCTCATTTTAAGCACGCTTTTGACAATTATGTATCATTTATGTTCTTCTATTTATCCGATTTGTCAGACAGATGCTTTTCATCTGAATTTTTGCTCTGCTAAATTTTTTTAATAATTATCGGCCGGGAAATTGACTGTGAATAATTAAAAAAAAGAAAAGAAAAATGAAATCTCAAGTGACATGGCAGATTCCTGCCTTTTCCCAAAAAAACAACGAAAATACGAAGTGAAAAGGCAGATTCCTTCCTTTTCGCGAAAAAACAACTAAAATATAAAGTGAAAAGGCAGATTCCTTCCTTCCCGAAAACCTTCGCGAAACTGAGACATAACGCGTGCAGTTTTATCGCCGTACTCCCTTGGGGGCGTAATTCAATCGAGGGTAATATACACAATTGATTAGCCATTCGGTTGATTCGCGGATGTAATTTCCCGACAATTGCATTGCCCGTTTGTTCTTGCCGGCTGGGAATTGGGCGGTTCCTACATTTATTTCGTCCCGGGGCAAGGCCTGTTTTACCGTTAGCGTAGCTCGTTAATCGGCGACAGAAAGCCGCCCCAAAATTAGAGTTATAATACTAATACAAGGCAGGAAGACGGTTTCACGTACCTACCGAGTGACACTTGAGGCCGATTGTAAACTGCAATTGATCACTGCCATTGTGTTCCGGAGAAGCGAAACGGCCCACGAAAGCCAGGAACGTATAATGAATTATAATCGCGAGCTCGACCAGCGAATAATCATCGTAGAACCATTTGTAATAATTATGAAATTTCAACAACGGGATGTATTATAATGAATTAGCGAGGAGGCAGCATATTTAACGTTAATTGCGAACCACCCCCGTGTGTATTTCACCATCAACGACTCGCTGCAGTGGGAGTTGGGAATTGTTACGGCATTCCGGGATCTCGACCACTCATTTTCACAAGAATTCAACCAGGTCGTCCTTAAGTCTAACTAAATTCTAACTAATTCGACCCGAAATACCACAAACATGCTTACATAGTAACCGTGCGATTCATTTGATCGATGGCTGTTTATACGCTGAAATTGAATTTAGACGTGGTCTCATTAATTCGGACAATCCAATTAAGTATAATCAATTTTTACCACTCCTACAAAGTTTATTCCAACTCGAAACCGAGGAAGCCTAATTGACATACCGCGAGGAATTATAAGTTAGTTATTCTCTTGTTCGTGCGGTTAATTTGTTAACTCATATATTTCTCTCCAACAATAACCGGGCAAGAATATCGTCGTTGGCAAACAATTTTACCATTACTTGATTATAGTATATACTTGGAATAGAATTATTAAAATTTTACTTTTTTTTCCAGCCGTGCTGTCGAATTAACATGATTAGAATTTTCCGTGACACGTGAAACGCGTTGCATCTATAATAAGGGAACTGGGCGAGCAATTACGAAGAGCTCTTTGTCCGGTGACAGGAGTGTGAGAAACCCGTCCCTGAACGGTTGGAGCCCAAGAATATTGCGTCAGGACCGCAAACAGCCGTTCAATTTAATTAATTCCGGCAATTGGTTTCGCCTCGCAGCGCGCGTGTCGATGTCGCCATATCTTGTCGCAATGTCTCGGGAATTTTTGGCCGCCGAAACACGTATTGAAGATGCAATGTAAATTGAAATCCAAGCCCAGAGTAGGTATAACTAAGACCTCGCGGACTCTAAATCCCCGAGCAACTCGTCCGCCTCAACGCCCCCGTAAATTTCTTTTCCTCTTTCCTTCCTTTGATTCGACTCGAGGTGCCGAATTATATCACTCTTAATAAGCTCCCTTTGTTCTCTGACTAATTTCAGGGAGGCTCTGAGCGGGGCCTGTGAACGTCGAGGCATTGACTTGGGGCGCGTCGACGTTTTCTTGGACTCCCTCAACACTCCTCTGCCAGTTCTTACCACCGAGAGTTCCTGCATGGGTGGAAGGCATCTTCGCATCACCGGTAAGTCTCCGAATTACAGTCAATATTCGTCGCTTAGACCATCAGGAGATGTCCTTCTCTGTCACTTCTAGATCCCATGAACCCCGGTTCACTGATCCTTAATTCCTTTCTTCCCAATGAGTTCCAGTCCTCAGCTCAAATCTCACAATTCACATTATACAATATATACAATAAGACTGGATGATCATTTATCTCTTGTCCTGAAATAAGTTGTTGTAACTCATGTCCGAGTCTAAGATTAGCCTTCATATTCGTAATACAACTTCCGAAACATATCGCATGGATGGGTTTAACTCCGTGAATTATCGACGATTTCAAATTCACAATGCAGCAGATGATAAAGCGCTAACTTGCCGTTTCAAAGGCACAATTTACGGATCGAGAATCCAATCGGCAATGAACGACCTCCCTTGCAGTTCAGGGTATGAGTAACACAACGATCGCAGAATTTCTCTGAAAGTCTTTGACACGTTGAAGGATAACCAAAAGCGTTCAAGACCAATTTGAATCGGGAGGAAGTTGGTCAGTTTAATAGTCATTTCCCTTCCGGGAAATTTTAAATAAGAAACAGTCCTCTGTCAACACAAGATGTAATGACTTCGCGTATCACTCGATACTCCAGTCCGACAGGCAGCCGAGTGTAAACGAGCTGATCGTCCGCAGAGATTTGCATTAGTAATGATTAGACCCACCTCAGTATTCACGTCAAGGGACAAAGGGACGATCGAAGGATGCTGCGATGGGACACCGGATATGGAGGTGGGCTGGACGAAAACCATCCGTATAATGAAATTGCCAACGCTTGTGCGATACACAAGCTAACATCGCGGATTCTGCTGAGAAGGAAGGGATCCATCCTCGCTTGACAAGCATCCGGATTTGATGTCGTCCTGCGCTAGCGGTTTATCCGGAATGAAAACTCTGGCTCATCGTGTTTCTCTGCATTAGTCATGTTTCACCCTCCACCTGATATCGGCTTACCCTCGCAGCGAGCCGCTGATGGCCAGGGAGTTAAGTAGATTTTGATGAATTTCATGCAGCCCAGGCCCGCCCTCGTGACTGGACATTTCAGCGACCAATGTAGAGATGTCTATCATCCTCCATTCCCCCAATCCTTGACCCGTTTCGCCATCGTTCCGATTCCCTTCGTTTTTCTCGTCGGAATTAAAGCTCGGGCTTTAGCTCGAGTGATAATTGCCCTTGTGGAACGAGCTGGTATTTTTAATCTTTCCAGATGTTATTGCCGTCATTTTTACTCTACGCCTCCCTAGAGAAATTATTCTGAATTTCCGTATTATTGTAACCATCGAAATTCAAATCATTTCTCATTGTCGTCTGAGAGGAGGAAATTACCGACAACTCAAAGAAGCCTCTCGATCACTTTGCACGATAATTCATCAAGTGCTTGCGGAGATTTCATTCAACCTCCAAATTCAGGCTCACGATCTATCATCAGTTAGATCTTGTCATTTCGAAGGTACGGAACCTTTTATTGTTGATCGACTCATAAATGCCAGGAAACGCTTTGAACACTGGTTCAAATGAAATTATACTAAATCGTGATGAATTGATCGGTCTCTTTAGTACGTGGATCTAGTCCATCCTTTACCGTGATTGAATCCTCGGATGTCAGAGTTTTGTTGCTTAATTTCAGTATTAACTTCGTTGAGAATGACACAAACGGTTCTGAAGTACCTTATACACAAGAAAATGAAGCCACAGTTTTATGACACTTGGAAGGGTTGCGTGTCTCGCGGTAATATTTTAACAATATTGAAACAGTCTTCTGGAGCATAATCAGGTGGTGGTCGGAATTTGTCAAACGTCGCTTCTCACAGGTTGAGGTTGAACGTTAATTCCGCAGGCTTTTCAAGTTTGATGTCTCTATAAATATTCTGGATTAATGGTTTTGAGGTCGCCGTACGGCGGCGAGAGATTTTTTTTTTATTCTGCAAAAATGCTTAATCAGCAGCGACAAAAGGAACGAGTGTAAAATAATTGTTGAACATTCTCGTCTGTCCATGCTTACGCGAATAAAGTAACCCCGAGGATATTTTTCACCACCGTGACATTTTAAACGAATTTCTCGTTTCGGGGTAATTGGACATTACCGTTTTTCCTCTGCAGTTCCTACAGCCAGTCACGATTCGTTCTAATTCCCGTGTAATTATTTCGCGTAAACAGAATTTTTCCTAAACTGCACTTTCATCTCGTCTAATAAACTCGTGTAATTCAATACTGTCGTCCAATTTCGAATTTTTAAATCAAATTAGCACAGCGGGCAAATTGCCTGGAAAAAATGACAGGAATTCGTTTCAAAGAGAGATTTTATACGTCGCTTATAATTCTTAGAACGGAAAGACGTCGATTAATCATGCTAAAACACACCCGCTATGTTCGAGATTATTCAATTAACTCGCATCTTCGCTGTGAAATAAAATTTCGCGGCGGTAAACCGAAAAATTGATTGCAATGTCCTGCGTCATGTCATCCGTCAGACAGCCCGGGATAACCTTTAGCCGTTTCGGCGTAAGATGAGAATTAATATTCTTCAGCCGCGGGAGTTTCGCTAATCTCGTGATGAATCGCGTAACACAATACCGCAAAAATTAATAATCAACTTTAACGTCTGATTAACTTGCTCAGCGTCGCTCAGTTCTCTATTGTCTCACGTTTCGCGTATTAGGTATACCTGATTACAAACTAGTCCCGAGAATCGAGCTGCTCGAGCTGCGCAAGCAAGTATTAACTTACAGCTTTCAAATTTCGCTCGAAAGCGTGACTCACACTCTGGAAACACTCGAAATCTCGTCGACAACGCGCTTATTATTATATTAGTACAATGTTTACTGTGTGCTTGAGAAGATAAAAGCTCTCCCCGGTTGTTATACTTGTTAAAACCTTGTCACGCACCGTCTGATTACGCTTTCAAACCGTTTCAGTTACATACATTCCTGACAAATACGCTCGGCTTTGAACTTGCGTACGCACGAGTAAAACGATCACATACCCTTATGCTTTATCTACATCAGCTGTGTGATTGATAAGCCCTAGAAGTTGACAAGCCTTTATAAACTCTCTGCATATTACGAACTTATTAATATGCTGAGAGTCTTTTGTGAAACTTTTTGCCTTCAAATTTTAAATACGTGAGGGTATCTGCTGTATCTTTGGTTTTCTATCTTCTGGCGTTGAGGGAGTTCTGTGTGTTTCACAAAAAATTCCTGATGGTAATTATACTAAGCCGGTGCTGTATACAGATTCCCATACCGGCATTTATCGACACTTAGCCAAGAAACAAACCTTTTTCGGAATTTTTCGACGGTGAGGAATATTCCCACTCTGGTTAGCTTGAATTGTAGAAAAAGGTTCGTGTCTTGGCTAAAATGTCGGTAAATATCAGTATGGATATCCTTATCCGAAACCGGCCTTGCATACCTACTCCCGATATATTACATGTTCGCAATTATAATTGATAGCTGGAATATTTCGTTGACATTGAATGTCAAGCATGGCAGTTTGGGTAGCTTGAAAAATACAGGCTTGACGTTGAAAAATGAAACTCACTCGTCGCCAGTTCCAAGTTCGAAATATACAGATACTGGGAAAACGGATCGAGCCCGTCAAATCCAACTGACGCTGGCGCATATTTCGTTCAACAAATTATAGCCACTTGCCTACCTGCAGCCTATAATCACGAGGCTTAATTGTCGGTCACCCGGGGAGCGAAATACCGTGCTAAGTTCTTATCACGAAATAAGTATAATAATATGGGAAAACGAAGAATGCAGAAGCATATGATGATAAATCGACGGACTCGTGGTAATGGCCCGACCTATTGGTCTCTTTCCGTTCGGAGAATAACGAATCGTTTCCGGTCCAACCTTTGGTGTGTTTTATTTCCGCATATGCGGTTCCGGCTTTTATAATTACTCCTGCGGAATCGCGGTAATATAACCTTATAATGCGACAGAGGCTCGACCCTCGTTAAGGCAATTATGGTTATTGCCGCGGTTTCCGCGTGGGCGCAGCCCGTGTGGTTATAGAAAATTTTGCTGACTTTTTAATTTCGGTTCGTTACCGACCGAGCTGCCGCTGCTGTCTAGCTAATGAATAATGAACGTGGTGAGAAAAACGCTGAATTCATCGCGATTCGACTCGTCTGCTTGTACAGGAATTCAGTAGGTCTCAATGTCCGAAATCCAGGAATAGATTATTACAACCCCTAGCTGTATTTCAATTGTCATGTTTTTCGAACTGGACAAGCCTCAGGGACTGTCCGAGGGACGAGATAAAATCACAAAATGCACGACAAAATGGCGTCAATCGATAGGAAAATTGCGGACTATTCGCGTGTTCCGCTATCACTGAACGAGGGTATAACCTACTACACCTTTTATACGTATACGGAATGAAAAATGGAGGCTTATTTTTAGTTCGGTTCGCATTGGAATCTACATCGCCGATGTTAGTAACCCTATCCTTCATTCCTGCGGACGGAGAGTGACACAGAGAAAGAAGGAGCGAGGGGGAAATCGATCATCCATCCACACAGAAAAAGCGGTTATTACCGTCTGGGACTTTATTTGTTTCAGCCAGAGACGATAGAACGAGCACGAGACCGGCGACTCAAAAGAGCAATCAGAACGTGTCATTACGCAAGGCGAGTGGGGTGAGTACACACATTGTTACTATACGTACTATACGCAGATCGACTCACAACGCCGTTTAATAACCGTCACGGTAATTCTCACCCTCCGCGATGTGATATCGAGGGTCAGACATCGTCAAGACACCCCGTTCAAACACGAGTGCACTCAAAGTCGTGATGAAGAGTGTTTCGAAGAAGGCCAAGTCGATAACCTGCAAGCGTACTCTTACAATTTTTTTCCATTCCATACCGAGACCCCGTTTCCAGTTATCTGTAATTCGCCTCTTGAACACTGAACCAAAGTTCCGGAGCGGCTGCCTTATGTCCCAAATATCCATCGGCCAACGATTCAAATTTCTCAAGCATAAAGAATGCATTTTCCATAGATAGATACAGCGACCTTTATTCGAGACAACCTATTGCAAAAACATTATTACCTGAATCGAGCTGGGTGATGAAGTAATCAAAGGTCGACAGAGCTTTTTAGTTTTCCCCTACGTTTGTTGGTAACACAATTTTTTCCCCAGCGCGCTCTCGAGATAGGAAAGCAAAAAAAGTTTCCATTGCTTGTTGTTATTGTAATCAATGCTACCACTCTTACTAGTCAATTTCCTTATTAACATTTCTTTTTTTTTTGCTGTTGCGGTAACAGAATGTCATAACTTTTGAAATGAGAAAGTGAAAGGGGAAACTTGTGTCATGCCGCCGGATAGATAAGTCCGTACCTCGCATTCTTCATTGAAAAAGAATTGGAAAGAACGGGAGATAACAACCCTGTTCTATGATCAATAATCTGAAACCAAACAGACGAACTTGCGTGTATCGAGTATGTTTGAAACATATTTCTGTTTGCACAAATTCGCGTGTGTATCTATGCTCATACGGTGAAAATACGACGGTTGATTCGGGCCAGAATACGTTCAAATACACGTGGACCGATTTTTGCGCTTTACGATTAGACTTGTTTGACTTCGTGAATTTTACTTTTTTCCTTTTTTTTTGGGGGAGGGGGAGTCTTGTGCGATCTATGCGCTACTGTATCAAACCGTGTTTGAAGTACGAAAAGTAAACATTCCTGTCATACTGAATAACCGATGTAGGATCAACAAATATTCGTTCATGCACTTACGTCTTTCGTTAAATCAACTGATATTTGCACTATCGTTTACTAAATATTCAGCTCGCTTATCGTACTCAGCCTACGATTTACTCAGGCCAGGCCATAAATTACCTGTAAGGGTACCTGAGGAAAAAATTTGATCTAGCCGTTGCTATAGGGTATTCCGTTATCGTGTCTAGTCTTTCGTCTCTCATTCTCGTCCGTATGAGCTCCTGTAATTTTTTCATTTATCGAACTTCCTTTTCAGGAACTCGATTAATTGGCTGTTCAAAACACTCAACATCATTCCTGCATTATAGTTGAAATTTTCTTCAGTCAAATGGTATCGGTCTGAAATTCGTACCCAAGACGACTTTTGGCAGGTGGCTTTTATTCGCTAGTCACGATTTTGACAGAGAGAATCGGTGTGAATAGCTGAGCGCGACCCAAAGTCGCCTCCGCATGGTCAGCCTTTTAATCACGTTTCGCTTTCTGCGGGGTGGCTTGTGTGCTCAGATTTCGATCTGCGATCTAGCCTGCGTCGCGACGTCCCAGAATCCCTTCTGATGCTTACGCAGCGATTCCTTCTCTCCCATCCCAATGACGCACTCTAACTGATACGTTCCGTCACCCCCTAAAACGTGAGCTTTTGCACGCAAGATGCGAGGGCCGCCTGTAAGGGTGGTTGGGTAATACATTAGTTCCAGTGCCGTTGAATTTTCGACGAGCTGCCGACCTCGTGGATCAATCGTCAATAACGCCATGAATCGATTTTTCTAAATCATTACCGAACGGGTTCGGCAGTTTCCTGTTGGCATGTTCCCTGTATCGAATCCAGCTCACGAACTCGTTACCGCGGTGCCATTCAATAACATCCCTATTACTTGGCGTTCGATACTTGGAAGGAAAAATCATTATCAAGTTAGACCACAACTAGTAGACGTCAGGCTGTTCACGAGCTTATTTGAATAGACAATTTTCTCGCTTCGAAGTTTATAAGTCTGATGGGATTGAAAGTTATTCTGCATAACGAAAGGCTGCCATGTGTGGAGAGTATGTGAGGTATAATTTTTGTGGAAGCTGGAACGGTGAGACAAGCTTGCCTCTTTAAAACCCAAACTCACTTCAAAGTTGAATTACGTAACAGGTTTACCGGCTTCCTACGTTGGCGATGCTTATTCTCGAAAACGGCGGTGGAGTTTTAAACGAGTAATAAAAAGTAGCTGAAACTCTAGTGTTCGTATATAGCTGTTCTCTTCGCGAACGGGAACGGTGAAAATAAAATATGTAATATCTCACGTGCGCACGGAGTATAAGGCATACAAAGCCCCTCAAATCCCTCCTTTATAAATATTTCGCTTCCCTTCGAGGGGAGTGAGGAAAGCGCTATTCCAGAACAGAATTATACGCTATTCTCAAGCGTTATCGCGTCTACAACCTCGTTTCTTATGGGGCATAAACCGATGATGGAGAAAATCCTCAGTTTATATTATATAACTCGCTGTTGATAGAAGAAAGATAATACACACGAGCAAATTCAATCTGTTGCGTCATCGGATTATTTCCATATATTTATTACGTACATGGACAGGGCTTGTATACCATCAGCATTTATCAAACTTATGCATGTTACGACACCATATTAAATACAATAAACACTCACCGAAGGACTCCGTTTATGGACGAGGTAGCATAAAGATCCTTTAAAATAATGGGAGCCAAAAATTTCGAAGAAAAGTAAACCTCTGTTACAAACATATGTTCTCCGCAATAACAAGACTTTTCACAATCAATCCCTTACCAAGAAGGTCAGACACGCAAGTTCGAAGCAAGCACCCCCAAACCAACCAGAAGAAATTAGAAATTAATAGAATTTTCGTGCCGTCCTACTCATGCACGTTTTTGGCCAATCATAGTCAAAATATCTTCACCCATTCGACAACCATTAGCAACATTGCTACAACATCTAGACTGAAGTCACATGTTTTAGAACCTTTTAACCAGGGACAGAACAAATTGAACTGTGAAACGGAAGAGATCAACGATTGCACTGGTCTTTAAATAAATGAAATATCAATTTTACACACCGAGTGTCATAATATTCAAAATCCAACCTATTTCCAAGGTGTGGAAAGTTAGTGAAAGTAGGAGAGAAAATATTTCGATCAGGGCACAAATCAACGATTGAACTGTATTCGCACACCCGCAACACAATTGGAACTCTTTCAATCTTATGTGCATATTGAAAGCATTTGAAAAATGTTTAAAAGATAGCTGCTCGAATACTGAGAGTATAGACGAGGCGTACATTTTAACTGTCTGAATGCCAGAGTTAGCCAAGAAGAGCAATTTCAATATTGCGATATGTGCAGCTCCAGTTTCTCTGGCATGAAACTGATGGCAGTATTACCGAAGAAATGGCGCATGAGACATTGAAAAGTTGCCAGATCTAGGCAGCGTTATTGTCAGATAAGTAATAATAGTCTAGTGCATCTTTTCGTACATCCTATTTCACAGTACGGAACAATATGAGATTTTTCATTGGAAAAATGCATATCTTAGATACTAATATCCATACCGATACTTACATAGAAGACACCAACCAACGAACAATCATAGAAAACTCGGAATTCATGAATCTCAGAAATGGTCGATCTGCAGACAAGTTGTAAGTGAAAAGGGAAAAGTAATTCCAAAGAAGCGAGTTTCTCATCCTGAAACACAATTATTCCAGCCCACTGTCTACTGCTCATTCACAACATTTTTTCTCCATTTTCATAATCCAATCCAGCAGAGCTGCCGGGGCCGCAGCAGCCGATTCTTCAGCGTGTCTACGGAGGACTCGAGCGTTGACTCGGAGAATCCAGCCGTCGTCGGTTCCACACCCAGCGGAAAATCGTCCTCGGGGGCGGCGGGTCTCAAGGCCAGCAAGCAGCGGTGGAGTGGCTTCTTCACGAACACGAAGGGCACCAAGATGGAGTCGCTCGTTGAACAACTCAACGAGTACACCAAGCACGGGGTGCCACGACTCACCGACATTCAGCTACCCTACGTCGGCGAACGCGACGCTGACGAAGAGGGTGAGGATCACTTCATTCCCCCTATGCTGTCACTTTAACGTTTCTACTTGTTATGTGAGTTTTTTCTCAAGGAAAAGCATGTCAGCTGCATTCTCATAATGCTGATGGTGTCTTGCTGGGTGGCAAACGTTTGGTAAAGTCTGACTCAAGTGGTCAAAAAATGTTACAATAGCTTGACTCTGTTCTGAGACAGTGTAATTGCGTGAAAACGACCAATTCAACTGCCGAGATAAAGAATCAAAGGCTTTATACCACAGTTCCATGATCGCGATGTGATGGAATTGTATTTGATCTTCCATTACTGGTTGTACCCGTTAAGATCCTGTATGCATATATTGAAGATTCTGGTAATCGGAAGTTGAATATTGTTCACGTTTGGTAAGTGCTGAATTCAAACGGATTCAACGAACTTCAATATAATTGGTTTCAGTAGAAGTCGATGAGAACCTTGTGAAGTTGAGCCGATCGTTCAACTTCGGTTTTCAATGGCTCGAGTTCTAAATGGACCAAGAACCATCCGTTCTGATGTACAGTTAATCCTTCTCAATTTCTAAAATATTAAGGAACTGCAATTCAATGACGCTTTCTAGATTTTTGTCAATTGAAAGAGGACGAAACACAGTCAAAATTCTATTTCAATATAAAATAAACGGCAAGTAATACTGATTCACCATACTTGTAATATTTAATCCAGTACAACTTTCACCAGTACGAGTGATTGATATTATAAAAAATCCGACCGAAATATTTACGACGGTTGACACGGTATAAAAATACTCAGACATTATAGATCAGCGAACATCAATTTGGACTAATTGACAATAGCGTGACGTGCAGTGTATTGAACAGGAGACATCGCGCGACCCTAAATTAGGAACGAACCCGAAGTTGAAGCCGACCTTTCTCCAAATGTAAATTGAGTTAAATTGACATTCGTGCAGGTCTTTACGCCCTGGAGGAGGATTGGCGCGACATAGTGGAGGCCTCGGACCGACTGTCAGAAAAGCAACAGCAGCAGCAAACCGCACTTTGGGAGTTGGCGCAGACAGAGGTCGCCTACATCAGGACGCTGAAGGTGGTGACCGACGTAAGATCTCGTTTGATACTTGACATCGGCCCTCCTCAAAGTCGAGG
The DNA here is from genome assembly GCF_021901455.1 of Neodiprion lecontei. Taxonomy (NCBI): domain Eukaryota; kingdom Metazoa; phylum Arthropoda; class Insecta; order Hymenoptera; family Diprionidae; genus Neodiprion; species Neodiprion lecontei. Next base: position 39,963,478 of record NC_060263.1, on the reverse strand, counting down.
AACTTGACCGCTGACCGCGCTGCTTTGTTTCCAGCTCTTCATGGCCTGCCTATGCAGCCTACAGGCCTGCGGTATCCTGATGGAAGTCGACAGGACGAAGCTGTTTGGTAACATTCCAGATATCTATGCCGCGAACCGATTTTTCTGGTGCGAACATCTTCTGGCCATGGTCAACGCGGCCAGAGTCACAAGGCTGCCTCTCGACCCCGGCGACCTTCTTCACGGCTTTGAGACCTTTGAACAGACCTTTGCACCCTACTCGAGATACTGCGCCGAGCAGAGCAGGTGCCAACAGTACTGCAGGGACCGTTTGAACGACAACGAATTATTTACGGCATATCTCGTGGTAAGCAGGATTTAAAAACCTGAAGTTGATTTATGTAGTCGGAGATGAAATAAGCAATTTCAATTCACCTCACGCGATTTCCGTAAGATAAAAGATGCCGTGAATTTGACTAACAAGGAAGTTATCCCAGGTCGATCTCTCCGATTAAATTTCTTTTGCAATAATGTTGTAGTAGACGAAAAACTAAGCGACAGGTATTTTTTTTTTTTTCTTCTGTACCACTAAACACTTTAAGAGAGTGAAACGGTTTCTTCTTTTCAATGACAAAATTACATTTTTCATTTCTCGTTATGAGAAAACTTTTCCAGTTGGATTGGTTGAAAAATATTATATTCTTGTGGGTGAAAGTGACAAATCTTTCCTCAACATGCCTTACTTTGGAGGGTGGGTTCAATTCCTTAAAGTGTTTAATGGCAGATAAAAAAAAAAATACATGTCCTTGTAACATGATTGTGTTAAATGAAATTATCTAGATAACGTATAGTACGGGTGATGGGTGCGTAAGTTAGAATTTGGGGTGCCTTCTCCACCCTTCCAATCTGTTCATCCCGTTTCATCCCCTTCCCCCGCGGACTACGTCAATAGAATTGTACCTACGAGCGAATCGGGGACCGTGGGGCAATTGTACGGGAAAATCCTTGGTATCCAGGATAACGTGGTAATAACACCGGCTGCGGTGTACAACTGGGTTGAAATTTACAAGCGGGGGACTCAAGTCTGCAAGGCATTTTAACCGCGAAGTACAAAAGTTCGGTGAACGTGAGGGCTTGCGGTGGAACGGGCTGGCTTAGGTAATACCGCAAGTACAGGACTCCCTCACCATCTCCTTATAGTCGAGGGTAGGAGTATTAAACGTCGGTGCGTCGAACGAGAGTCTCAGACTATTCGGAATCAGCTTGCTAGTAACAGCTGTCTGATCAGTACCTCGTTGAGCGACCCATGTCACATTGCTAAAAGAAATCTCATTGCAATTCATTCGTTTAATCTTCAAGTTTTATCGTACAATATTGTAAACGTTGTAAATTTCGAAGGGTATTAAGTCATTCGAGCTCTGACCATCACCTTATCTTTTCATGGTTCTCCTGCAGTGGTGCGAAACGCAAAAAGACTGCAATCGATTGAGGTTGCTGGACATTCTAGTGAAGCCAATGCAAAGGCTGACCAAATATTCTCTATTGCTGAAGGCCGTCCACAAGAATACAGAGCACGAGGAACAGCGGTCTGAACTTACGATGATGGTAAGCCATGACGTCCCTGATTCGGGAACGACGATGCTCGATCATTGACTGAAGTACGAGTTTCTATCTGTTGCAGATTAAATCCGTAGACAAATTCGTTGCTTCGGTAAACGCTGCTCTCAGACGAAGTGAGGAGACCGCTCGTCTGGCTAGCGCCGCTGCTCGTCTTGAAACTTACGAAGTCGTTGAGTCTCGAGACGAGGAGCTTGACAGATTAGTCAAAGCTCACAGCAACCTCGACATCATGACTACGCCGATGCCTGGGTGCCCGAAGGATGCACCGAGGACCCTTCTCAGAGAAGGGGAATTCAAATTACGGGACGGTGCCACGAGCAAGGTATGATTTATGAACACTGTTATTGCTTCCTGTGTATCCTGTCTCGGGTTACACACTGGATAGCACACTTGTCGAAATTTCAAGAAATGAAATATTTGACTTCTGAGTTGGCAGAAAATCCACATACACTGACTGTCAATTAGCCAAAAGTCGTAGCTCGGCCAACCATTCGTCTGCGAATGTCCGCACAAACGCCAAGACCAAGACAACGTCAAAAAACAATAATTGGATGTCACATGAAACTCGGTTTAATAATTTTAAAAATTTCAAAGCTTCGCTTTGACTATTTCTTGATGACCACAAGTCAATTTATAGTCAACTCGTACATTATTGACTGTCAATTGACAAGCTACAATTATTGGCTACAAATGCGTCTTCCTCGTCAGTCTTCGATCGGTTGACTTCATTGCCTGCCTCCGATAAGTTAAATCTGAGCACACCGTGTGCTATTTGGAACTAGTAGGAAATGTTACTAGAAAGTCCTTTGATTCGCTAATTGTAAACGTGCGATGGATTTTTCTTTCATTTCGTCTTATGTTACGGTTCCGATTGTTTTAGATGGAGGTGCGAGTCCTTTTGCTTACTGACATGCTGCTTGTATGCAAACCCTCAACGAAAAAGACCTCGTCAAGCAGCGGGTCTGGAGGAGGCGCGGCTGGTGGTCTCAGGATAGTCCGCCAGCCCTACGTCGTAGACCGCATCCGTGTAAACGAGCTCAAGGAACCATCCAGTCTGGGTCTGGTTTACCTTAACGACTACGGCGCAGCATGTGCCGCACTTATACTCAGCGCTGGGGAGCCGAAATTGGCCAAGGTAAGCTGATGTCCCACCTCTTATAACGCTTTCATGCCTACGTTTTTCCTTACATGCGATTCACTTGAAATTTTGCATGCGTAGGCTTCTGGGGTCTCCGATTACGAATCTAAACTCGAAATTCTAAAATTCAAAATTGCAGATCCAATCTGGCGGACAAACAAAGACCGTAAATAGAAAAATTTCAAAAAACTTCTATAGACATTCGGATTTTAATGGTAGATTAGCAGAAAATTATTTTTTTCGTGGGAAAATACGAATTTCAACCATTTGTTTACATGTCCTATTTTTGTACTAAATAAATAAACTTAATTTAGTATTTTTTTTTTTCACTAAGAAATATATCAGGGAACATGTGTAACCAAAAAACGCGGCAGTTGTTACCAGAAAAGTAGTTTAATAAATAAAAAGGTGGGACGCTGAGCGTTTTGCTCACTCATTTATTTATACACTCAGTAGTCGATGTATTCATTAACTAACAATTTTTCTATTATACATTTACTTCTTCAGCTGTTTCCGTTACCTCTTATCCTGAAATTTATTTAGGAACTCGTTGAGTGAACGAAACATTCGGTAATCATTTTTATAACACCTCAACCAAGCCATTTCTTCACCTATTTATTTAATGTTACTCGTTTAATTGTTTACAGTCCTGGGTCGAATCTCTTCGCAAGGCGCAACAGCAGTTTGCGCGAATGAAATTGCCCCCCGTGGTTGGTGCGGCAACAGTGCCGATCCTCCCTGTCAGCAGGCAAGCCAGCACCTACCTCGGAGACGGGGACTTTGACGTGGAAGATGCTGAAGGTGTGTTGGGTCGGACGCCTCGCGGAAGCAGCCGAGCCTCACGGGTCAGCAGTCTGGCCCACAGCCACAGGTACGAAGCGCACGGAGATTGAATTACTTATTGAATATGAAATCGAATGTTGCGAGTAGCCCAACTACGTATATAGAATCTAACGAGTATCCGGAGTATTCGAAGATAAATCTATTCCACCTGGGGGGAATTATTCTCCTTGAAAGCACAGTGAAGCACCATTTCCAATTCGTTTTTTATTTTTTTATTTATTTTTTTTTTTTCACTAGCCTTGTGTTTTTTTCTCACGGATTTACCTAGTTTTGCATATCCACTCCCAGCCCTCCTCGCCTCGTCTCGTAAGCTCGCGTCCGGGACGTACAGCGTTATGCCATGCAGATGTAGTGTTGGGATAGCACTGCTGTTATACCCTCCAACATCTTCCTACTCGACAAATTTACATTCGCATTTACACTTCCACGGTATTTTGACTCGTGGTTTTTGCACAGCGGAAGCATGGAGATGGAGGGCGTTTCTCCCGGCAGCAACAGCTTCGTCGCCAGCTACAATCCCAGCAGGAATGTCAGCGTCGAGACGAACGAACCTCCCCGTGCCTCCAGTGTGTCCTCGGAAGAGGGCGGCAGTGAACTTGCAGCTGCCGGGCACAATCTCAGGCCTCTGCAAGTCAGGTAAATTAAATTACGTCAATTTTTCTCCTCCCGCATGCGGACTTCGCTTCAATTCTTGTCCCGTTCCAGGCGCTCGCTCCTCTGCAAATCTCCGACGCCAAACACCCTCAGCGTCCAAGTACCGGCGTACTCGGGTCTAGGTCAGTCTTTGCCGAATCTGACCCTTGCAACGTCACCACAAACGTCAACCGTCTCGCCAACACCGCCTAACTCTCTCCTGATCGTTCCTCAGATCACCAAGAGCAAGGATACTCTCCTGTCTCCTGGACACAGAGGTTGGTCTAAATTTATATCATTCGATCTACCGTTTTGAGTTGAAAATTTGGTAACCACTAAGCGTCCAGTGATCATAACGTCGAAGATCAAGATTAACACCTTGTCCATTCTTAGTTCAAATAAACTTATTATAATTGGCTTGAGGAATACTAATAGACGGACCAGAAATTCATCAGACGTCAATGCACCAAACTTCTTGTTTCTTTCTAGACTCATTATTTCGAGGTGTTATAGCTCCTTCATGCGTTCTCCAAGTCAAGGTTGATGAAATTCTATACTGATAAATATAGATTATACTATTGCGTGATGTATATTGCCGCGGACCAGCGATCATTTCCGTGCTATCAATTACGAGTAACATAATATCCCAATATCCGTCCCCAATTTTTCGTCCCTTCACCTCGTTCCTCGTAAACGAGGTATTTAATCAACGTCGGATTACCAATAATCGCCCCCGACCTTATCGTCGCAGGAATATCGTACCCGCCTCCTTCACCACCGCGGGGCGCCCTGCGTAGGGCGTTCGCGGTACCGCAATCCCGGAACCCACCCTTGATTAAGACTCGGCATGTGAACGCCTCGGTCGTCGCCCAACCGGTGCAAACAACCGTGAGTCTTGACGCCGATGCCGCCGAGGAGAGACGGCGGAGACTCGAACCATCTCAGAGAATTACATCAGCGAGCAGCATCACCGAGGAAAAGGTGAGAATCCTAGTTTTATCGAAATTCCCCGAATATCGGAAACTATGAGGAAAGATAATCCAGTTTCCTGCAAAGAGAAGTCAAAAGACAGCAAAGCTTACATCGATCGATCCTACGCACATAAATGTTATCACGTAAACTCAATGCTGCATGTAAAAATCAAAATGGCTGTCGTTTACTCACTTGCGATTTTATTTTGACTATAAAATGGTATTTAGTTCTTGTGTGCTATTACCAACTATTTCAAGGTTCACATATTCATGGCAAGAATTTAGTTTTATCATCATTTTAATTTCAATTCGAATTTGTAGCTTGTGAATTGATTCGTATAACTTATGCTGCATTGATCATAAACATAATAATTTGATGTAAACATCCCCTGCGTCGTTGTGCCTCTTTCAGAAATGACCGGCATAAGGTGAATGATTAATTGTGAACATTGATCACCGCGAAGTGATCCTTGGAGGGGCAAACCGTTGTCGTTCGGGTTTACGACGCCCGGGCTTAGCGGCGGACGGATACCTGTGGATCCCGGCTCGTCGATGTTTCTGCACTGAAGTTGAAGATCGAAAGATTGAAATGTTTTTCACGCATCCGCTAGTGTGCGAGTGCTGCACACATTCGCACACGGCGAAGGCGTTTCGACTTAATAATCAACTGTTCAAATTCTCTCACTGTATTACCAAGCCTAAGAATTAACGCATCAAGCAATTCCGAAATCGGTAAGAATTAGCATAAACTTAATCCCGATGCATGCAGGTGATCAAACGCTGGAACCTTGCATTTCGCATCTATTAACATACCGATGTAATTCTTTTGCAGATTGGGGCCATTCGAAAACAACGTGAAATTTATAATAATAAATTATAGAAATTATATAATAAAATAATATACAACATATTATATATATTATATAACATAATTATAAATTTAGTGTAATAATATATCACTTAAATCTTCTAATTAGCATATTGTACTGTAGCAGAAACGTAGTTTTATAACGTTGCATCGGTTGAAAAAAAAACCAAACTTGACTCATGCAATTAAGCTGTATCTTAAGCAAAATCAAAAAGGCCTACGTAGTGTTATTAAAACTCTAAATAAATAGTCATTAGTATATAGATACTATATATTGCCTATAGCGGAAGTGTGATCACTAGAGAAAGAGAGACAGATATTTACAACTGTTAGCTATTTATTATTCAGCGGGCAATCGCCGCACGACACCTTCAATCATTCCATGCAACGTCTTAACACACGCTATTCAGTGAGTTTCGTGAGAAATTTTTCTCTCCCTATATCGAATAAAGTAATGGAGAACAAATGTTTCGCATTACTTAAACTCATCCCGATCATCCGAGTCATTTTCAATCTTTTCCAGAAGTATTTTCATCGGTATTAACCGTCATAAGCAAAATGATATTTACTCGAAATAGTGATCTGCGATCTATTTAGTTTATATTTAGAACGAGAATTGGTCGCAACGAAATACCCGTTATTCGCATGTGAGGACGATGTAAAATTGAACCGGCTTAAATAACTCTGTCCAAATAATATTATTATACTTTAAGTACAAATCCGACGGTATATATAATTGAAGATTAAATATGTACTGTCCACTTATATGGGGAAAAAAGACGACGTGGTATAGTTGTGATGATTTATAAATTATTATTATAAATACCCAAATAATGTAGTTAACTTATTATTTCTATAAATTATAAGTATAATCGTTTAAGGATACGTATCATAACTAGAGACAACATTCCAAAATAGGGAGGGGACCTCGTTTCCAATGGTTAACAATGGTATTGTAAATAATCTATTCTATCTCATTTACAACCATTAATTGTACTGCGACATTCGCACTTGGTTTATAGTCATCTTAATGCAGTACGTATTGTCTATCATTACACATACATATAATATATCAGCTATTATTAAGGCTGCCACGGAGGAGCCGATTGTAAAAGCCAGCTGCGTTTCTGTGTAACGAGACAAGAATATATCAAATAATTTATTACATTTCGTTTTCTTGACCCTATCACATGTTTTCCTGGCACAAACATTTTTCAGGAAATCGTGTTGAGACAACGTGCAAATCGCTGAGGAGAAAATTACTCCAATCTATCAGCAAATAGAAAATAAAAATATTTGCTTATTCAAATAATATGGTAATTCTATTTATTATCGTTCACAGGTATCACCTGCGGTGTCTGATAAATGCGGTTCGACTTGCGATTAACAAGTTAACAACCTCAACAGCAAAGCCTTGCAAGGAAATACTTCACTAAATAGTAGGGCTTTTTTTCATTACTCATTGAAGGTTTTTTTAAACGAATAGTACCTATCAATATTATATAGCTAGCATCTTATCCACCAATCATAAGAGATCAATGATTCTACCAAATGAGCACGCTGTACCGACGATTTTTGTAGCTAATTTTCAAGGTGCTTAAGCGATAAGGTTGAACATGCGCTTACCATCTAGTTACCTTTTATACTTCTGATTTTCTTTGCTAGGTGGCGCGAAATTTATTTACGTGTCCAGCGATGTTCCATCTCTTGGTATGAGGTGAGATTTCGGTACAACAATGATGTCGCCGGTGGTGTTTTAGGTTAACTTGTAAAAGATTTATGTAATTTAAGTGATATTCGGTGTTGTGAAAATGGACAGTAGGATCACAGTAGGTGATCCTGACGTCGAGGAGATAAATAATGAAATATTCAGCGACATAGAGCCAGTGAGGTGGGAGAACGACGATAGTAATTATGACTTGGACGATATCAACATGTTCTTTCACAGAGTGGATTCGGACCAAATAATATATGAGGAAAAAAAGAAAACATGTAAATTAATTGGTAAATATGTTATGGGTGACCTTTTGGGGGAGGGGAGTTACGGAAAAGTTAAAGAGATGCTCGACTCGGAAACCCTCTGTCGGAGAGCTGTTAAGATTTTGAAGAAAAAAAAACTCCGCAGGATACCCAACGGCGAACTCAATGTTCAACGGTGCGATACCATTTCACTTGCCAAAATTCAACATCTTATTGCCCTGCATTTTATTAATTTCATTCACTCTCTCTCCTTCTAGTTTAAATACAATTACTTGCTAATCATGGTTGTATCAATTCTTAATCAGTCGTTTCTCAAGCTTATGATGATTTTGAACAACTTGCATATTCGGCGTAGAGAGTTTTTAATCTAATTCAAGAATTAACCTCGATTGTTTTCGTCTCTGTTTTAGGGAAATTCAAATGCTGAGGATATTGAAACATAAAAATGTTATCGGGTTGGTGGACGTTTTATATAATCACGAAAAAGAAAAGATGTATTTGGTAATGGAGTTTTGCGTGGGAGGTTTACAGGTATACGCTTTCTGTTTCTCATTATTAAAATGTCTAATCCTAGAATTAATTTTCCATTCCAAAGGCCAATGCTTCAATTATTTCTAGCCGATGACATTCTGCCTCCTTTTTACAATCTTTGTATATTTGCTGTTTAAATACTGTTATATCAATGTAACGTATAAATTATGACTCCATTAGATCATTTTCACAGTAATTGGCACACCCTAGAATCGTTTGTAAGAAAGACGTTTATTCACACACGTTATGTCGAAATGAAATATAAAAACTGCATTAATAACATTTTTACTTATCGATGACTTTAAGAAAATCGTGTTTTTTTTGTTTATTTTTTTATTTTCCGCGCTTATAGTTGCGGGTAGAAGTTACAGAAATTGCGTAAGAAGGCCAAAACTTTTCCAACTTATCAGTATTATTTTCAGGATATGCTGGAAAGCACACCTCACAAGAAATTTCCGCTCTGGCAAGCGCACGGGTATTTTAACCAACTCTTGGACGGCCTTGAATACCTTCACGGCAAGGGAATCGTTCACAAAGATATTAAACCTGGAAATTTACTTTTGACGCTAGACGGTACTCTGAAAATTAGCGACCTCGGTGTAGCTGAGGTGTGTACGTTTGATTAGCTACACCTCTAATCGCTACATAATCGTTAGAACTAGATAGTCAAATCCTCACAGTGTACTAAAGCATTTTCACATCATTTTACTTTTTATATTTAGGTTATTTTCAAATAATACTTCATGCTGTAATTTCACACGCTATTGAAACTAATTACGTATACTTGAAATTTTTTTACAGGCCTTGGACATGTTTGCCAAGGATGACACATGCACGGCGGGCCAAGGCTCTCCGGCATTTCAACCTCCAGAAATTGCTAATGGCTGTGAAACATTTGCTGGCTTCAAAGTAGACATTTGGAGCAGTGGAGTCACTTTGTAAGTAATTACAGTTAGCGCTTTTGTTACTAAAATAATGCAACTCGTTATTGCACACTCTTGAGTCAAATTTCACTCTGCAAATTTTTCCGCATTATTATTTAAAACTACCTTGGCTTGAGTCTGAATTGAAACTGTACAGAAGCAAATCTGCAAAATTTTGAAGAAAATATTTCTATGTGGTTTTAACTAATACTTTGTAAAAATTTGTATTTACTCATGTATTCGACATCATGTAAATTTCGATATGCAATATGAAACCGACACAATACTTGTATTGTACGTCATATTTGGCAAACGATGTCTCGACTTACTTATTATTACGAGTTGAGTGTGTGTAAATAAATGTAACGTGTATGTATATTTATTTGAATAGTATGTTCAACTGTTCTACTTTGTAGATATAATATTACAACAGGCGAATACCCCTTCGAAGGGGACAATATTTACAAGTTATATGAGAATATTGGAAAAGGTGAATATAAAATACCAGAGGCTGTAGACAATTCCTTACGATCACTGTTAGAGGGAATGCTACAAAAGGAAGTCGACCGAAGATTTACGCTGCAGCAGATCAGGCAACATTCGTGGACATTGTGGAGACCGCCTAAGACACTGGAAGAAGTCCCTGTACCACCTCTAAGGGGTGATGAATGGCACACTATGACTGTTCTTCCATACCTTATAGAACACCATTATGGAGTCGAAACAAATCCTACCTATTACACAGAACATCAACTCAATGGTCAGTATTAAACATCATCATATGCGGTTTTTTTTTTTTTTCCTTTTTTACCTGCAATTAATATTATATGATTATCGCTCCAAAGGTCAGTATCTCGCATTACAAATGGCGTAAGACTTGAGACTTGTCGCGTCACAATTATACACCACTTAGACTTGCTAATAATGAAAACCTTGAGCGTCATATAATACACAAATAGGCTTGTATGCATATAATTTACTATTTATTGCTGCAATAAGTCACTTATACAATCAACGCTATGTAATAACAACAAACTTATATACGTAGCTGTAAACATATCGAGAGATTATATGTTTCCTTTTTTCTTCAATTTTGCATTATAATTCATACGCTTCTCGTCAACCAACTAATTTTTAATGAAAGCGTTTCTTTAATCTTTATTTTTCTCTTGCTTTCCTCAGTTTCACTCGCAAAGATCATATTAGCTGAGCTTTTTTAAGAAAAAATTAATTTAATCTTTTTTCTGTCGTGCTACATTGAATTGTTTTAATTGGGTAGATTCATACAAATTGCTTGTAAGCCCAGATTGGTGGCCCCCGCACAATTGGTAAGTCCCAGACATTACGTGCACCAATGATAAGCACGCGGAGTGTGCATTCTGCATTTGAGCTACATACTAACAACTAGTACAGACTGAGATAGTATAAAAATTGCTGCATCATAGACGATTAATATCAGTTAAATTCAACCGGAATCTTGTGTTACATCCATACTCTGCAAAACCTCTTGACACACAGGTTTTGCTTTTCAGATTTAGGCCGAAGAGATGAGAGAAAGCGTTTGTCGCCTAACTGTATTGTATTATTCTTCTCAAAGACATGCGTCATTCTATAACACTGACATATGCGTAGCTGGTTTCAGTTTTGGATTCTGGATTTTTCAATAAGCGGTACTATTATTCTATTCACTCTTCTTAGCACCCCGTGTCCGTCGTATCGATCCTAAATTCACCTTGTATTTTTGAGAATCTTTTTTTAACAATAGGTGGGGTATTTTTTATTAACAAATCGCTCGTATCGTCTCTCTTTTACTCAACTAACACTTCGAAACTGTCAAACGAATAACTTTTCAAACTGACTATTATGAATTTGTTTATAGATGAACATGTGTTTTGTAAGTTTTTTTTTGCACCCTGGTATGTCATGCCGTCTGTTTTGACTTTTTAATCCTCAACCCTGTACCTATTTTCATTCTCAATCATCGGTGATAATTTCCATTTTTTATTCTTCGCCTACCCAATCATAAATTATTTATCAGTGTTCATATTTTTTCAACCCGTCATCATATCCTACTTGTAATTCTTTGTGCTAACATTTAGTTTGGTGATGATATCCTCAGGTTTCATATACTTTGTCCATGTTTTAACATTGAGTTTATATATTGCGATTGTAAAACGTCCCATTACTTTACTGAATTTTACTTGAAACATGATCATTCGTTGTTAATTGTAATTTTTTTTATAGAAGAAAGAAAACTCCAGGAATTGGACAGAAGTATCGGAGATCAAAAAGAGGCGTGTAATAGTCATATCAAACAAATTGGTCACCACGGAAAGAGAAGATGGCGTAAACCGATATCGTGTATCAGCGTAAAGAAATTTCCATCTTGTAAACCATCGTGATTCATTTTAATATATATGTCACCAAGTATTCTTACTGACTGTGTCAGTTGTTATGTAATATTTTCTCTATCTTGGAGATGGGACTGGAAATTATATTTACCGACTGCGGAAAGAGTGGAGAATGCGAGAAATGATACAGAAAATATGCGTTTCATGCGACCAATTTGAAACGCGGTTTGACGTGATGGTAATTATTGATTAAAATAATTCAGAAATATTATGAATTATCAAATAATTACGTCAAAGATTTTTACAAGTTATTTATTGTATTTTTATTTACTTTATTCGGTCAAAACTTGAGGTAAAAAAAAAAAACTTGAAATTTAACGATGTGTTAAACGATCCTCTATTCGCATCTCAGCACTCTTTCCGAATCTACTCAAGCATTCTACTTTTCGTTGAGGTATTTGTTGACTATTTTTTTTTTTTTTTTCGTTCAAGATAAAAATCGTACCTCCTTAGAAACTCTGACTTGTAATTAGCTGTCGAAAGTTAATATTTATACATCATGAATCCCCTTCTAAATCACACTGTAATATGTTTCAGGCGCAAAACTGCATACCTATATTAGATTATCTACTTCGATCATATTCGATAAAACATATTACTTTTATGACAGGAATCGCTGCAAGAACGACAAATCTCTGATATAAACAAAATTAAAAAAAAAAAAATTAATAAACAATTAATCAAAAAACTCGAGCTGTTCTATGACTGCCAAAAATTTTAACGTATAAATCAGTAAGAATAAAAAAGTTTTATATTTAATTTAATCAGAATCTGCTGTGCTGATATAATTATAATAAATCAGATTAAATAACGTGACCGCTCTTTGAACGATTATAAATCTCACTTTACTTTTGTTTGCAAAAATGGTTCAACCATTTGTAATCATATCCCAAACCGATCAAGTTGTAAGTTTTTTTTCTCTTAAAATTCACAATAATTCGTGTACAAAAAAAAAAAAAAAATTAAAAAAAATCTCTGTACTGATACTGAAGTATAAAATAATAATAAAAGAGTGTAATTGAATTATTTATTCATTCGAATGATTTGTACGAAAGACAGAAGAAAAAAAGTAGAAGGCTAATTTCTGTAAAAAGTACATAATAATAATAACAAGAATAATAATAATAATAATAATAACAACATGTGTACAAATTTTATGTTTACTGTTTCATTTCGTTTAACTGATTATCGTCCGTTCGTTGGTAAATCTGTTCTTTAGAATAATAAATTCAAATTACGTAAGTACTGTTATATATTGCAGGGTGTTTGGTAACAAAAAATTACAAGTGTGAATACTTCGTAGTGTTCAACGTAAAACTTGACGATATAAACAACGTTAAAGGTGTATATTTTATACCTGAAATTGTGCCGATTGCATAGTTTTGTAAATTGGCTGTGCAAATAATCAATGGTGCCAGTAGAATGTAGATTAGGAAATGCTTATAAATTAAGTTTGGATAGTAAGTGACGATGTTCTCATTAACGTAAATATGTTTTACCTTTACATAGAATTCTGTATCCGCAAAATCTTAACACAAGAATTCTAAATTCTTTCATTCACGTATCATTTCCAATTCCATTAGATAGGTAAGCGTAAAGTTTGACGAATATTTTCCCGATTTCAGAAAAAACGTCTGTTATCGGTTAACAGAGTGCAAAAATAGTAAAAATCGATACAGATATGAATACTTAACATCATCTTTTAATTAATTTGTTACCAGATACTTTCCAATACGTATTGCTTAAACACTGATGACCAATATCTCTGTAATTATTATTTAAGTATTAGGTAACAGAAAATGTTTTTTTCTCGCCTTTTATTGTATTTATCGAGCATGGCCATACAAATTCACGTATATCTGTGGAATATAAGTCGAAGTATACCGTAATAATTAGATAAATTTTCTGCCTACAAGACTGTGGCAATCCGACTATTCACGAATCATATAGCAATAATAATGAATACTTTTATAACATACACGCTGTAAGTAACGTGTCCACTCGACATAATTCTCTTGAAAACAATCAATGAACAATCGCATAATATTTTGTCAATCGCATTCGCGATACTATCAAGTCCTGTGCACAATCTTAAAAAATCATTTTCCCAGTTTCCCTAGCTGTGAAGTTTATTTTACGTTGTGGCCATGCTTCGAGATATCTCAAGGTGTTTAACGAAATGTTATTACAAAGACGAGATTGAAATCTAAAAACGTTTGAGAAGGTCTCGATAGCAGCTTCGCTGCGTGAGATGTGCCATATAAATATAATAACATGCTTCGAAAATAATTAAATAAATAAAACTGAATTTGTGTTTTAGCGTAAGAATGATTAAATTTGTTTTATAATGTAACGTATAGACAATGTGACCATAAATCGAATACTCAATTTAAAAATCGTACCGTTATGCAGGTATCATACCAAGGCAAAACTGGATATTGGGAGTTATAAAGTATGTGCAGTTGTAATTTACTGTTTCACAAATTGCTGATTTATGATTGAGTATCACGTAACTATTTATAATACGTTATAACTGAGAGAAATAAGATTCAAATATTAGTTGTTGCATGAGCGTTTTAAAAAAAAAAAATTAATTATCTTAAACAAACATAAACATGTTAAAAAAAATAATTAATATATGTAACGACTAAAAAAAAAAGATGTAAAAAAAATGTGTATATTCAGTTGTAAATTGTAATTGTAGCAAACGAAGAAAAAAAACAAATTCATATAATATTTTTATTCATTATTCATTAACTACATACAAACACACACATGGATACATTGAAAGCTAAAAATATATCTGACGATTCCTATGTAATTTGTGTTTTCTTGTAATCATTGTTTACTACCCTAAAAATAAGAATTTACTTCAATCTTCGATGGAAAATATCGGTTTTTGAATAAGGAGTAATAGCTCTGGCGAATATTGGATGTCCAGGAAATTATGTAAAACTTGGCCAATTCAAATTTCTCATGTGCTTCCTTAGTTTCTGCACAACCCATTTTCGTCAGAGAGGTGAGATGTAATATGATACTGACTTTATTTTATTTATACACAGACATGTTAATATTAATACATCGAGAAATATGAACACTAAGAGATAGTAATATCGACAACAATATTAATCAAACAATTTCTCGTGTTTGAACATTACTACTTGTTTTCCTTCGATTCTTTTTTTTTATGTCACAAAGAACTAGTTGAATTTATACATGAATAAGTACTATTTTCATTTCTATTGTCTACAATGTCTAAATTCTTATTTTACATGATATATTTATACGGAAAATCAGGAACTTGGGATAAATTTCAGTGCTCAACTGAACTTTGTATCAGTCATGACTGATACTCGTGAAGATTAAATATATGATATACAATATTCTGTATTAATCATGGAAAAAAAAAACAAATCAATAAAATTTATATAATTTTTTGTAAAATGTAACAAAGTACGTACATGGGTTATAAAAAAATATTCAATATTTAAAAAATCTGGAATGATTATACGGTAAAATAATCAGTTCAAAAAATACTATGGCTGCATAGTAAGAAGGAAGTTATTGAATATTGGCAAGTCTGTATCATTAGTTTTGTACAGACTTTATCTTTTTCGTACCTTAGACTCAAATTCAATTACTGTAACCAAGGTGGTTTTGAACGTGAAAACTACATTTATAGCTTTCAAAAATATTCGAAACTGCTTTTGTTCCAGAGACAGGCGTAAAGACAAGTTGCTAAATGAATCATTTCATGTCTTCAGTCCCAATGCTATACTATTAAATTTGTTTCCGTTAACAATTGGATACGTGAATTGGAAGAAAACGGCAAAACTGAAATAGTATAGAAACTCGCTTTGCACTTTCTTATACGCCGAAAGTTCTGCTTGTAATTGACAGAAGCTTTCTGTTCACTCGAAAATACATGATCTGTACGTACATTTCAGGCACATGCGTTCTTACCGATTACACAATTTTTAAATAAGCAAAGTATCAATTCATCGAGAATATAAGGTAAAGTACAAAAAAATAATTACATAGATTACGTATTGTTCAAGTGTGAGATATTAGATACGTACAATGTCGAGAAAATCAATTTATATCAAGTTTTTCAAAAGTTTTTAATGAAGTAGCAAAAATCAACAAGTGTATAATATTAAAGAAGAAGTTTCTTTCAAGTTACTTTCCTACCAAGTTATGTTTAGGCTAATTATTACTGGAAGGTACACCGAAGAATCGATAACAATTTCGGACGATCGCTTTGAAGGTTGTAGTTAAAAGCATGTAATACAACGTACAGTACTCGAATAACTTATTCCTACAAAGACGAAGATATTTACGGTTTAAAAGTTGATGACAGAAGCAGTCTGCGTTACGGCAGTATTTTACAGAAATTCACACTACATAGATTATCAAGTCTTTTCTAACGTTCATCTATATAATATGCTTCATATATATATATTTAAATACATAATTATCATTAATATAATATATTCTCTTCAGTATATTGTCTCGCGTTTGTTGTTGTCAAACACAACAGCGAGACAATGCATAAAAATATCCTAGTCTCAAGTCCTGCGCAAGAACGAGCTATAATTAATACTTTGCTCTAGTTATGGTTAAACAATGAACAAAAAATGTAAGTTTTCAACAATTAAGATTTCCTCGGTGTTTGACAACCGACTAACGATTTCAACATTATGACTAAAATCGAGTCTAATTACAATATTTTCCATCATTGGAGGCATCGTGTAACAACAAATAGCGCAAAAAATTGATTATATCGATATACGCGATTTAATCAATCAAAATGCGATTGATAACAACAAAGTACGGGGCATCATATCAATAATTAATAAAACTTTTCAAACAATGCGTTACGCTAGCTTATGCAACACCCATGCTAACATTGGTATAAATAAATACATCTCAGTGAGAGATTACGAAATTCTCTGGAATGCTATATTACATTTTAATTATGTAGATTTCTGTGAACAGACGAACTAACGAAGGATGAGAATTCCGTGATTAGTAAATATCGTACGTCTCCGAGATTCGGATTTTATTAATAGATTAGTGCCAAGTGCTAATCTACAGAAAGCATATTAGCATGAGTTTTCATCTAAATTCGCTAATTACAATAATAATGATTTGCTTAGCCTAATAATAATTTAAATTTCTCGCCTAAGTTTACCCATCTACTCTAGGCCACCCTCCTCTTCTAACTTCGACAAGAACTTTGGCACCCTGTAATTAGCTTCTGTTTGTCTTGCCATGTCGATAAGACCCAACAACTTCTTGATACCGATGAATATGCTGTAATGATGAATCGATACAAAATTTCATTATTGTATTGTATAAATTTTTTATATGAAAATAACCATGTGCAATATAATTTATATATCTGATCTTACCGATGACCTTGGAGTTTAGCGTGCAGAGACGAAAGTTCTTCCTTTGAGAAAAGATCCGCCTCTTCCAATACAGCCAGAAGATGATCAGAAGTCGACAAGTTGGGTACATGAAGAACAGTGCTGAATGCCGACAGCATCTCCATATCTTCCATTACACCTCTACAATTTGAAATGTTAGATAGATTATTGATTATATTTAACCACCTACAATTTATTGCTACTCGTTCAGCTTGTTTTTTCAGATTTCAAACCTGCGACTCGTTGTGCATAAGATGAGCAGCTTGCGACCACGCGGAGGTTCCTTCTTTAGAAGCACCAACAGCGCTTGGAGAGTTAAATTCGAGTATCGTGGACCAATTGGACCATAATCCAGAAGCCGTTCGATGTTGTCGACCAAAATACAACTGAGTTGTGAACGATATGCGTCGTCGAAGATCTGAAATTTTATAGCAAAGGTACAACTTTTTGCAAACAACTATTTATTTTGACATCTCACAATACTTTCAATTTGAATTTGATTGGGATCCAAAATGCATGATAATATCGTGAGTAAAAATGCACCTTTCGAATGGACAGACACTTTGCAGATTCGGTGTAGCCCACCATGTCTTCCGGTGTGCAAACTTTGACGAATGGGAAGTCGGAGTTTTTCGCTATGCGTGCAGCAAGTGCAGTCTTGCCACTGTTTGGCGGTCCCTCCAATAGAACGGAAACGAGACCAGAACCTTCGGAAGCACGAGCTTGCTGAATATAAAGTGAACCGTCTGCAAGTATCTCTGCAACTGGCCGACCCCAGTTGATAATTCCACGTGTTAACAAATGATCCAACGCATCAGCGCTAGTACCAAATGCCTGTAAATTTTGTTCAACTATACAAAAAAATCCATTTTTTGCGGCAATAATTTGAACAGTGTACAGAGTACAATCAAAATTGCATGTTCTTAACGTTTTTACTCACAGGTTTGATGTCATTTTCCAACGCGTGAAGAAAATCGCTCCTGCCGACCATGAGCTTCTCCATTGCTGCAGGATCGACTTCTACCTTGCTTGACGCCTTGATTAGCCTGTTCATAGCCGTGCTCTGCGCAGCTCTTACCAAACCTTCCAATTCTGCACCACTAAAATTTTTTGTCAGAGTTGCCAGTTCTTTCAGGTCCACATCAGGTGCAATCTTCTTGTAATCTCGCATTCTGGACGTGTGAATGTTCACGATTTGATATCTACCATGTTCATTCGGCAAGCCAATTTCCATTTGAACCTGATAATGGTCAAACAAAATTTACGGTTTATGGAAAGAAGAGTGAACCTTAAAAAGTCCGCTTCTACAATCAGCAACTTGCATCCCTCTCACCTCCAATCTGCCAGGTCTCAACAGAGCCTCGTCAATCATGTCTCTCCTGTTCGTCATCCCGATGACAAGAATGTTGTTTAGCTGCTCCACACCATCAATCTTCGCAAGCAACTGGTTGACAACAGTGTCGTGAACGCCGGTATTTCCAGCGACGCTACCACGAGATTTGCAGATAGCATCGATTTCGTCAAAGATTATTATGTGCAGTCCACTGTTTGGCCCCAGCTGAAAGATTAAGTAGAATTCGTGAGGTCAAACCTGTATCTTCTATTGATTTCCTGAAAAATTGTTACAAATATGAGGAACATACCCGTTTTTCTTCGTCTTCAGCATCAGCGAACAGTCTTCGGATATTCGCTTCACTCTCACCAACGTATTTATCCAGGATCTGCGGCCCGTTAACGATCTTGGGTTCCCTCGCGTTTAACATTGTTCCTATCTGCCGAGCCATCAAAGTTTTACCGGTACCTGGCGGCCCGTATAAAAGAATTCCTTTCACGTGCTTACATCCAAGCTGCTCGACGACTTCAGGAGGAAATACTCGTGATGCAAAGGCTCGACGGAATATGGCATTGAACTCTTTGTCCAAGCCACCGATTCCCATTTTCTGGAAATCCCAGTCAGGATTGATGATCGATTGTCGAACAACTCTTCCCTTAGCTTTTCCAGTTAAATTCAAGCTCGAATTCTCAGCTTTTTCAAATTGGATCATCGTATCACCTAGGCATCGTCCCATTTTTGTCTTTCTTGGCTTTGCGTCCTGCCCTGATTTTATAGCTGCAATGTCGGCTGCCTCCAAACTTTTGATCACAAGTCCAAGCATCTTTTTATCTTGAAATTGGAATGCCAACTGCTGCCCGACTGTAAATGCTTGGCCTGAGAACTGCAGCAGAAATTCCTTCGCCATTAGTTCCGTGTCATATGGCTCCAGTGTCGTTCTGAAAAATAGTTTCATTCAATTCCATTGATTTATCCATGGTTTGCTTTTGAAAAAAGTTAAACCTAAAGCTGTAAGTTTCATTATTTCTAATACTCACGTTTTCTTTTGCAGGAAGTCGGCTTCGACGACGATTGTGCAGAGGAATTCAGAGCTCGATGTTGGGTCAAAGTGATAAGGACGAACTTCGATGTCCTGATTGAGGGACAGTGTTGCCCATTTACGTTGAGGCAAGCTGAAGCCGACTGTTCCACGAGGTATGTCATGATGGGTCTTTACCGTGAAAACGAAATGCTGATTTGGACCTGTAGTAACTTCGATGTGCCTGAGACAATACACATTGTTAAATCTTGCGAATCGAATCCGAATTAGATTACATTTGACAATTGTGGTAAAAAGAAGGTGTAGTGAGATTGTACTTCGTTTGCGGACAATTCAAATATCCTGATTAATGACAGAACCATTGCTAGAAATGAGGGATTGACAATAAACTATTTGGTTTATAGATCATCAGCAAAACAGAGGAAATGAAGAAAGTGAAACGAGTTTCAGAAAATTTTGGATCTTCAGTTGTACTGCCATGTATCAAGTTTTTTTCAATACAATTCCAAACAAACTTGATTTTTCAAAAAATAATTAAGTAATAATTAAAACTTCATTGTTATTACTACACCAGCTTTCTTTGATTGCTGTAATAATTAATTCAAGCATAATTTAAGCAAATCGTAGGCAAACTACTCACTTTATATCATCTGGAAAATCATCACGATTTATCACAGCACAGTTGGAGAGGCTGAGCTCGTCGGTAGGACACTTGATCGCTTTCATTATCTATGAAAAATGTAATATTGTTAGTAACAATAAATCAGACAAAATAAACGAGAAGCTATGGCCAAGGTTATAAAATTCAAGTTGAAATCGCTGAGCGACAGTGAACTTAGGTAAAGATTAGATAAGATTTAATGATGAAAGTAAAATTGATTGGGTTCAGAATTCGCAGAACATTGATTTTATATGTACACCCACAAGTTTGGGAATTTTAAATAGAAATTATGCCAGCTGGTCGGACAGTTTGAGTAGCTATTTATAAATATTCTAAAATACATGTCACACACTGTCAAACTGATTCAAATAAATAATATTTGGCGGTGAGGAAATGGTATAACGATATAAGAGTCACTTGGTGCATTGCACATGGTTCATTTATTTGACTGAAATTCGACTAGTAAGTATATTTAAGCAAATATCGTCACGAGGCGTGACTGCAGGTGAGGAAAGGATGAATTAGATGTGATAAACGTCATTTTTACTAATCAGAAAAAAAGATTAAACAGAAAACCTTTTTTGTCGCGCGCGATAGTTACGGAATCAGGCTTCAAATACGAAGGTGATTTTCGAAGAAATTATTTATCCGGGAATGAACTAATAGCTCAATAAATTCAACGTGACATAAGCTGCGACTGTAATCAGGATTATTGACGTTTCAGTTGCGCCGAAGGGGCGTGCGTTATTTTGTGCAGCAAACGCTCGTAGGATTTATGATCGCAAGTATGATGTTCCTTTGTGTTCGTAATTCAGCGATTTAACGTGTAATTAACAGATCTTAAGCAACAACTTACCATGCCCGGCATACTTTTTGACATAAATACGATAAACTTAGGCTCCTGCTTCTATAGAACCCGCAATGCAGACAGTTCTGTTCTCTTTTTTTTTCCCTTCCCAGCAATCTGAATGCGATCAAGCTTCGAACTGAAGAGAGTATCTAGAAGGAGAATCAGTGATCACGTCAGCATGCTGGGCCACCATAAAACTGTAACTAGAGAGAACAGCCTGCGCGAGTCGCTTGCGTCCCGTGAGTGTTGGCGCTCTCTCATATCATTCGTTTCATAGAGCCAAAGAGCCTGAAAGAGCCTGAGAACCATAGACTTTTATGATGAGAACCCGTTACAGGGTGCATTTTCACGGGCAGTAAATTAATGCCATCGCAGCTAGCAGCGCCACGCTGCTACAGAAAGTGAAGAGCTTTCCGTGAAAATGTATCGGCAGCGGCAATAAAACGCTGCCCGACAAGCGCAGCCGTGAACTGATCACATGGTTTATCAGTGAATCTCATTTGTGTTGATATTCGCTTGCAATTCGTGAGTTCCGTAGTTCCGACCCGTGGTTCCGATGGTGCCAATTAGCCTTCTCTTACGCGTTTTTTTGTGATACCCGGCAACAATAACATCCTTCTGAACACGTCAGAACTACGGGTCGGAATTATAGGACTTATGAATTGCAAGCGAATATCAAAGGAAATGAGATCCACTGATAAACTACCCGATCAACTAAAGGCTGCGCTTGTCGGGCGGCGTTGTGCTGCCCCTGTCGACACATTTTCACGGGAAGTTTTTCGCTTCGTTGCGTTGCTCGCTACCGCGGCGTTTTACTGCCTGTGAAAATGCACCCGCATACAGCATTGCATACACACTGCACTACTGCAGTCGTCAAGAAATTCGCTTAATTCAGTTGTGTTGCACCCAGTCGCACCGCAGACGCTACAACTGTTTTCGAGTGATTTGAACTCCAAAAATGAGGAAGGGAAAATCAAAAGTATTTTGATGTAATATTTAAGTGAAAACTCCAATTAGAAAATATATTGAGAAGAACAGTGGTAGCATGGAAGCTTCTTCATCGTTCAAAAAATTAAACACGTTGTCTTCCTGTTAAATTATGTGTCAAACGGCTTTTCTTTCTCCGTATAGGTTAGGTTGAGATGCGGCGAGAATTTCAATCGCAGATTGCGAACTCCGTTCTTCGGTAAACCATATTTAATGATATGTGTATCACGTTTCTGATTACTCTCAAATTTTATGCAGTTCCTTGCTGCATAAAGTTATAACTGCTTCAAAATTGTGTTCTATTTTCCTGTTTCTCCTGCTTAATCTCATTACATTCTTACCAATTTTACATTCTTAACAAGCGCCATAAACATTGTCTTATATACATTTGTATAATTGAATGGTTTAATATAATTTATTTCATTAAAATAGATGTGCATCTATATCTAGATACAACTATCGATCAAGAGCATAAATAGTTTATGCGTTGCATAAAACGTAGGAGCAAATGGATCGCGTAAAGACTGGAACAGGCCGTGGGGCCAAGAGCAAAATAGCTCAGCATCCCGCAGACTTGTTTGCTCTTGGATCAAAAAGTTCCAGAGGTGAAGCTACAGATTCCAAGCGACCTGGTGTGATCCATGGGAAGCCAGGCCCGAGTTCTACCTCAAGTACGACTTTTTTCAGTGCTACTAAAATTTACACTTCTTAGCTTTCTTCAATACTCTCAATGCTCAAGATAGCTTGTGTTTTTAAAATAAGATTGGTGGAATGAATTTGCAAAGACTTCTGGATCGTAAATTAGCTAGTCAAGTGGTGCATCGTTTACATTGGAGTATTTTCGTGCAGGTTCAGATCGTAAGAAGGAAGCTCCACCGGGATCATTGCAGTCACTTATTCCTCAGAAAAAAGCAAAATTGGCTCCACATGTCCCACATTCTCGGCCTCCAATGTTAAGCTCGGAGACTTGGGAGGGTGTAGCCATTGATTGTGATCCAGCGGATTTAGCCCCGATGGTCCTCGAAGCAAGTGAAAATGACGAGGCTGATAAAGTTGTTGGACTTGTTTGTGGAGCTGTGAGAACACTTAAAAATCAGAGATGGAAGCCAGACACTTTAATTTATATGGGTTTAATGTATTTGGCCAAAATACGCCCATCTATTTTTTCAAATGACTGTATTCTGCATGCTTTGTCGTCGCTCCTCAAACGAGATCAGACACATAATTTCAAGAGCAAGGGAAATCCCTTGGTACCAGTGCTAGCGGCCAATTTATTGATGAGAGGCTTTCACGAGAAGAGGAATTGGCCAGAAATATTTGTCAAAGTAATTGCTGATATCCTTTAATTGCCTTTTACCAAATCGTAAATTTACGCATGTTTGATTATTTCACGTTAACATATCCAATAAATTCTTACAGCTTTACATCGAGGATGCACTGGGTGAACGAGTCTGGGTAGATAACGAAGAGTGTAAAGGATTTGTGGATAACATTTTGACGGGTTTCAACACGAGGCACCCACCCAAAAGTATATTACAGCCGGATGTGTCGATATTAACACCGAGGGAGTGTCACAGTCCATCGACATTAGAGGATGACGACCCCGCCACCTCTGCTATTCAGTTATCCGGAGACAAAGAAAAAATCGAGTTTCCAGTTATGCCCAGATATGCACACTGCATAGAAAACATTGAATTGGTTGTGTTAGAGACAGTAAAAGAACAATTGAACAGACGTCAACCAGAGTCAATAACCAGAAACTTTTTGAAATTACTCTCCTTCGCTTGCGGCTTTGTAGAAATTCGAATCATCGCTGTTCCAAAATTAGAAATGTGGCTACACAATCCCAAGCTTATGAGACCTGCTCAAGAATTACTCAGTTATGTCTGTTATAATTGTATAACGCACACACAAAGAGACGTTGAAGTGATAAGTCAGTTGGTGAAAATGAGGCTTAAAACTAAGGCGGTAATCAACATATATCTGAACGGTGTTAGAGAGCTGATAAGCCTCCACCCAGAAAATTTATCAACAACTCTGAAACATACAATCTATAATGAGTTATCCAGTGCTAGAAATCCAAATAACATGCCGATGCTTGCAGTTATGTTTCAAGCTGCTCCTGAAGCTGCTGCAAGATTACTTGCCGAAATATTTCAAGATTTGCTTATGAATCGCGAGGATTATTTAAGACCTTTAAGGGCATTGTTAAGGGAAATAGTCCGTGTATGCAGACACGACATAAATCTGCTCACATTGGCGCGTACGTTGATGGCAGAAAGAAAAGAAATATCGCAGCAACTGCTCAGCTTCGAGTTTAAAGACAGAGTTTTTGTATCGATTATTGATTTATTGTGCTTGTGCATGTTTTTGGCCATCAGCCCTCAAGTCAAGGAGGCTGCCTTGCTGGCTCAGAGAGGTGACAAAAAAGATGTAGCCCTCTTGCAACAGTTTCAAAACTTGGTCGCCACTTTACAGTACGAGTCTGTTTCCTGGCTTCAAAATTTAGCACCGCAGATGTACAGTGTTGGAAGGAACGAGCTAATTCATGCCTTGCATAAAATATTGCTGTTAGAATCTCCGGACCATTATTACAAGCTGGATAACTGGCCACCAGAATCAGATCGAGTCTTTTACATTCGTTTAGTATCGGATGTTCCTCTACTGCAAAGCACGTTGTTAAGATTACTGCTGATAGGGTTTTCTAAGGTGAGTTTTTTTTTCTTATTTTTTTCAATCTTATTTTTCTTATTCAGGCCTACCTAATCAAGCAATATCAATTTGGAATGTTTTTACTTTCTTCTTTGTTTTCAGGAAAATGGTGTAACACATTCTGAAACCTTGGAAGTAGCTGATCAACTGATAAGGCGAGCAGCATTAAACTCCTCTGAAAGCTATCCTACTCTAGCAGCTGACAAGATGGACATAATAGAACTGATTTTCAATCTTTGCGTCTATCAACCACCAGGTTCTATCAATATTCCTCCAGAGTAAGTTTTATACTTTCGTACACTGCGAACTGAGCAGTACAAAATCTTCAAATGATATTTACTTTCTAATCATGCTTTGCTTTTTTAGTTACGAACCACCAACTTTGGCTATATCAAATTTGTATTGGAAAGGTTGGATAATGCTACTGATACTAGCAGCCCATAATCCATATTCATTCGGTGCAGTAGGATGGAAAAGATATCCAATTTTGCAAACCTTCATGGAAATGTGTATAACAAAGTAAATATCCTTGTCATTTTTCGAAAGTCAAATCTTTTTTTCCTTGTTTACTTAAAAATTTGAGCAATGACCTGTTTGTTTCAGCCACTTTTCATATCCCCCACCAACGATGGCCTTACCTGAAGTTAGTGAACAAGAACGAGCTAAGGAACTGCAAGTAGAGGCGCTAGAGAAGCAAAAAATACTAGAGTATGAAACCCACTTGGCCGCTGCATCGACGAGAATGCAAATTTCCGAACAAAATAGTCTTTTATTATCTCAATTAATCACAATGGATCCGACCGGAATAGCAAGAAGACCTCCGCCGGCAGTTCTGGAACAATTGCAGTCTCTAAACGTATCTCATCGCCTAGGACATTTGCTCTGTCGCTCACGACGGCCTGACTTTTTGCTGCACATAATCCAGAGGCAGCAACAAAGCTCATCTCAGAGCATGCCATGGCTTGCTGATCTTGTTCAGAACAGTGAGGGGGCGTTGAGCCAATTACCAGTTCAATGTCTCTGTGAGTTTTTATTATCAACGAGCGTTCAAGCAGGCGATAAACAACCAAGGCAGCAGCAACTACTTGCTCACCTGCAGAAGTTACTCACAGATCCAACTCAGGATCAACAACATGCGTACGAAGTATTGGAATACTTTTTGAAACGATTAAGCAGCCAACAAAGCGCCAGTCGAGCTCAAGCAATCACTGGTCTTGAAACTGTGCTGAGGTCTATTCCTCTGGAGGAGGAAAGCATGGAAGTTGAAGGCGAGAGTGAAAAGTGAGATTTGTACATGATGCATGGCATTTTTTCTATCCCCTTATGTTGTAGCAGTAAATAATTTTTTGTTTCTTCTATTTTACAGAGAGATATGGTTACTGCGCAAGCTGCCTTCCATCCCTTACTTCCTGTCTGTTCGCTCGTTAGTTTCTACAGCACTGCGTGGCGCTTGTCAAGTTGAAAACTGCCCGGATTTAGTGCGAGCATACATAGCATACCTAGCTGTGCATACACTGGACGATGATCTCACGGAACTAATTGATCTGGTGAATGAAATTTCGCAACTAGTCGTTGAACGAAGTACGATTATAGCCGCCATCTTACCGCAACCAGACAATGAGAGCATACAATCTAAGCAGACACTGCACGCTTTTATGGCAATATTTTGTAATTACCTTCAAAAAGCTAGAGCGCCGAGAGGCGAGGGATATACTTGGTCCGAAAGTCAGGATCAAATACTTGTTCAGTGGAATACCGGAGAAGAGTGTACCATGCACATTCTAGTCGTTCACGCCATGATCATCTTACTGACTTATGACCCGTCAGATGATCCAGGATTGTTTAATGAATTACTGGAAACCTGGTTTCCAGAGAAGAACGAACCGCCCAAAGCGTTTCTCGTTGACACTAGTGAAGAAGCCCTCTTGATTCCGGATTGGCTAAAGTTAAGGATGATTAGAAGCAATGTCCCCCGTCTGGTTGACGCTGCTTTGAAAGACTTGGAGCCTCCTCAGCTGGTATTGTTCATTCAAAGCTTTGGAATCCCGGTCTGTTCTATGAGCAAATTGTTGCACACCCTTGATGCAGCGGTACAAATTGATCCGAGTTCGGTTGGCGAGGCTGTTTTAGACAAAACTTACATGGCACAATTAGTTGAAGTTCAACATAGAAGGGGTGCAACTGGAGGCCTGGTCTTTGTGCAAGTTTTGCAGCTTGTTGAACCGCCGTTGCCTGACGAGAGTCATTTCGTATTTGAAAAACTACAAATACGCTTACCGCCCAGTGCGATGGTGCAAAAACAGTCGTTGATACAGTGCTCGGTTAAAACTGAAGTGCCTCATCTTATCAATAGACTTTTCATCGAAAATATATCCACCAATCAAAAGGTTGATGCTTATCGAAGATTGCACAAGATTTTAACAGGGGATCTGCAGAATCCTGTTAATCAAAACGGAACTGTTGTTCTTGCAATTCAACATATATGCAGCGTTTTAAGCTCCATGCAAGTTGAACAGTTCTTGGCATCGCTCATTCTTATGACACAGTTCTCGTGCACTTTGATGCGCATTATTTTGTCACCACTAAAAAAACCGTCTACTCCCCAGCATGTATTTGACCTTGGACGTAACATGTGCTTGAATTTGATCTCATTGATGGGGGATATAAAGGCACCGATTTTGTGTATATTAAAGGACTTTGCCAACATGCAATCGAGCAAGGATCACCAGCGCAAAGAACTCGCAGCTCTGACGAAAAATCGCGACCCGCTAACTATACTGGGAAATATGGATCAGTTGAATTTGGAACGCGTCGGACGCAAACTTTTGGACAAATGCCTGAAGCAACAGAACAATGACGTTCTAGTCGAAGCCATGGCCAAGCTTCTTGTTTCCGATAGTAACGAAGGTGTTATAAAACCTCGAACCGGCCTCCTTATTGACTGGCTGGCTGCAGTTGAGCCAGAACTACTTGGAACATGTACAAATCTTCAAATGAAATTATTGTTCGCCAAGACTGCAGTGAAGGTTAAAACTGACAATAGTGTCGTCAGTTCGCACGCTTGTAGGCCCTACTTGTTGACATTGTTGACTCATAGAGCAAGTTGGGCTACGCTTCACAAGTGTGTAGGACACTTACTCGATAAGTGTGACAATGTGTAAGTGGATTTCTTTATCAATCTCAAATAAGATCAAATTTTCACATCTTTATCATCTGTAAGAATCTCAATTCTCATTCCTATATCCATAATTTTTCTCTGCCAGGTATGATCCAACTGCCGTTCTCGACTTTTTGTGGGCGTTGACTTGCAACCCAAAGCTCTGGCAAGGCAGGGATAAATTCACTCCAAAACACTACATCCCTGAAGATATTCTACTTCTGTCTGAAAAGCAGTTACTAAATCTTGTTACGTATCTGGTAAATGAGGCTGTAGTTATTTGCAATCAGCAGAGTAGAAAAGCTGCACTCAATCAGATGGAAGGAAGACTGGATTTATTACTGCACTGTGTATCTACGGAAGAGAAACTCATCTGTAGCGTTGTCAAGCATCTGGCTTCTCAAATGGAAGATTTTGATGGGTACTTTTATTTTGCTATTGTGTATTTCTGATTAATCACTGCAATTGAGGTACTACAATCTCCTCAAAATCACATCCTACAAAATCGTCTTTTAATGTTTCAGAGTTCACTCTGACATGGCGCATCAATTTTTACTTCACATGTACATGAAAGTACCTAAAGTAATATGTTACTTGGACGCATCTCAGTCAAAGAAATTTGTCAGTGATGCAAAAATCACAGACTGGACTGGTTCGGTACTTGATTGTACAAGCCATTCGTTGCTAACAGCATTAGCTGCAACCCCACGTCAAAAATCATGGGTCTCAAAATCTCAAGAGTTTGAAGTTTGCGCTAGAAAAATGGCTGCTGTTCACCCTATTCTGGTTTTACGGCAATTACCAATGCTCGCTTCCTCTCTTATGGGAAGATCGTATTTAGATTTTGGTCAATTCCGAACCGGTCATCACTTGAATCTCTTTGTCCAAGTGATGGGCTTATTGGAACTATTGCAGCCACATTTGTTTAATGAAGAACACAGAATCGCATTTGAGGATACGCTCGAAAACTATTTCCAATGCTTCCAGGCAGGTTCAATTATTGTATTTGGTTATGACAATATTCAAAAAATTATCAATATATTCACTGTACATTCACAATGAAATAAATAACATCTTCAATGTTTTTTCCAGCACTACGGGCCGATAAAGGATCTCATATCACTTCTCAATCGATTTGTCGCTCTGGTCCAGGCTTACATTTCTCACGATGCGCAAAAGGCTATGAAGTATTTGTACAGACATTCGCACATTTTGCAGTAAGCAATTCTTTTCTTTATCCTATTTTCAACTAATCTGTTGCACAAACTTGGCGCTTATATATATTCTCTGCACAGTGAGCTGCAACTCCAAAATCCAGGATTAGCCAGCTTGCGTACATTAATGTCAGGCATCCCAGTACCAAGAGATTGCGAAGACGAGGATGGAGAAGAGGTGATAGTTGCTGTCGTACCACCGCCACCACCACCTGAACCAACAATTCCCCAGCATTGGGCATCTTTACTTGCGACACTGAACAAACTGCACGGAGAAGGTAACTGGTTTCTCTTTTTTGGTCACATGATAAATCAGTACTACTTTTAGTGCTATTTTTTCCTCCTAAAAACTGTAATCTTTTACTTTACGTAACAATAACTCATTGCAGAAGTTTTTATGGCACTCCAAGAGATTGAACACTTGTCATCCCGCAAGCCGTCTGTCCTGGAGCTGGTGAGTGACTCCATATCTGAGCTCATTTTATCCCCACAAGGCAATATCCGCTCCTTAGCTCACACACTGTTAGCGAGGGCCTTGAAACACCGCCCAGCATCGAATCAAAACATTCTTGCCGCATTTCATAGATGCCTAGAAAGTCCCAGAGCAGACGTTTTGATGTCTGCGCTCGATAGATTGCCTGACGTCGTCGTGTGTATGCAAGGTCAGAAGATTCACATTTTAGAAAAAAATATGTTTCCTCTGTTGAGGAGCGTAAGAGTTTAACCATCTACGAATCGTACATCATTTTCTAATAGTATTGATTGATCTTCTTACAGAGCACGCATTACCACTGATGCAAAAAGTGTTTGAGCTTGGAGTAAACTCAAATGTGAACACTATTCCTCACATAAATAAAAGTATCGCTTTGTTAAACATACAGCAGGGCTGTTAAAGTGGTTCAAAATAATAAAAGACTCTCGGAAGCGAAAGGAAAGCCAAAGGTGCTAATATTGTGCCAGATTTGTGTGTGAATGGTATGTTGTGTTCAGTGATAATTAGATGTTGACCGACTCCGGAAATTAGAGAAATCAGTGTTACATCAAGCGCAAAACAAGAACTTAAGTCACGGAACTGTTTTGACTGCCTTTTTTTAAGAGACAAAAGTCACATTTTTTATCGAAAATGATACTTTTTTTCTAGTTATGAGCATTTAATTCATGAGAGCCGGTCATCGTAGAGTGGCGCAATTTACTCACTGATTAGGTAACAAGTTTACAGAACTATAACTCAGCTGATAGAAAAACAGTTTATTAGTAAATAATATGTCTAATTGTACAAAAACATAGTGTATAGACTATTATTGTTACGAATCTAATTACAAATACATTGTACATACTACTAACGACGATAAGAATCAAAATATCTTATGTGTAAAATTGAATTGTGAACAAGTTTTAAATTACTTATAAATTAACTATACATTATGTATATACATATCTAGTTCAGTAGTATGTATTTATTACGTCAAATAATTGAAATTGATATAAGTTTTTTTTACCATGCATGGACGGTATACGAATGTTTTTTTTTTTTTTTTCATTCAACTAAAACATTTTTGCATAATTATGGTGATCACATTCATTGGAAAGCTTTGTTTGGAACATCGTTAACCATGTAAGCTTTCATAAAAGAGTTTATTGCCACACGAATATCCCATTTTGAAGTTTCTAAATATTTTTTACAAGTTTCCCTGTTCATTGTTGAAAGTTCTGATAAAAATCCGATTAGTTGATCCTTTTCCGCATGGCTGAACAGTGTCGGTTTGAATCTCGGTGCATCTTTCGGCTCAAATCTACTGTCCTTGTTATCTCCAGTTGTAAAACTTGCTGGCGCAACATCAAGGTGACATTGATCATTGACAATGCTGTACTCATTGTCATCTTTGGCAACGATAACAAACGTTCGGTTAAAGAGCATTAACTGAAATATTAATGACTTGTAATAAAATAGTCCTTGCACAGAAATGACCAAATGCTTTTCGCCTTGGTGCAATAAATCTACGTGAAACGATCTCAAGTTGTGCGTGGTAGGCGGCTGCTTTCTTAGCGCTGAAATAATTTTTTCTGGTCCCCTTAGTAAATATTCTTGGCATTTGGCATAGTCGACAAATTTGAGAAGATTACGATTGTTAGCAAACACCCTATTTAAACTCTTCTGTGTATAAGTAGGTGCGTTTCCTATAGTCATAGAGTAAAATGCATCTCTATCGTAAAGACCATTCATTACTATTCTGTCCTCCTGATCATAAAGGGTGAAGAAATGTCGAATGAATTGTTTAACAAGCCCAAGCTTAGTCCCGTCTCCTATATAATTTGTATTTATGACTGGGGCGAGCTTTCTTTCAACTCCGATAATAATTCCATCCAATTTTTGGATATATGGAAATATATTCTTTATTGCTCTAATGTATTCCTCAGGTGTTGCGTACTTTGTACAAAGCGGATTACCGTCCAGCCACAGTTCGGTTATTTTGAATTCTGCAAAATAACGCAGATAGTCGATCTCGGATATTTCATTGAAACGCAAGTCCAACTTGGTCAGATGGTAGTTGAAGAATTTTTCAAATGGGACAAAAGCGCTTATTCCATTATGCCGCAGCACCAATTCTCTTATTGGCAACTTCATCTCCCTCAAATTGCCTATTATGCCCATTTTTGCACATCGTAACACAAACAAAAGTATCCTTGGCGCAGCGACTGGGCAATATATCGAACCAAGTGATTTTACCTTCTGGAAATTTTCCAAGTTCAGTATCTTTCTACCGGATTCGTATTTATAGTACAAAGCTTGAGCCACCGTCTTTGTTGGATTTAATTGCAGGTCTTCCATGCTTAAAAAACCTAAAATTATGTCTATATTTAAGACATTTCCAGATGGTGTTATCACACACAGATTTTGTTTGACGAGATTCTTTATCGCTTCTGCATTACACTTAGTCAGGAATGTTCCATTACCACCTCTTTCTACGTGGTACATGACAGGCAGCAAAACTTCGGGTTCGCAGGCATTTATTACAGTGATCAGTACCTCGTCTTTCTCATACTTCCCGGCATCAAATATTATAAATTTATGCCAGAGATCCTGGCGAGCCGCAAGGGCTAGTTCGTGGTTATTAAACGAGGGTTTTAGATGCGTCAACCTGAGGGGTTCCCATGATATTTTATTTTCTGCGGTTGCTGCAGCTGAGGCCATTGCTTCCGTCGATTTCCGTCTTTATTATTTTCCAGTCGATAGCTTTCAGTTTTAAACACGAGGGGTATAGATGAAAATTCGCTGACGATAATTAGCGATAGCCAAATGTACACAGCAAAATCGGTGAGTTACCTTTAACAGCATAAAGTTATCTACGCATAGGTTACAATTACAATTGCATCACTTGTTTAACCTCCCGCAGCAAAATTGATCGGCAGTTCTCGCTGGACTGTTATGTTTTGCATGCATGAACTATTTTGTTGTTTAAAATACGATATTTTGGAACCATAATCTTTCAGTAATAACTGTCCTCTGTTTACGATTGAGACTGCACTGTTAATACTGACATTGTGATTCAGTTCAAGTTAGGTTAGCTTGGTTGCAATGTATATAAGACAGGTATCTACTGTATCCTCCGTACAAAGCGTTGTAATTGGCTGGTGATCATACGACGGTTATTCATTTAGAAAGTAATGAAAAAAGAAGCGCTACTTTCGATCCCAAATGGTTTAAAATACGGTAATGATAGAGTTTATGGGTGTTTCAGTGATGGTTTTCCCATTTCTGGAGTATATTTGATGGGTAGAATGATACTAGATTCTTTGCTTGTTTTTATTTTTTAAATATTTACAAAAACTCGCGACTACAATTTTACAGTCTTATTTTGATAAGAATTACCTGCCGCACATGATTGTGTGCAGATTTGTACAGTAAACTTTATCGTGGTCAATATACAGTTTTTACATTTTGCTTGTGCTTAGTAATTGTTTCATGTATCACATGGGCAACATTCAACTGTGCAACTGTTTTGTCACGCAAGTAATATCCAACCGTGGAATTTTACTTTTTCAAGAAAGAACCCCTTGATTCTAATCACTTTTGAAATGCTTCAGGTGGCACGCCAGATTTCTTATAGTTTTCAACAAAATCAGCAATTGCTTTGCGCAGATTCCAGCCTGCATCTTCCAAGTACATTGAGCACCACTCACGATTCATTGTCGAAACATCTCTCAAGGTTTCTATCAATTCATTTTTCTCTGTACGACTGAAACAAGACGATTTGGAAATATTTTTAATTGCCTCATCTTGATAAGTCTCTGCCAATCGGCCCAGAGGTCCAAAGTCCACATGATACTGATCGTTGACGATGTTATACTCGTCGTCTTCTCCCTCCCTTAATATAAACGTTCTGTTGAATGACAAAACTTGAGTCGTTTTGTTGTCCAGTACCCTCAATACTCCTTCCACTGTAATGGCAATGTGATTGTTACAGTCATACAGCAAGTCGCACTTGAACGTGGTACGGTCATGCGAAGATTGTGGCAGCTTGTTTAAGGCTTTGAGAATTGCTTCAGGACCGCGGAAAAGGAGTTGATGACTCTTGGCAAAGTCTGTAAGTTTTGTCAGATTTCTATTTGCAACTATGAATTTGTTGAGATTCTTTTTTGCAGCAAGAGCAGGCGGGATGCCAAGTGTCATGGAGTACAACGCATCCTGGTGATACAAGCCCCTTAATATCATTCTGTCGCTCTGATCATAAAGGGTAAAAAAGTGATGGACGAATTGATTGACCAGTTTCTTTTTCTCTCCGTTGCTAAAATATGTATTATAAGTGAGCGGCATTCCAGGTGCCCCTATGTAGACCCCATCCAGTTTGGTTAAGTGCGGACAATACCGCCTCGCAGACTCGATGTATTTTTCAGGACTAGAGTAATTCTCGCACACGGGATTACCGTCGAGCCATATGTCTGTTATTTTGTGTCCCCTAAGCGGCGTTAGTGCTTCCATACCCATGAGGTTGTTGTATCTCAGGTCCAGTGACTTCAACATTGGACTTAAGTTGGAACTCTCTATAGAGGACAAGCTCAGGAGTTCGTTGTGTTGTAGGTTTAGATGTTCAAAACCGTTGAGCGCGTTCTTTGCTACCTTTAGAACATAGCTGAACGTCCTCAGCTGCGACAAGGGGCAGTAAACTGTCTTCGACATTTCTATGTCCTTGTGGAACCTATCCAGGTGTAATATCTTTCTCTTTGAATCGTAACGACGATTCAGCGCAGCCAGCAGGAGGGCCTGAATATTAACCTTGAGGTCGTGGATAGAAGCAAAGCCCAAAGTGATGTCAATGATCAGAGGATCGCCATTTGGGTTATTTATGATCAAATTCGATCTGCAGAGCTTGTCAAGTGCTAGACCGCAGTTTCTTGCTATGAAGGCGCTGTCCTGGCCGCTCACATGGTATCTCACTGGAATCAGATCGGCTGGTTCAATCGCGTTGATTATCAACTTTAGGATGAAATCCTTTTCGTAGCGAGCCCCTCGGATCACTTTTATCTTGTGCCAAACATCCGGACGACCCATCAGCGATCGCTCTTGAAACATCGAACCTCCCATCGTTATTTTTAACGCTGTCGACGGGTCCAGCTGCACCGGATTCAACGTTACGTTGTGTTGCATTTTTACTGACTACTTGAGTTCTCACACAATTTCTACTTAGTTAATTGCAAGACTCTCCCTTCAGAAATAATTCAGATTTTTAGAGGTTAGAGTCTTACCAAGTTAACCAGTTTACTTCACGCTGCATCAACAATTTTGCACTTTAGAATGTTTAGTTTTTTCGAATTGTCAAACAGGAATCTGTTAAGGTGGATTTTCACGGGCGTCAAA
The DNA here is from genome assembly GCF_021901455.1 of Neodiprion lecontei. NCBI lineage: Eukaryota > Metazoa > Arthropoda > Insecta > Hymenoptera > Diprionidae > Neodiprion > Neodiprion lecontei. The sequence goes on along the minus strand of NC_060263.1, from coordinate 39,928,339 downwards.
TTGCGCAACGGCAATTTGACGCAGCAGCGCCACGCCGTTGGTGGGAAAAGTCGCTCATGGAAATGAGCGTTCTCAACTCTACCGTTGAAACATTTCAGGGAGCGCAAGCGCACGACGATTTTCGGTTGTTGCACCAAAGCCCATTAGGGCAACTGTCTTCATATTCTTTAGTCAACATGGGAGGTGTTTGATATATGGGTGATTGGCGGTGATCGGAGGAGGTCCAGGAGGACGAGCACGATGTGAACGAGAAGGGGGGGGGGGGGGGGCGTCGGATGAGCAGGGTGACGAGGTGGCCGAGGAGGACGCAGGTGGTCGGAAGTGGTCGGAGGTAGTTGGGGGTGGTTGGCGGTGGATGCGGTTACGCTTCTGCTCACGGGGATGATCGAGTTGATCGACATTCCTAAGTCGCAGTCGACAGGCAGTCTTACTTACTCACTTTGTACCGACTCAATCTGAAGCTTTCATACCGACATTACTTTGGCTGCTACGAATGTCGGTGCGAGCTCGTTAGGTAGAGTCGATAGAGCAGAACCCTCCTACGCTTACAGGCCCACCTGGGCCCACTTGCCCATCAGAGCGATTGGTCAATATGCAAAAATTTTAGATTAAATCGAATTGAAAAGAATTCATTCTAACAGAATGTGAATTATTTTTTAATAATATTCTATCTAAAATCTGTAAAAATGGAATTACTGATAAAGTCGCGTACGTTTGCTAAGAATTGAGACATTTTAAATATTTCTAAGAATTTAAGCTCACATTTCAAGCACATAACTGTGTATATTGATAATTTCATTATTCCACATCCCAGATAAAGCTCGAGTATCGTTGGAAGCTCATTCCACGTTTTACTCCATTTTCATTGACGGTTTACGTAACTCGAGTGATTTTTCGTAACGAATATGTGGAACGGTGAAAATTTCGTAAGAACCTATGAACACGAATAAACAAAATTGCAAGTAAAATCCAGCTGATTGAGACGGAAAAATACATGGCTATTGCTGGTGCAGTTATTTGAAAGAATAAAAAACGTCGACAGGAATGTATCATTGAAGAATTCCAGCACAGATATAGGTATAAGCATGTCGGGTTTATTTTGCGATTGTTACCGCTGGTGCCACTGATTGCAGCGAATAAGAAAATATTACGCGAAATAGCGCTGGACGTTGTGGAGCCGGAACAGAAGAACGATCACAGCATTATAGCAATTCAATAATAAATTGTAGAACCCTCGGCTGCGGCATTATGCGCTGGTAATCACAGTAATAAGCAGTTTTAAAAGTAACGTAAGTACGTTGTAGGTAGTAACAAGTACGGCGTAATCGTCGTCTTCGAGGGCCCATGGGCGTCGTCCCTCCGCCTCTCTCAATACCTCCTCAGGCTCGTATCCACGTCCTGCAGCACGATCGAATTCCACCTTCGCGTAATAATGTACGATCTGCATCTTTATCCGCAGCTCCTAGTCCATATTCTCCGCGGCCCGTCGCAATTTCCAGCTTCTCGAAACGTCTCGGGGTTTCTTTCCTTCGGACATCTGATCGGATTGTGCTGAAACCTAAACATGCACGAAATTTACCTAGATTGTTGCTGGTCACGTGATTATGATGTATTCACTGATAGACGGCGATATTCAGGAATCTGTAGCGATACCACGAACAATCGAAAATATCGCGTTGACGCCAATGCGTAGCTTCAAAGAAAGATGGAGCAAAGTCGAGAGGCATGTGCCGGCACTATGCCAACATCTAATTTGATAACTGTAGAAGAAAAATGATAATGATGGTAGTAATAATGACCCGTGATCGCGAACCTCGCGCGCAATACGGCTACTTAATACCTACTCCTGATGTAGGTGGATGTTCCACGTTACCAGCTGTATAAAAACTTTACAGTCTTATAACTTGCAACATAATGCAAAAGGATAATTGAAAATTGGCAATTTTTCGAAAACATTCTGCTGACGGTTTGAATCCTACGGAAAACTAGTCATCTGTTAATTATTTCTGCGTAACTGTAAAATGGGTAGATCAATCATTGACGAGGAATCAACTTGAATAAAAAAAAAACTGTTGATTTGTTTACCGTTAAATTAAAAAATTAGATTTCTCATTGACAGGCTGAAACGCGAGATGAATTATCTGTATAGTATTTACTCCATTTGTCAAAGTTAAGTTATGCCGGTTGCCTTAATAGTCGGCCGTCGACTCGCGTCTTTCTGAGGATGCGAGGTATCGAGAGAAGGCGAGGAAGAGTAGCTGGCAAGCGTCGAGATGACACGAAAAAGCACACGGTAGCGTTTTATAATGAGGAACTGGTCGACGGGAGTTCGAAGCCGCGCGCGGTAGCAGTTGACACTTTATTAAAACCGAGGGGGCCACCGAACTCGCTTTGGTATCAATCTCACGGGGAATTCTGCTTGTTATAAGCACGGACGAATGTGTCCTTAAGAAATACCGAACAGTTTAATAAGCAAGTGGTAGCCTCGATACAAGATATGAGCATTCTCATCCATCAAATGCTACCGTCCGCATACAATATCCCTGCACATACATACATACATACCTACAAACGCGGAGGCTTCTCGGCAACGCTGAAAGTTGAGAAACACACTTCGAAGTCGCGCCACATGCCCACGCGTTAATATACGCACGCATATAGGTATGTATATACCCGTGAATGTATAAACGCGAGCTCTAAGGGTAACCTGTTTTCCCTGGTTATTCTTTTTTTACACCTTCCGCTCAATCTCCGTTTCCATTTCGAACTCGTTAATTTCTCGTCCTGATGTAGATTGAAGAGGCGGAGGCAGGCGCGATCCTTGTAAAGTAAGTGCACCACACCGATTCAGTCTTTTATATCCTGAAACAGGTACCAGAGCATATGTGTTGAGCATTTTTAAAGGGCCCGCTTCGTCTATCGGGCGCTTCAAGAACGCCTGAGACAGGCAACCGGACGTCCATCGGTGTAAATGGTTGCATACCGTAAAGGCACCTACCTCGTGAATTTCACAAACAAAATTCGCAGCATTTAGCCATTTCTCGAAGATAAAATCACAAATAAATTATTCTTGCCACTATTGGTCTCATCGTGGAATATCGTTGGAAGATAGGTGAACTCTAAGAATAATCGTGCATTCAAAATGGAATCGCAAGCGTTGAAGCGGCAACCATTTTGTTTTTTTATTACTTTTAATATTGAACGGTCACTTTAATCGATTTATACCCAATTCACATACTCTGAAATCTTTCCTGTATGTGGAGTTTGGTGTTTTTTATGTATCCATTTTTTTTTTTTTTTTTTTAATACGTATTCGTCCATTACGTATTTCCAAGGCCTGGAATATAGGATAAGCAGATATAAAAGCCTAGCAGCACGTATACCGGTAATAATCAACTCGTCATCTGGTCGCGTGCGAAAAATACGTTCATTTGTGTGGCACGGGCTTGCATGACCGAGCAAATAAATAAAACGGCAAACACATCGTATGGACCCTGGACCTCGTATTTTATATTTTATCCAGTTCGAATGATTGATTGCACTTGCTGCTGCGTCGATAAGATCTCGCGAAATGCCGTTGCCTTCTGTACTTGTCATTTCACGCATTGTTTATTATTACCTGACAGTTTTATGTGTACCTTTATCGTGATCGGAAAAACCGCTGGGTTATATTGCGGACGGAAAGCGCGTTTTGCTCTACCGTTGCAGGATCTGGGCTCTTTTTTCTAATATCTCATCGTTCTGTTTCCCGAATACTGCCACTCGTAAATTAATCGTAACATTGAATCACGCCTCTGATCTAATGCATAAATGTTTCCCACCCTGAACCGTATATTAGGTGATAAAGTTTCGAAGTTTTCACCAGGCTATGATACTCATCACGTTCACCTGTGTTATCTGTAGCGTTGAAAATGAAAGAACGAAAAAATGAGGTCGGTTATTTAAAAATATGAAGAAGAAATTGAACCGTGATACCGGATAAAACTTATTGAGCGGGTTTCGTTTCAACCTCGCAGCAGAATATAGAGGGGCATAAGAAGATAGTAATTACCCACAGAAGCGGGACTCGAACCCCGTCGAACCATCAGACCTGCAAGGCACGATCCTTGATAAGTATAGTTGTTTCAGAATCGCGTCGATTCAACGCCATATACTCCCGCTATTCTACTTTACAGGTGTATTCTATTCGAAAATTATTGCATGCTGCATTAACTATTTACGGTGGATGACATGCGGTGCTAGCCAAGAGCATATTTTCTTAAAAAAAAGCTTTTTTCGAAAGTTAACTTCCAACCGTTATTTTCTGTACCCAAAACACAATTCTAGAATTTTTTAAAATTCTCGAAGATTTAAACACTTCCACGTGTTTGCCTCTCTTAAAAAAATAAATAAAAATTATGCGCATTGTTATATTTGAGGTCAAAAACTTGATCACATTTATTTGAGCTGTGACATAAAATCATGTACCAGAATAATAACATCGTTACACGTAGTTATCGACGGATGATTATTGTTGCAGGTATGATTTATAGCTGTGCTGTTTTCTTCCTGCCTTATACAAAGTAGGTATGTTTCTGCTGTGATGCAGATATTGTAAGGTAGGCGGGCTTTTAGCTGCCTGACTGAACGGTTTTACATGCGATATGTATATTCCGCACTTGTTCGCGGGTGTGTATTCCTCACCTTATATACACGTATATATGTATATATACGAGACATATAAGCAGAATATAGGAACTCGTGCGATCGTCCGCGTCCGCCTACCTCGTCATTATCTCCCGATACAGTTTTACCCCCATTCTCTGTTGACTTTTTTTAGTCTGTTTGTTTTTTCTTCGCTTTCTACTGCCCGTTTTTACTCATCCCCTCCATTATTGATCCCGCATACTCTCCTTAGTTCATTCCCATCATGCAGACACGCTTTTCCATATAACATAATAAAATTCACCAGATCCCGCTGCATGTGAATGCAATCGGTACGGGGTATATATAGAATTCCGTTGAACTAAACACGGGTAATTCAAAGTCTGCTGTGAGCAAATCACCTTCAAATAGCAGCCTCACACCTACTAACGTGCATGCTGCTTGAGCCGTCTAGATTCCCGCGTGTTCTCTCCCTTTCCAATAAACCTCTTCAACGGCTATAAATGAAGGCTTATTAGATTGGTTGCATGTAGCACAAATTGAATCGCGTCTTCATTCTCTCGATGGTGTTCGTTATTTGTATTTTTTTCGTCGAAACTGAATCCTTATGGTAATTTTGTTTCCTCATGGAGTTAAAATTGTAACGGCATAAAAGCATACAATTCGAATATACGCGAATGCCAGTTTCTGCAGAGCCTCATTGCGTGAAGTTGCCCGCTTATACCGCCTGATACAAGTGCAGATTATTCGACGACGCAGAACAGAAGTATTGACATATTTTGTGGCAGCTGGGTAGCCACTTCCTAACCGGTGTGTTTCCCTGAACCGTCGACTGCCAGGAATCAATGACAAATCCAATGGCAACGGCGCCGTCAGCACGCTGAGCGTATCGAAATTCTGAGGTCGATATATGTAGTCTGCATTCTGTTCCTCTCCTCTCCTTTCATGCGAAAACGCTGCGGTCAGTTGGCAGCCCTGACGGCAAGTCGACAAATTTGAATGGTAACGACAGTTGGAACAAGATTTTGAATTTCGAACGCAAAGTCCTTCGGGCACGGGTTGCGAAAATGGCAAGAAGGGAGACGCGACCGACCGACAAATGAATGGGGGGAAATCGACGCGTCGAAAGTTTGAAAAGTTTGACGGGCTCTTCGGAATGCGGAGTACGGTTGGCCGCCTACACCTGGGGCACTGCGAAGTCTAGTTGAGTCTTAGATTTATTGGCGATAGAGGTTCGATAACTGCTCGTGCATTACTCCGCCCACAGGCCAGGCAGTGCCGGTAACACCCTGCCATGCCGCGAACTTACCTGCTGTAATGCCATGCTACGCTATGGTGCTGCAGTCTTGTCGAGTATATACAACGCTGTATTGTGCACGCGGGATATCGGATTCTCACCGCGGCTTCAGGCGGCTCAGCTATATGCGTTATACGGAGAGTTTTCTCTGAAACTCGCCGCTCAACGCCTGCAGATAGCCAACTAAAGCTACATCTCGTATCGCTGCATGCTCAAAATGTAGCTTCGGTTGCCTACTTGCGGGCGTTGCGCGATGAGTTTCAAAGAAGACTCCGGATGCGATTCCACCTCGTTTCCTCTCTGTTATACGGAAACTCTTTGAAAATTATAATTTGTAAGTAATTTTAGCTCCGATGCGATCGATTCATGGAAATTCAACATCCCTACTACGATTCCCATGACGTGAATGCAGGCAACGGATCTCAGCACTTCCTTTTACTGCGTCCTCTGTGCTGAATGTATACCTATGGATAGGTATAATGTACACTTCATGTCTCCATATCTACTTTCACTGAGTATGCTGCCCTGCGACAGCTGCCAATCAGTACTAACAGCGGCATCAGCATTGCCAGAGGTTTGTTGCAGACGATCGCGACTTAACGAATCACAATTATATTCCCATAGCCCCAAGGAGTTGCGGCGGGAATCGCTGATCGTTGCTCTTATTACACGATTTCTCGGGGGATTTACAACGCAGTTCCTTGTTTGTTTACAGGTGCATCAATCGCGCGAGAATTACGTCAATACTGAGAATAAATTATTCTCGTTCCTTTGAAATTTATTACCGTTTCATCCGACTACCATCTCGTGTTCAAACTTACGCAAGTTACACGATTTACGAGTATTTTATGTGAAGTTTTCATACTGTTACTATTTCAGCTCTCGTATAAGATTGCGTATTATTCTTCTGTGTAAATTTTTTTTTCACACTTTCGGCGGACAGTCTGACTCACCAATTTGAAACGGCTAACTCGTAATTGATTATGAAGTAATACATATTATACACCAAAAACATCCAGCTTTTACCTATAATTTTAGTCGGATAGAACAAATTTTGAATGTTTACTTTATCATGATAACATTATTCACGCACCGATCATTAAAGATCAGTGTTCGTCATTTATGAAACGCTCAAACAAATACACTTGTAAATACTCTTTATGCAAGAATTTGAAATTAATAAAATCAGATTACCATGGCAAATATTTTTTACTTTTTAAAACTCCTTCTGGAAATTTTAGTTTGGCAATTTTAGTTAAGCCAAAAGAAAAAAAAATAAATAAATGAAGTGACACAAAAGAAAAATTAGGCTCACAAAAAACGGCTGCTTTGTATATCCTGACGTGTTTTAGGGCACTTGAAGCATGAAGGAAGAAACGAGGGCGAGCCTGGTTAAGATCGTTTGGTATTAACCGAGTCTTGAATTTTCGTGATAACTAAACAGTGTTTAATTTCCACTGATTAGAGGGGTTTCAGCTATCACGATTCACTTGAGATTTGCGGCCACGCGTTAACTATACGATGCTTAGGCACGCGTATACTTTTACATATTACATCCCGTTGACACGTTATTTGGTGAATAATATATTGTATAGGAAGAACAATTTTCACCGTTGCAACGGTGGCACGATAAAAAAAAATCTAACGTCGCCATCATACGAATTATAACGTCAATTTTATTACCCTGATCATATAGATATTTTTAATTAGCCTTTTCAACGTAACTTGCGTGTATAATTTTCTTCGTTAAATCTTATCCCAACAATACTTTAGACCTCCACAATTATTCAGATTTTATACAGCAGCAGTTTTTTTTAAAACTTATGCTTATCCTTTATTTTAAGGTCAACATTGCACGTGCGGATATTTCAAAGTTTATCTCGCACGGTCGTTAAACAGAGGCAAGAGAAAAAAGTAATGATATGATGAAAAAAGAACCACAGCGTGGAAAAAAAACCAGAATAAAAAGAAGTATAGAAATTAATCGATGCTTGAAAAACTGAAGACACGTATATGGTTTTGACTGGCCGTCGGTTGTGAGAAGATGAGAAACGGCGTGGGAGGTCTCATCTTTGGTGCAAAGGATTGATGGACACCAACGCACACGCTCAAGACCTGCGCATCTGTGCCTTGAACTTGTACGAATCGATGAGCAAACGAACACAACCGAACCTATAATCATCGGTCGTTAGCGCCTCATTCACGCCAGGTCTTTCCGAACGTCCGGGAGACGACTCGTCGCAATGAAATGCCTTACTTTATCGAACGTTTATGTCGACTGATTCGACTTCGTCCTCAAATACCTATCCTCTGATTTTACCCGAAAAACTAGAGCATTTAATCTTCGATTATTAAAGACGAGCAAACATTTTTTTAATGTTATTATTCAAACGATTAACATTTATAAGAAATTCGAACACCGAGTGGTTCGAATTTTCCCGCGTACTCAATGACGTCACAGTGGTTGTGACCAATAGCGTGACGTTTTGTAGAAAGTCGGCAGTGCAGTAACCAATCGGAGTTATGTGAATCGAGCGGACTGTTTGAAGAGAAACAATGCCCATAGTGGAAAAATATAGTAATTAAAATAAAGAATTTTCAGAATAACTTTTTCAGTTAATAAAATTTGATTGGATTCAATATATCATTATACCGAATTAACCTTAAGTTATATTTGCATTTTTTAGCTGAGCAATCTTAATACTGTACATGTAGTCTTATAAGGAACGGATCCAGTTTAACCGATAGTCTATTATTGAGAGCAGGTACCGTAAGAGCGTTTTTTATTTTTTTTATTTGTAGCGTAAGCGTGTGTAATATGACGGTGGCGGAACCAAGCTCTCTCGGGTAAGGCGCACTCAACACCTCGTCTGGTATATGGAAGTGTTGATGATCTTTGAAACTGGTTGGCTCATTAGTATGTGAAAGGTGGTGCCACCCACTGGGCGGAGCTGCAGGTCATTGAAACAATAGTGTTGTGACTCGAGCTCATTAACCTCATCTCGATCCTCCTTCGGTTCAAAGAGAGGCTTGCATATAGCTATTCGAACCTCAATTGATTTCTATGATTGATTGTTCCTGATCTCTCGCTCCTCAACGTTTTTCACCTAGCTTACAGTAACTTTTATGCGATCCTCCATCTTCAGCTATGTTCCTCGTTGTATGGAGTTCCTGACGCATTAACCTCTATTACAACGGTTGAGGTTTCGCTTAATTAGGATTTATAGTTGAACGGTTTTTTCTTCTTCTTTTTTACTCCTCTTTCTTATCCCCTTTGTCTTTTAACTTCTTTCTCAGGTGTTTCTGCACATGTTCGTTTCGATGCTAATTAACTGCAGATGGTTGATTTTTTCTGTTGTAGTTATTTGAAACGAGTTTGATCTTCGGGACTACTTTCACAGAGATTTGTCTAATCGATTGGGAAACATTGAGAAGCCAGCGCTGACCTACGACAAGTTATTTCGAAGGCGAAGTCCGAAGTTGAAAACAATTTATGTCCCTCAAGGCGATGGTAATTTATTACACATCTGATGAATATTTATCACGCCGATTTCACTGGATTGTACGGATTCGGCCTGCGTTCATTTACAATTGACGAACTGTATTATATATTTCTGTAGTATAAAGGATCATGCAGCTGGCTCGACACCTCGAGGAAAAGTATGGGACAACCAGGAATAAAAAGAAGAGACAAATAAACAAAAGAAGAAGAAGAAGAAGAAGAAGAAGATATTAGGGAGGATCTACAGCGACGCGCGTCCTTCGTGTCGCGCAGGATGCAGAGGGTTACTTTTGTAGATGGTGTTTCCTGGAAACGGATCCTGGCAGCTTGTTAGTTGTCTCCAAGAGTTTCGTAATATATTACTACTCCAACGCGCCCGGAGTTAGTTGGGCCCTAACGTAGGGTAGAGCCAAGCGTTCGCCAGCCTAGGCCAACTCTCGATGGATGTAGGGTCAGCCTCGTAGCTTTGCCTACTCAACTCTGGACCTGTAGGTAAGCCCTGAATAAAATAACCCTCTTCTCAGGTTCGTTTTGCGTAATAAAAAAAAAGTGAGTCATCCCACGGAATGTGATTGACATTTTTGAATTCAGCTGGTTCACCACAAGTATTTTTCAAATATTTTTGAGAACGGTCCATAACCGTTACCGTGGAACAGGTTAAGGATTATATTGTTTAGCGAAGTGTCTAATATTATAGCCGCACTACAGTCGTTAATTATGAAAACTCTCGTATGATCGGTAGTTTAATAAATTTTTAAAACACAAAATTCTTCTCGGCAACGTGCAAGCGGCGCGGCGTGACCGTGCAGTTAGGGCTTCCTAAATTCTTGAACGAGTTTACCAAGAATAAAACAAGTCCTAATTAAATTAAATGGTCCCTCGGTTGGCTTGCGTCCCTTCCCCTCCCATTCCCGCAGTGTGAACCTCGCGGTCAATAGTTTGTCCGTTGATCCTGCGGCAGGCGATCCTGAATTTAGTAGGATCCAACACACGCGTCGAGTGTCCTCTTTCAGGTTCATGTATATACGCTATAACGCGCGGGAGAAACAAGTTCCAGATCGTGTGGGGCTCATCGAACACCTTACAGTATTACGACAATCGAAGCTTTTTGCGAAAAAAATAAAGGACGAGAAGTAAAGAAAATAAAATAGAGACTTGGAAAACTGCTTTTGCGCATACACGGTTAAAGGACGATCGTTGTTAGGAGTCATGGGCCCTTTCGTTTTTCAATTTCAAAATATTATTCTTATTTCGTTAGTCAATTCCTATTAAAAATCAATTGCGAAATTAGACTTTGCATACATTTTGGATCCTTGGTCAACCTTGTCGGTCAGAAATCGACGCTAGTTGTACAGTATATTTATACATATATAATATAGTCAGCACATTTGGATCATTGAGGAGTTTCAGAGATAAGAAAACGAATTCGTTTACGCCTTCAGCCTCTGGCTTCGACCCAGAAAGCCGGTTTGTTTTAAGGATGAACAAGTTTATAACCTCAACTGTATGTATACACAGACACTATATACGTCTGGTCTCAGGTAGCTCCCTAGCGGTATCAGAAACACATCGTGTCTAACACGGGGCGAGACTGATAACACGTCTATTACCCGAACAGCGTTCAAGGTTTTACTTGCCCCCAGTTTATTTCAACTTTTTTAGCCCCAGGAGATCAAAAGAAGTTTCACAGCTATTCCAAGATCTTGGGCTGATGAAAATCAATGACTACTTTTTTAACATTGCCCAAATTGAATCCATTTCGTCATCGATGACACAATTTTTTAGCTTATACATAATTATATAATAATCTGAATTATAATTTAAACTTGAAATGGAGCTAATTCTTATCGAGAAAAAATTTACACTGAATTAGCATTAAAATAGCTGTCAATCAAACGATTATTGTTCGGAACTTTTGTCATGGGAATATTTAGCGGTGAGTGATACCTGGTCACGATACATCGTACCAACCTACAACACATTGCGCATTGTTTAAATAAAATAACTGAAAATCAAAGTGCGTCGATTTGTGGAAACTAATCGTCGCTCGCCCTTTTTAATGCCAGTTTTGATCCAAAATTTTTCACACGTTCACGCGAATCGTACAGTCCAGCAGTGTACGAGATGCGATGGTAAGCTTGTGGATGAGGTTGTTGAGTGTTGAGTATATGGGATAGAACATGTGTACCCGATGCCCGTTTAATTAAATTGGAAAGAAATTGATTGGAGTGATTGACACGCGATGATGGAATTCATCTACGTGCCACAATGAACCTGATTGCTTCTTCGTACCTGTAGGTAACATATTACGTATAACGTGCAGTGTGCTACTCCCAGGAATAAGCCAGCGCTGCTATCCGCTTCCCTATACATGAGTTTGTAACCAGTTCTTCATGTTCGATCGACGTCTTCGAGTCTTATACTTCGTACCCTTACTACATGCCGGGCTAGTAGTAGGCAAGTACCCTGAACATATCCTCCTTATACGTATACGCCACGAAAGTGACTTGATATTGCTACGAGAAATGTTTGAATTGTAAATTAACTAAAGAAGATTGACAGGATTTTACTCCGCACGCTGATGATGTGTGTTTATACACGTCAACGGACAAATTGAATAATTGACAAACTCGCGTACGAGCTACTTCGCGTGCCTATAAACACGTTGTACAGACTCATCGTTCCCTCACCTAAATATGAATTATTGTATCTGTTAGACTCAAGTAGGCTATTTACAATGTCGAGGTGTGAATCAATGTGTCCATAATCCATCAATTATTGTACTCGTCTCGCGTTGTTTTTTATTAGCGTTACTCGTGCCCTTTCCACTCTCACTCCACGCTCGCTGGCAATAGTGATGTAGCATCTGTAGGTATTGTGATCAAATAAAAAAATAAAAAGTACAACCACCCCCTGCATTAATTTATGTTAATTAAAGTCGAGTGACAATTAACTCGGCCTGACTATGAACTTTTGGAATCATGACCCAATCTCGCGACAAGGACGTGCCTCGAAGAGATGAGGCGAGGTTCACAAGCGACGAAAAGCCGCGACCCTGGCACGGACCCGTTCTCCGTTCTTCGTCCTTCGTTCCAGGAATCACTAATTAGTGCCCCCCTTGTTTTATTTCTTTTCGTCCACTTAACTGGGTGACTTGACGGTCCGGTCCGTGGCCCTCTGATGGGACGACTCGATCTGATTGGTCAGATTTCAACCCGTCGAGACAGATTGACGCCCTGGATGAGGATGCCATTTCCGATCGAGGAGTAACTTTGCCAATTTCATATATCTTTGTTGTTTAACGGGTTCCGAGGTCGTCTCTGAACATATTTCGCAATAGATGAGGAAACCGCAAATTAGGGATGCGCAAAAGTCTGATTAATTCAACAAATTGACCGCGTTGTCTGTCCTCGCTGTCATGTTGCATTTTTCAGGTTATGTTGAAATACGAGAAGTTTTCTGGACGTTGAATTCGATGGCATTAAATAATGGTGAGACGTTAGATTTACTTTGTACTTATGTTCCATTCTTCGGAACTTGATTTCTAAACGTGCAGTTGAGTTCAGGTGTAAGAGGTTTTGATCCATATGCGAAGGGAAAATAAAACGCTACTTGACTTGTAGGGTATCGTGTAAACATCCAACGTCAAAAGAGAACCTGTTTCAGAAACAGATATCTGCATTTAGCGACCTTGAAGTCAAAGGCAATTCATCTGTTTTGCCAAATGTCATACATATTGATTAATTTCAAACGGTCCACTTTATCGTATTTTGATGGATTCTGTGACACAGTTTGATACAGTATAGGCGAATTACGTAGTCTCAATGTTATTGCTCCAAAGTGTTAGTGTCGAAATGTAAGATGACGGTCAAGGATGTGAACCATATTTTGTCAAATATAAGTCTTGAAGTAATAATAAAACGCGTAAGGATCCCACGACGAGGCAATGCGTCAGGTTTGTCAACCGACGTTTCGCAACGCGGTGGTCCTCGCGGACGGCGACGCGGAATGTTGAGACTTCTCCGGTCTCAGGACCTCCGCCTTGTCGTCCTGGGTGAAACGGATAAAGGAATTATAAGGCAGACTCGTGTGTGACGAGTGACGCGCGTCTTGTCGTCCACTGAGTGCAATTTACGTCACGCGGCGTCGCGTCCCTCGGTCGTGGCATACCAAGTGACTCGGACTCGATCTCGCTGCCTCGGTTTCACAAATTTGCGCTTTCTCTCTCTTTTTCACAACTCACCGATCCTCGTAGAAGTGGAAAATCTCGTGGATATTGAGAGGAAACTGCGAAACTTAGCAGGCTGAGTGATCCACTGAGCATGCGCGAAATAACACCACGGCAATATTTTCGTCCGCAAGACAGGGCAGCCAACTTACTCTAAACGGGGCATAAAACTTCGAACTCTTCCGCGTCACGTGGCACATTGAAATCACATTGTTTTGATGACTCGTAGTATAGTGATCAGTGATCAGTCAGTTGACAATTAAGGTTTGTCAAGCCTCCCGATCACTGTATAAACTATTTGAGATATGCTCAAGCCTAAGAAATTGCATTACTTACATAACCTCTATTTAAGCGGTGCTTTGGAGTTGACACTTCAGGTGGCAGGCCTGCATAACAAGACAACAAAGTTCGCGCATGCGCAGTCGGTCGCCCGATCTGCTATGTTTTACCTTCGTTCAAGGATACTTTGAACAATCTTCTTCAGGTGACAGTGAATATACTAATTACTGAGCAGCCTCGTTACCTGTCCAATATTTTTAATTGATTTTACGAGTCTTCTGACGGCCGAAAAATGGCGGGGATGCGGAGTTACCGCTGAAGAAGAGGATTTTGCAGGACAGACGTACATACAATGCACGCGGTGAAGTTCTCGGCACTCTGAGCTGCTGAACCTCGGCGCGGCAGCGTGCAACAGATAGCAGTTTTTTGCCCAATTGAATTGAATGTAAAACACGGCCTTACATCAATCTGAGCCGCGAGTCTGAATGACCCGAGTGATTTAAGTATCGGCTGTTCACAGTCTTTAGAGCTTTGGTATGTATAAGCGCGTTGGCAAGAGGCGTCTCTTTTGGGCGCGGTTAGGACGCGATAGACCTTAGCTTTTAACCCGCCTCTGTCCTATTTCTGTCTACAAATTTTGGCCATCAGAGCGCTTTGGATGCTGGCCTAAGCTTCGCTTTTCCGTTAATTGTGCTTCTTCGACTGTTCAATCGCCGACTTTTGAGATTTGTCACCAGGTCTTGAGAGGGTGTGGAGTGTAACCGTGCCTTAAGGATGCACACCAATGTTGAACGTCTTCGACGGAGACAGAAGGACGACGATCGGGACCCGGCAAGCTAACTACTGGAGGTTGGATGGCAGCTTACGCTTATAAGGGCAGATTACCTTAAATATGTCTGACGTTTCCATGGCTTAGATCTTTTACTGGGACTATAATGGCATGCAGGTACGATAGCATGTTATACGGTGACTGCTACTATTATACCTACTTGTCGCGATCTATTATTCAACCATGTCTCGGACCTTGACCGTTTCCACTCTGGCGAAATATGTATATATAAGAAATTCCGAAACTCTTGGAGAATTTGGAAAGAGTAATTTGAAATGGAAAACAGGCATGGCGTGCAGAAATGCATATTACATGCACCGCGCGTTGGGGTGAAGAAGATTCGGAGACGAGTTAGACGAAGAATGTCCAACATGGCTAACTAGATCGGTACAGTCGAAGTATCGTATGCGTGTAGAATTTAGGCACTCCAGATTTTTATCGCCGGCTAACGAAGATAAATATTTGATCGATGCAACGTATTCGGCATATGCTAGTTTTTATAATAATTTGATTCAAACTCAGCATGACCGGGTTCCCTATACATCCGTGCCACAGGAGCTGGCAGCCTCGATCGGCAACCACCGCACTACATTTGCCACTATGACTCAGTTTTTCTGGATATATGGGAGAAGTTTTTTGCGTTGTACCTGCCGCGGATTCCGACGCCGGTGGCTTTACATCGGACATCAGAATCAGCCTTTTTCTCATGCCCGCGGCTCTCCCAATATATTGTTTATTGGATGCTACGCACGCCGCGACCATATCGGGATCACCGCCACCGCAAAACATCGCTCGATTCAAAATTCATCCAGCTTCGACAGTTTACGGACGCTATTCGATTGTCCATTTTTCTTCACCACATTTCTTTTACTCTCTCATTTTTGCAGCAGCTTTTAATCGATCGCTCTGTACACGTCTATCTTATCTGAACTTTTCTGCGCTTCGTATGAACCAACTTTATCAACATGTGAAAATGTTGACTACAAAAACCCACCGGTTTTCACCTTGGATGGTATACTTTGACTAAACAACTGCATGTCTACCAATTACGTTTATTCTCTGTTTTTCGAGCATGTTTTGTACACTTAATTGAACTCATGAGGAGAATAAGTCAGAAAGAGGGAGGGAGGGGGAGAATTTTTGTCACCCTTATTTGTAACGCTCCTACCCTGTCCCTCCAATTATACGAACAGCTCGATATCTGGATTCCATGTATCGAGATGAAGCTGGGAAGCGACAAAAAGGTGCCCGCATCTAGATCGGTTTCCTGACAATGTCCAAGAAAGGACTCAATATACCTATATATCGGCGGGGGGGGAATGATTTCTCACGGTTCAACCAGGCTCACCTGGGACAACCCGCAATGCGAAGCCTTGCTGATTTCTAATTAGCCGCTGAAACACTTCTGCGCGTGTCACACCTTCCTCCAATAACGATACCAATCGATCGCCGTATGATAATATATCCTATCACTATCTCGTTTTTGTATCAAGTGGGAATACCGGGGTAAAACGCCCAACTACCGTGTCGAAGTACCTAAGCTTTTTTGAAATGTACTCCGACTGTACAAATAGTATTCAGATGTGAAAAATTGAGAATTTGTGTATAATTAACAGAATTGAGTCAAATAAAATGGAGTCTTCTTTGAATGGGAGATAATTATTACTAAATTAACCGTGAGTTTAAATTCGGTCGTGGTGGTATGGTTTTTTCGTTCGATGTTATAAAGGATCTAAAAGTGAAGAAAAGCAAAAACAAAAGAAAAGAAAACAAGACCACAACAACAACAACAACAACGAATGTCCGAAAAGTCCGGTGAAACAATTAAACGGCATTCGCGCTGCATACATTCCCAAGCCAGGTGTGGTGTCTCTCGATCCTGCAGGGGACTCCGGGGAACATTTTCGTAGCTGTGGATGCCCGGGTGACTTCTTCGATACCTTCCTACATACGTACATACCCATGATCCGTGTCCACGGTATAAGTATTGGAATCAGAGGGCGCCCTGGCCGCAGGTATACCAACCGTTGTCTCACGGCTACCATATATTATATCCTCTCCGCGGTCCCCCCTCCTGTACCCCCCTTCCGCCCTCCATCGCCCCTCCCTGCCCCCCCCCCCCCGACAGGGTCCGCGCGGTCTCGCTCGCGGGGAGCCCGAAGAGGTCCCACAGGCCCGTGTCGTCGTAGGCATTCTTGGAGCTGATTTTATTTGTAGGATGTCAACCAGTTAAAGCCTGAGGCAGCAGCAAGCAACAGCAGCAGCAGCAGAAGCAGCAGCAACAGCACCGCCCGGGGGAGAGGAGGGAATGCGAGTCTGGGAGCGCTGCTCTGCGCCCCGGGTCCAGGAACCTGTGGCATGGAATGGCCGGGTATATATAGTCAGTCGGTACCCGGGGCCTCAGCCCCTGCAAGCCTATATCCATCGTATCCTGCACCGCGCGTTCGGTCAGACCTCGAACTCGAACGGCAATTAATTCCTTCGCAAAGATTTATCGCGTCCGAGTTTGCAGCTCAAGATGAGCTCCCATACGGTCCTTACCCTGCACTGTAGTACCCTTTCAACAATAAATGATTCCGATTTCATCACTACTTTATACATATGTACATATGTATGTATATATTATATATACTCGCGGTGGTACGCGACCCTTGTTATACTCATCCCTTTAACAGGATATTCTCTCACGCCTTCGGCAGACCCGTAATTCGAATCGTTGTGCCCTTTGGGCATATTTCTATGATATTAGTGCTAACAATAAGTCCTCGTATAGTGACTGCGGTGATTGGTTTTGGGGTGACAAAGTTACGACTATCTGCAGTAATGGTCCAAGGATCAACTGTTCAACTTTGAACATTGATAATTAGAGTGGCAGATGGTTTTTAGATGAAGTGCTCATTGGGCTTAGGAAAAGCGTTTGCCATACCAGTCCAAAAATTTACCATTGTTAAAAAACTCAGATTTTCTTAGAACATCATTTCGCACTTTACACGTGTGCGAGATCATGGACGCATCACGCAAATTATATCGTAATGGTGGGTCTGGTCGTCGGCTAAAGTTGGACCAGTTTGGAAACACTTGGCTATTTTTCGTATGGTCTTATAGAATTTCCCTCCAATTCCAGTTGCAGATAAGGTAAGTGCCTTTCAACTCAATACACGTTCTTATAGAGGATATTAAAGTTTTCTTTCTGCAGTTGTCTTGCAAGAGGAGAGAAAGATGCAGTCGAGGAGGCTTGCGCATTTCAAGCGCGATTTCTGTCTCTGCTGCATGGCTCTTCTTCTTCTTCTTCTTCTTCCTCGTTCACTAAGATCCAGCGATTCTGTTCTTCAATTTGAATATCGTACGCCCTGAAGAAGGCTACGGGTTACTCCAACCATTGCACCATGGGCAATGTGTGTTTCCACACTCGTGCTCAATGTATAGAACGATATCAGAGCTTCCGAAGAAACGGGCCTCAAGAAGAAGGGAACGCGCCATAAACAAGTGTTATCGCCTCCTTGTTGTCGCAAGATGTCGGACTGCCCAGGTGGCACCACGTGCAGAATAACCTTCCTCTACACACTGCGGGCTGCCCTTAAACGCTTGTTAAGGCATAACACGAAAATCGCACGTGAATGTCGCCGAACACTCCGTAATTTCTTGCCTGACGCTGCAGCCTTATCATCCTTTCGATATCGATTTACGAATCTGCTCGCACAGTGTTTCGAATGAGGAAATATTTTTCTCCTTATAACTAATAAAAAAAAGTCAAGTTTCTGACTGGAAAAATATGACATATATAAAATTGGAAAACCTACCTCACGCTGGTTGTTATGTAACTGTAATTAAATAAGTGCACCTGAGGATTTGAACAATGAATAGTACAAGCTCAGGTTTCATGAGGTTGTCGACGTGAAAATTCGAAGGTCGTAACAAAATTATTCATCGTCGAGGCACGTATGCGTCGTTAATTATTTATCCATCGACGAATTGATCGGGATGGGCAATTTGCTGTATACACGGTTATATACCGATTAGGATCGGTAGTTGACATAAATAAATAATAATGAGAATACTACGGATAAGCGAAACGCATCGGCGAAGAATAAGAGAAACAAAAAAGACAGGAAAAAGGTAAAATAAAGTAAAATAAAAAAAAGAAAAAAGAAAGAAAGATGCGAACCGTCAAGTCCTGAACTTGATTGTAAATTTCTGCAGCTATCAGCATCGACGACGTCTCGATTAACGACCCTGGGCTCCCGACTTTGCTTATTATGGGGAAACATTTTTCTCTCTTCTCTCTTCTGCCTCGAGAGCTGGCAAGGCAGGAGATCAACCTGGCCAGATAATGAAACCCCGCGAGTCTTCGAGCTCGGCGCGTAATGTCATTCCCTTCGACGGATCCCGATTCGTTGCCCCTTCTGTGCAGGTCCCGATCAATCGAAGTGCGTTCAGGAAGCACATCAGCCAGCTCTCGAGTCGTCAGGACGGAAGCTCGGCTAATCCCCAACCCGGCTTATGCCGCGCTACTCTCCGGTGATATTATGGTCCCCACTTTGCTTCACCAACTTGACGATCCCTGCGTTTCCTCCTCATCCACGGTTCATAAAAATCTCCAGGAAGCCACGTGTTTTCTATTGTCCCGAGGTTCTTCGACGAGTTGGACGATTTTGAATCCCATGGACAGGTTTTTGCACGCTTTTTTTTTTTGGAGGAAATTGCGATATTGCGAATAACCTTTTTTATACCAACATTTATTGTATAGATAGTACTTAACTTTATCAACTGGTCGTTTTCAATAGATCTTATGCTGCGACACCTTCCTACAGATATCACATTTATTGCTAGAGTTCAGCCTCTGGCCATTTTGAACCGGGCTTTTCTTCCAGTCCTGCAAGCAAGGGTTGCGGTGGCGTGGGCTCAAGAAGCCAGGCGACCCGCTGTGCGGGCCGAACATTATCGGGGCGCACATCAGGCCACGGATTTCAGAAGCTACCAACGTTATATTCGAGTTTCTTCTTCTTATATGTTTATGTTTACTGGTGGCGCGCATTACGGACCCCCTGCCGGGGACCGCAGCACGCTCCTCGGCTCAAGAACGGTTTTATGAGCCTTGCGAGGCGGGCGTTGATTCCTCAAAATGGACGACCCTGCCCGTGGCCTCCCCGGCGGATCGCGGGGTGAGTGTCTGAACCTCACGGGGTACAGTAACTCACTGTTTTACCATCTTGCAGCGCGCGTGTATTGCGCAATGCTCGCGCACCTTTCGATCTTCGATTGTTCAGTGCGCGTGCAGGATATGCAGTGCGAGCTGATCGCGAGGGGGAGGGATGGGGGAAAGGTAGGTGCCTACCTGTACCGACACCGACTACCCCGGGCAGCTATTAAAAAGCAATGACAAAGCAGTTGAAGCGGCTAAGCAGCTCCGCACAGATTACGGATCACATTAAAATGTCTTTGTGTACGCGAACCTATTATAGAAATAAATGCATAACAAAGTGGCTGGCTGCCCTCGCCTATATATATATAAAGGTATTATAACCCATGTGCGCGAGACGCGAGGGATAGATTTAATTACGATTCAGATCGCCCTCGACGTTTATTAATACTTAACGAGAGGTTATGCAAGTAAGTCTTTTTCAGTTTCGCTTTTGATACGGTAAGAAAGGCGATAGAACAAAGATGAAGAAAAAAAAAAGAACATATTACCGCAAGAGAAAGGGAAAGAGAAAGAGAAAGAAAAGAAAACAAGGCGCAGGAACTTTCTGTTGGTGCTACGCACCAGTCGCCTATCGATTCATCATTTCGTAATGCGCTATTCAGCCATTTTGTTAATTCACTGTCTAACAAAAGTCAATTATTCTTCAGTGTTACGGTGAATCTATCAGATATTCACCGTCGTGTCGCAGTTTTTGACGGAATTCACTCTCAATAAACCAATAAACGATTTTTTATCCTTTTGTAGGAAGATCTTAGTTGCATATAATGCAAAGAATAATTTGCTTATTTAATGGTTTACCTAATGATCTTGAAGCCAATAATAATGAAACCCAGGTTGTAACTAAATCAAAGACATGGATATTGTTAAATACTTTATAAATAATTATACTCTTAGAGATAAGTGATAAACTAAGTACTGTTTATATTATATATATTTTTGTCAACATACAAATTTATGTACTGTTTTTACTGGATGTTGTACTTGATCAAATCTATTTTACTTTTATACTTTAACTATTATATTTATAGATTATAGTTTTCAGTTGATATTTACCTCTGTTGGAATTTACTGTTTTGTACTTGTAAATTTGATACCGGAATAAAAACAAATGCAAATACAAATTCAATAAATCAATGCTAGACGTATAAAGGGTATTTCAATCATCTGACGCCAAGTTTTACGCTGCAAACCTTACACATTATGATCGAAAATCGATAGGAATTATTTTCCCGATTTCACGAGGCGGGGCTTGAAAGGGATAAAAAGGAAACGTTTGTCTGTGGATTATTTCGGGACTGAATTTAGGCCAGAAGTTGGGCCCTGGGATGGGCTATCGTATATAAACGGGTATTATGCAAAATATCGGCGTTTCAGAACGCGAAACACCCGGCCGCCTGAGCGAAGCAAAAGCGCAGCTTCGGCCGCAAGCCGGCCAGCCGGGTGCGGTCAGGTGAAGTCCGAATCGAGCTTGACTATTTATCATACAGAAAACAATAGGAACTGGCGAAACACGTGCTTCGCGCCGCTGAAACCCACAAAGCCATGAGATACGTACATAATACGATGCAGAAGGAGCAAAAAGCGGAGCGGAAAGCGAGCTGCGGGAGTAAAACGAAGAAAAAAAAAACAAAAAAAGAAAGAAAGAATTGTGCAAAATAAACGGAGCGAGAGATAAATAAAAAACAACGGGGACCCTTGCTAAAAAGGCCCCTTGGGGGTGGAAGGAAGAAGGACCTCTGAACGCAGCCGCGCCGCTCCTTCATTTGTTAAAACAATACAACAATTCATTTTTGTCACATTCGCTGTCGAATACGTTTTGCGATGCAGTTTCGCCTGCTGCGGCTCCAAAAAGGGAATTATTCTTCTCGGAGAAGCCAAACTATTGTCACACGGGCACGCTGAGAATTTGTATTTCACCCCGCGATCTTCTTTACCGATAACTTCTGACCCTACTAGAACGTTTTAACGCCCTTCTCACGACTGGCAGGTTCCGCTGTTCATGCACGCGGATGCATCGGTCCGGAATTGCACCGCATAACCGGGGAATATAATAAAAGTGATATGTGTTTGAGTCAACGTATTATTCTCTCTCAGGTATATTCCCCGCGAAATTTCGTACTCCCCGAAAATATTTACACGGGTTTCAATTCGATGGTACAAGATCACTATTGAGGTGGTTGGTCATTTGGAAATCAATACTTTTTGTCAATCGTGCTTACAAAACAGCAAGACGTAATTGACTATTTTCAAATTAATACATTTCTAAACAGATTCGGTGATTTTTCTAAAACTTCAAGGGGAAACAAAAATATTAGAAACATAACCAAGAATTGAACTATCGTATTTCATTTCAAATCGATTCGAAATATTGTAAAAATATTCAGTAGATTCGTTTGATTCAAATTTTACGATTTTACGATTTATTTAGAATACTGAAAATTTGCATAAAAGTTCACTGACAATGAAACAGATGTTTTCTACTCAATAGTAAATGTATTTTCGTTATTTTTTTCATAAAAATCGGTATGTCAGCGTACCCTTAAAAAGTAAAATATTCAACGATACCAACGTGATAAAAAAAAGTTTCTCAGTGGAATTGTATGGAATAGATATATTGTTCGGAGTGAAATCGAACGAATATACTGATATGAAATCGATTTCAAATTTGAAAAGAAATCGATATTCAAGCGCTTGCCTTATACAATTTAGTCTTATTTTCGATTTTACAGTTTTAGTAAAAAAATGATCGCGAATATACCCATCGATTCGATAAGTATTCAACGTGCAATTATCTGTTGCCAAAATTAACATTAAGGTATTGATTTTCAACCGACCAGCCTCCTTAATTGGAGAAGGACACGCTCAGAAGTCGCGTTCGCAAATAGTTGGCGGGTGGTGGATCGGATGAAGGTCGAAGAATCGAGGCGAGCCGCGATATATCCGACGGAGAAAATTTAAAATCTCATAAAGTTTAATCGGACGATAGATTTGCCGCAAGGTGCACGAGGTTCTGCGGGGACAGGCGCGCATAAACACGCTGTAGTGGGTCCTGGCCAACCATAACTTAGGTGCCCACTGCCTGCCAAACCCGATGAAAAATACCCCGGGTCCGTTAACCGTGTGCATGCATGCGCACATGTCTCGGTATTGAACAGGTGATTGTGTAAATGTGTGCAGTTACATATTACCAAAGGTGTATTTACATGCTTATACCCACACTGGAGGGGCGGCGACCACCATAACGCATTGAAATCCCCATCGAGCATCTGCGCACGGGGAACGTGCCGATGTTGAGACTGCATCTTTTCGTCATTTTGAACCCAAAGAAACGGGCAAAACCAATGAAGACTGTTTTTTTTTTTTTTTTTTTTTTGGAGCAAATTGTCAGTGAAACTGTTTAATGAGGATGGCTCTTCACCTGCAAGGTGCTGTTGACCGTTTCGAAGCTCAGTGTTACGGGGCAGGGTTGAAGTTTCAAATTTGAAAATTTCCGAAAGTGCCTGATTCGGAATTATTTGGTGGCGAAACTTGAAGTGAAGTAATCAAAATGTTACGAAAAGATAAAGTTTGGAATGGACGGAAACCCGACGGCGCAAAGTTCTAAAATGTAAGATTTCGAAAATTCAAGTTACGGTAGAGCAGAATTCCGAAAATTAAGTATCGATCGAGTAAAGATTCAAAAATTAAAATATACTCACATTGCTTAGTTTACTCAACGAGTGTATCTAAAAAATCAGAAAAATCAGAAAAACCGTAAATTAGAATTTCCAGGATTCCGAACGTAAAATTGTCGAAAATTTAAAACAAAGTAAGATCAGAGTGGTGAAATTTCACCAAGCCAGAAATTTGAGGAACTGAAAATATTCGATCATTCGGAATTTCAATGTCTTAGATTTTTTAAATTTTTGCACTTTCGGAACTTTGACTTGTCGGATTCACTTTTTGTCCTGAAATTTTACTCATTCAATGGAGATCATTATCTGGGAATCTTTTCTAATAACTCATATACGAGATGAACACGAAATATTTTATAGGGCAGAAAGAATTACAAGTCCAGGGAAACGGAAATAAACTTCCTCAGTGCAGGCCAAATGATTTCTACAGCACATGATACAATTCTTATTTTTCACCAAGGCGGTCAAATTTTCGTTCAATAATTAGATATTTAAAATTACTAAAATTTTTTTAAGCTTTACTATTCCAGAATCTAGCCTCTGGTTTCACGAATACGATAATCATATTCCAGGTTTCGTTAAAAAAAACTTTCGTTACCTGCATTCACTCTTGTCACCTCGTCGGGGAATGACGATCATAAAGTATACAGTTGCATTTCGTCGTAGAAAATGATCTGTTACACCTACGTAAGAGATTCTGAAGTCTAGACGAGACGGTGATGCCCCGATAACGCGTTAAGAAGAACGAGAAAAGAGGGGGTGGCGTTGTCAGGCGGCGTCTCGTAAACCTCGCTTTATTTGTTTATAATTAACTAGATAAAGAGTCAGAGAAAGGCAGACAGAGAAAGGCGATGAAACGCGATAGCGCAAAGTCTGGACAAAGTTATTATATTACTATCGTACTGCAGCGGCGGAGAGTAAAGATCTCCCTTGGATTCGTTTCGATATTATTCTTTTTTTTTTTCTTTTTGATGTTTTTTCTCATTTTTCTTCGTATTTTCTTTTCTTTTTTTTACATCACTCCGTCGTCCGTTGGTATATTTACCCAATATCTCTCGGTAGGTATCTCGTTGGTCTCTCTTGCAGTTTGTTTGTGGACGTAGGCTATACGCAGGATTTAATCACGATCTCTGTGTCGTCGTTGGGCAACGAGTTCTTCATGAAACTCTGTGTAAATTAGTTTCTTAGAATTCACCTTCCATAAATTTGGAATTGAGGGATGAATTCAGAATTCCGGAGTAAATGGAAATTTTGAGAAAGGTGCAGATCGATGATTCGGATACCCTTGAATCGCGGTTGGGAATTTATCTTATTTCACTCAACCGATGTTACATAATATACAAATGTGATTGCACCGCAAGTAGAGGAGAATGATAAGGTTCGTTCGTGTGAGAAGTCGGATGGCCAGTCATTCACGTGTGTACTAAACACGCTGGACCATCTGCCTGGAAATTTATGAAGCGACCGTTAATGTATATTATCTGATGCATACAACCTCTCCGCAGACACATAATCCACGCCTTATATTATTTACAGACCCGCCGCCGTTTTACGTTATACGGCGCTTAAGTCGAGGAGATTATAAAAATCCATCCCTTCCAGAGATGTGTAACATAAGTATGTAGGTAAACATCGTCGAAACGATGAATCACCATAAAGATTGAATCGCAAACGATATGCCACTTATTGCGATGATAGAAGAGTATTTCATTTTTTCTTTCAATTTATTCGAATGAAAAGACAATTTTTGTTTTTTTAACTACGGTGTAATAAATATTAATGTATTGTTATATTATTTGCCATTTACTAGATCTTGGTTTTACTCTGCAATCAAGTCGGTGTACTGTTGTTTTTTTTTTCCTTTTTCTTTCAAATTAACTGACTCAAACTGTTACATGTTTTTTTATTCTATGTATAGACAACCCGAAAGTTTTATTAGAAGGAATTAGCTGAAAAAGTTATGTCAATTTAGTTATCTATTTATAATTTCATATATTTTTTTATGATAATTCGATGACATTTGAAGTGTATATAAATCGTTGGTGCGAAAAGGTGAAGAAGTGGTCGCGAATCGTTGCGAACTGCCAGGCGGTGTAGCTTGTATATTTATAATTTCGTATGCCGGGTCTAGCGAGTCGTCAAAACACGCGGCGAGGCGATGTCAGAGACCCGGCTAATAAAACACACGGTTCCTTCACAACTAGTCGTCCGGAGCGTCGACTAAAACTTTTCGTTCATGCATGTGTAAGAGCACCGTCAGCCGAAGTTTTGGTCCCCGGAATTCTTACGACGCGACAAAGGAACCGTGCCGCTTATCCCGCCCCCGAGCTGAGCGGCCGGTGACGCCATTTTGGAGAATTTCACAACGCTTACTTGTGACGTCAAGAACTCGGTCGGAGGATTGCACTTGAGGATATTTTACTATAAATTGAATTATTGTCTCTACGGTTCAATCACCATGCTGTCGTATTGTACTGTTTTTTTTTTTTTTTTTCATCGTGATTTGCAAAATGATTTTATTCGTTGTACTGCAGAGAGAATCGCAGCGAGGCTGGAATATCCTGGTGTAGAAAATAAGGCAGGGATTAAAAGGCGCTGGGAGGCTGGCCGGCTGCAGGTTGGTGAGATAAATCGTGCGGGATGAAATCTCTCTGCATAATCGTAATAACAAAGATTCCGTACGGCGAGCATTAGTTAGGCAGTAAAGGACCGCTCGCGCCGG
The DNA here is from genome assembly GCF_021901455.1 of Neodiprion lecontei. NCBI lineage: Eukaryota > Metazoa > Arthropoda > Insecta > Hymenoptera > Diprionidae > Neodiprion > Neodiprion lecontei. The sequence continues at coordinate 39,901,961 of NC_060263.1, read as the reverse complement.
TCTAGCGTCGTATTTAAACTTTAATTATGATCATTTGACCAGGTGTGTTAAGCCTCGGCATTTCGGTGATGTGTGTTTTCGAGTCGGTGCAGGAGAGGTTAAGTCCTCGCACACATCCACGGACGGCGGGTATAAAGGCACGTATAATGTATCTGGGGAGCAAAAACAGAAGACAGATGAAATCAGATAAAGCATATGCAAAAAGCGAGGACTAAGAAACGAGATTAGATCAGTGACGATCAAAACCCCGGCGACGCGATCGGACAAATTGTTCGATTTATAGATCCCCGATCGAGGCGTCCCGCTTCGGTTGCTGCGCATGCACCAGCGTATCTTAAAAATCTTCCGAAGCTTCCGAGAAATCTTTGTGCTACTCCGCGATCCTGCGAACTCTTACCGAAGGGAATTATACTTTGCGAAAATTTATTATTTTGGTGCGAAAAATTGGAACGATGGAAGTGGATCAGTGTAGAGCTCAATTTTTGTCATTTTTTTTTTTTTTTTTTTACTTGTATAATTCTTGAATTGAAAGGAACTTGTACTATCCAGCCATAAGTTTATACAACTCTTAACTTTTTATGATAAGTTCAAGGGCAAAGGCTCAGGGATCAGGTGCTCCGGTAAAATATGAAGTTTTCCACATTCCGCCGATCCCGAGTCGCACCGAGAAGACCGGTCCGAGTCGGAACGGCGGAATACGGACCGGCAGAATGCGAGTCTCCGTACATTAACGTCGGGGATAACTTCCTCGGACTTATGTAGCCGCACATGCGGCCGCATGACGTACGCGGGGCTTATTTTCTGGTTGGGAAACCTCGAAAGCCCCGAAAAGGCCTTAAAAGCTGCCTCGATAGATGTCGGCTAGATTCCGTTCCTGATAACGCTGATGTATAATATGACGTCCCTCGGACGTGACCTGACTCCGTTTTTGATACCTATCCTGCGGCATTGCCTGCGGTTTGCTTCGGTGCGCTCCGAGCTTCCTTCTTCCTTCAAATCTTGCTCAAACTTTTGCCAGGTTAAATTGGCCAGAGCCCAAGACTCGTGATTTTGGTCAAACTGTAAATATTTTTAACGAATCACAAAATTCAAACAACAAACCAAAACTGGAATGTTACTCAGTAGTTTAAGTTCAGAAGACAAGTTAGATGTAAGTTCATTTTTAATTTCCGCTTAGAAGACAAGTTACATATAAGTTAATTTTTAATTTTTGTTTAGAAGACAAGTTAGATATAAGTTGGTTGTTAATTTCTATTCGCTAATGAAGGAAATGGAGCCAGAGCACGGACAAATGTATACAAACATTTTTGTGCGTACTCCATATCGTGCAATGAAATTATAGTACTATGCAAAATAGAAATAGGCGTAAAATTAAGAACAGATGGAGAGATGTAATAATACCAGTGTATTATAAGTCTTTAATAAATTTCAAAAAAGGATAGAATCTTCGTCTCAGGTGCACGCATGCCTCTTCAAAGTCGTAAAGAAGTAAGCGAGGCTATCTTAGGTGTGAGAAGTGACCGAGTTGAGGGGATTTGACTGACGGCCATGGACGTGAGAGGGGATCGCATGGAGAGCGAGCGTCCTTCAACCCGGTGCAGGATCACAAATGCTCTAATCTGATTTATCTCATCAATATTCATTCCTTTTTCGATATGCTAGAGTACCTCGTACCTGCATAGTGTATTAATATCGGGGTCCCACACCACGCGTTTCGCCGCAGATATAACACGGTAGATTGAAGGGGTCAAGAAAATGTCCCGTCATCCGGCGATCCTCCATCTTTCATCAGGTTCATTGAACGTTTATTGAAGATTTATATTCACCGTGTCAAAATTTCATTAGCGAAGCTTGCGATATTCGATCGTCCAAAGTGGGTACCTACTACGGGATTGAAAATTACTCCGATTTATTGATTCGCTTTGAAGAAATTTTCTCTAGATTTCTCTCTCTCTCTCTCTCTCTCTCTGTTTTCTTTTCCAGCGACTGGTTTAGCCCGTATAAACTTCAAGCCCCAGCTCGAACAGATTCTCTGACTTTGTGAATCTCGAGAATCATAAGAGATTGGTCATGTAGGAACAATGGTAATTACAAGGGGAGCCATTAGTACAACGCTCGTCTCCGCATGGGGCAGGTGTCTTCTGTCTTTTCTCCCACACACGACTAGCAACGGCTACAAACCGAGCCACGGAATTCGATCAGTTGAAACCGTCAGCGATCCGAGCTGCAGGATCACTCCCGTGATCAACGATCTAAATTCAACTTAGCAAAATGTCATTTGCACCGCCTGGTTTAGGCACATCGGGTAATAATTGCTCAGTTTTGAGAACACCCGCGCATGGTGAAATGGTCGGTACCTCAAAACCATGGTGAATATCTTTGATATGATATGGTATATGCGGCATCCGGCCGATGTTCGGAGCCATCGCTAGTCGTAAGACATCACACGCACGATCCGTGGGTTAGATCTGTTGGATGATTCAGCAAATAGTATCGCGCAGAGGGAATATGGACCCGCGGGGAGGCAGGAACGCTTCTCGCGCATTGTTTCAGCCCCCCGCGGGGCTCCGGCTCGCGAGTCATCCGGGGGAATTAGCTCGTCCACGGGGGGTTCCTTGTTATAGAGGAACCCCCCTTCGGACTGCCCTCTGCCCCCTCTTTCTCCGCGTCGGTAAACCGAGAAATGCTGCCCTCCGATGCGAGCGAACGAGACGGAGGCAGAATTCGAGAGAGAGAGAGACGCGCCGAAGCCACACGTGAGAATCATCCTCGTGGTACTCTGACCCGAGTTCCTCATCCGCAGGTGTGATAAATACTAGCAGTTTGATACATTGGTCGGGGATTAAGCCGTTCCAGCGTCACGACGAGTGATGCTTTCGCCGATTTTCGTACTTACCTGCATCCAACCTGAAACCTGGAAATAGGGTTTATGAATTTGGTGCCGAATTATCATGCCATGTTGTTCCGTTCTCACTTATGGTTGACAGGGAATGACGTTGATTAGTCATGTGTGTGCATTCCGAACACTTTCTTAACGGAATACACTTGAAAGAAGCATTTCTTTGCAAACAGCGTGTGGCAGGTGAGGAAACGTGTCTGGTTACCGGTAGAAATCTCTTCGTCCCGGATGAAAAGCTTTCAGGATCAGTTGATGCGGCTGTTATGAATTTCAACATTTCAAAGATCGGTCCTCGACCGCTATTGAGGACGGGGTTTCGGTCTTGTGAGCTTGTTACAAGTTGTAATTTGACCGTTTAACGGCGTGCCCGGCGCCGTACCCCGCAGGGTAAGATGAGATCCGAACTTCTTTTCATAGTCATTCTTGTAATAATGACTATAAACATCGGTAATAATATCATTATGGATTCGGGAATATTCACGAGGTAACACGAGCTCTCCATTACCGTTTACCCACCGCTTTGGGACAGAATTTCAACCACAAAACACTGCCCAATTGAAACGCGAGGATTGCCAAGACGGTGAGGGTTGATGAAAGCCAAGATGGAACTGAAAGAGATCGTTCGGAACACGCTCGAGTGTATGCATTTTAGTGATACCTAGTATTCAGAAATGCGTTATATACACCGGATGTGATATCGCGTTATCTCTACGGCGACATTTTCTCCATTGCAGGCTTTTCAAATGGCGGTTATACACGTTGTACATAATATTACATAGTAATTACGATGAAAATATCGCTTGGTGGGACACAGTTAGGCGTGAACGACATGAATGGGGCGTTGATGTGTTGACACTCCCACCGCGCCTTCGGAAACACGTTGCGAGACAAACTGAACACACACGTGCATAATGCATGACCAGGTATTATGCATGGCATCCTCCTTCACCTCTACCTCCGCCTCCTCCTCCTCTTTTTTCTTCTTCTTCTTCTTCTTCTCGGCACATACCTACTTCACCGAGCGGTTCCTCTCCGCGCTCTTCGTGTGGAATGAGTAAATTTGAAGGAACTTTTTGTGCCGAGGGATAGTCCAGGCTAGGTGCTGGTGTAACATCCGAGAGATGTGGGTATATATCACAGTGAATTTACTTTCGAATCCTACCTCGAGCCAGGGGTTGACGACGACGACGACGATCCCGACTCCCATGGCAGGTAGAAGTTTGTCTGAACACCTTCGTCGAGAACCAGAAAGTATTTTTACTCATCCATCACTCAGGAGGCCACTGAGAGGTCACCTTCAGATCCTTGGCTACTGTCATTCGAAACAAAGTCCGAGTAAAAGGTCTTTAGCCGCAGTGTTTCAATTTCTTATTCTACGTATTCTCCATTTCTGTTCTTCAAATAAGACCGAGTGTCCGTCTCTCCTCCCTCCAAGCTTAAAATTAAGTTGCATCGGAATCATAGCCGAAGAATGTCGCAGTCGTACCGTTCAAACGAACTTTCGCATGAGTCAATCGACTTTCAAAATAGTTTACAACGTGGAAGCCTCTACGTTCGCCCGTTGAACGGACGTTGACATATTATTGTACTGACTCGATGGTAATAACTTACAAGCATTATGAGAGGCCGGTTCTAACCGACAAGTGGACCGCGCGGGGTATTTCTAAACGATATAGATACGTCGTAAAAAGGTTTCCGATTGGAATCAGTCATCAGAGTTCTAACCGCACCCTAAAAACCCCCGAGATGTGTAGAAATAGCCAGACTACGGTCACGGGCACATATGCATAATACCTCAAGATGTCTCATGCAGGCCAATCCATCACTGTATCTCGTGGCAGGAACTATCCAACTTCGCCTAGCCACTTTACTCGAGATAGGTATTGTAGCTACTTCAGCTACCGTTCCTTATGCTGAGCAGTTTTACCGTCAGACGGCTCCGAGTGCCCAGCTCATGACTTAAGTTCCTTGCTCTTGCAAAAGATGTTACTACGAAATCGCAGATATGTGAGTAAGTAAGTAAATAAGTGTAGGTGTAGGTGTGAAGTGCTGTTTCGGAGAAGTGCAATGCGTCGAATTCTCCTTCTGAAAGCCCGGATGACTCCTGGAGCACAATAAGTTTTGCTCTTAGAGAATTGGCTGAAAGGAATGCGGGTGTACGCAGCATCTGGAGCATCTCACTCTACGAGGATTTCGACGGCCTCCCGGTGAGTTAAGGAGAGCTGTGCGCGTCTCTTCGACGAGAATCCGAGCTCCATAATGATTCTCGGCTAGCTAGTGGCAACGCTATATCGAGGGAACGCAAAGAGCCCAGCAATCGAAGCAATCAATCGATCTGGTAGCGATGGCGGACGCTGTGCTCACCAACCGGAACATCCCTAGGAGCTACCGACGACTCGGTCCAGAGAGAAGAGATACGCCATCTGCGGTGCTCTCGCAGCGCTCTTCGCGGTGAGACGTCCTCTCTCTCTCTCTCTCTCGCCCCTCTTTATTTCTGTCGAAGAGTACGACGACTGGATCAGATATAATATCTCTACGACTGTCGCAGCTATCGTCCTCGGCCTCTCGCTTATCGGGGCTATCATTCCGCCGCTGCAGCCACGAGTCACGCCACAGGGTCATGCCTCGAAACCGCGTGCAACTGTTCACCAAACCCGAGTGCTTCACTCACCCCAAAGATGCTGGGCTGCGGAACGTTTTTGCGGCGTATTCAAATCTCGCGATGCTCTCCCAGAGGGAGAGGAACGGAGGGAGGATGAGGAGCTGGAGGAGGAGGAGGAGGAGGTCGCGCGTCGATCGGACAGCCAGTCCCGTGGTCTTCCAAGGGCCGAGTCCCGAGGGCCATCCATCCTGTCTTCTGGGTTCGTTAGCGATTCCGCGCGAGCTGTCCGACGTGTCTTTCGTTGGGTCGCCCCCGAGTCTTCTTTGGTCTCCTTCGGGGCCCGGTGCTGCAGGTTCGTGACGCCGGACCACCCCGTGAACCCGACAGGTATCCCCGTCCGTCACGCGACCTGCCGTCCCGCGAAGGCTGCGTCGAGGGAGAAAAGGAGAGGAGAGGAGAGGAGAGGAGAGGAGAGGAGGGGAGAGGAGAGGATAGAAGAGACTCTGCACCTCCGTCATCTTCCATCCCAGGGTTATGGCCGTCACCCGGTGGCGCTAACCCCGCATAACTTTCGCCCTTTTCGGATAGACGGTGCGAGGGAGGGTCTGGGAACCAGACTGAGGAATCGAGCCCTCTCTTCTTACACCATGGGGTCACCGTATTACGTTACCTAACGTTTTACACTCGAACTCATCCCCCAACCTCTTCAAGACCCTTAGGATGAGCCACGATCATCTGGAAATGGGATTATCAGCTTTGGCGATGTTATATCGACGCAGTGGAAGCATTCAGCAAACGATGATGAGCATCATTAGGTAGAAGAATGTCAGTATGGTTTAGAGTACTTGAGAGGTAGGAAGTTTATTGTTGCATACTTGGTTTCGTCTATGCACCATCGCTGATAATTAACGACCCGTGTCAATGCATGGTCACGGTCCAATTGGACAAATTATACAGTACAGTCATATCGTCAAAAAAGAATATCAAGACCGTATTGGTATGACAGTATGCAATTCCACTTGCTGTATAATCGTTCTTCGAGTAAGATGCAACGATAAATTGACTGTAGATACGATTTACACTTGAACTGGTACAAAAAGCTCTTGTGCATCGCGCGGCACTCGGCCCTGACCGTTCTCACGTAAGCATAATGGGAATTCCTGCGCGAACCAAGGTGCCAAATTTGACAAAAACTCTCGAGCAACACCAGATTCGGATTGCTTTAACGTCCAATTTCAGAGACGTGAAAGCATTCCGCTGTTCACATGCCTCCGTGGATCAATCCGCACTGTTCACTCGATTTTTTTTCTTTTAATGCAGAAAAATGCAGACGATGAGTTGTTGGATTGAGTTTAAAGAAATAGAATCCTTTCCAATCCTAATCTAGGTGAATTCCAAATTTCAGACTGGCGGTTCGGGCTTGTAATAAGAGATTGCATGATGCTCAGTGGTCATGGAAAGGTGCTTGAATTTTACTTGTGTCCTGAAAATATTCTATTTTTAATGTCTTTGTATGATCTGAAAATGTCCTGGAATTTGTTACGGATTTTTCACGGGACACTATGGAATGGTATAGTCTAAATTGGCTAGTGGTTTACCTGATCTCGAGAGCATTGTTTACTCCAAAGAATGGAAAAATAGACTGACGACAACTGGTTGAGAGTTTACTTGGCTACTAGCAGTACGTTACACGTGTTAGATATCGATACCATCTTGCCGGGTATCAATTTCACGAACGGCTCGCTGCACGCTTATCCCAAAGGAATCCGTCCGTTGCCTTTTTTCTCGGTTTCTCGGTGTCCCCCTGCCTTGGAATCTCGATTCTCGACTCTCCACTCTCGAGTTTCGACTACCAAACTATTAAATTAGGCTGAATTATGCGTGTATCTAGGTCCGTCGTTGAATTCTTCTCCGCCCGGATACAACGAAAAAGTGAAATGTCAGGGCTTATCGATCTGCTAACACTGAGCTATTCCACCAATTCACACAACAAGTTACAACTGCCGGTTTGATGTATAAATTCCTCGATGGCTGACTGAATTCCTCACCGTTTCTTACCCCTATTTTTTGCACAATAATTTTGCAGAAGTTCCTACTTGTACGTTGTATAATTAGAAGGTTAAAATCTTTGGTATAGACCACCTTTCGCTTTCGTATTATGTATAAATTTAATTTTGATCGTGTAGCTTTAGCGGAACAAGTATGGATATTTTTTCAGCCATATAATGGGAATTCCGGCTAAATTTAGTGTTTTTCAATCGTCGAATATTATCGATTCGAACGACAGGAGTCGGCCGTTAAGAGGCGTATACATTAGAGCCTATTTGAATTTGATGTTAATCAGATGAGATTAAAATGCAAAATATACTATCGAGTGGAGGAGAAAAGTATAATAACATTAAATGAGTGGGGGGGGGGGGCATAACAACATGTATAATGCACGTTATAATATTCAAATGATAACTGCATTTGGATTTTCGAAAGTCGTTTGATCAAAAGTAACTGAATCGGATAATATGTGCCAGGCCCTTAACGGGCCTTGCCAAGGCTGTTATCGAATGATTGATAACTCGAGATTGAATCCATCCCAAATATTCGATTCGTCCGTTAGATACCGAAGATGCCAACTATGCGTGTCTCGACACTGCGTATTTGTAAATTTGCAACAAGCAAGGTATTATATGGGATGTATATTCCCAACTAAAATTGAGTCTCGCTGAGAATATTGAACACTTTGCGATGCGACAAAAATCTGAGAAAAATCAATAATAATGTAAAAAAGTCGTTAATGTATTGTTTATAGAAAAATTTGCGTAACAAATCTCTAGTGAAATTTTTTTTCATCTCATATAAATTAAATTCATTGATTTCTCTGTATTCTTATGAATTGTTTTTAGAACTTTCGATGATTTCGAAAAAATCCGTTTTCCAAAATTTTCTAACGCCCTATACATGGAACTATTCGTTCCATACTTCTAAAACTTTTTCAGTGTAATGTCATAACCATTTTACGAAAATCGGTCCAAATTTCAGAACTTTTGATCCGTTTTTCAAAATTCAAACAATAGTTTTTTGAAAATCACCGAAAATTCTAAAAAAATTCATCGATATTCAGAAAAATCAATGAATTCATTTGTTATGAAATAAAACAAAATTTCCCTCGAGATTTGCTACACAAATTTTTGTTTAAGCAATTTATTAAAAACTTTTTGGCGTTACTATTATTCGAAACTAATTATCAACTTAAATAGGAAAAACTTATAAATGCCAGATCAATGCGTACAGTAGGCATGCACTAAGTTCCAAATTCAATTTACAAACTGTTAGAATCTAGAATAGTTTGCCTACAGTGATCGCATCAAGACACGTATATATTGGAGGGCAAGGTTCGTCTGACTTTATTTAAGTCAAATCTCTAATAGTGAGCAAACCGCGAAAGAGAGACGTGCCGGTAATCAAATGGATCAGATATGCACACCGGGTTCAAGAAGAGAGCGTTCTAGTATGGCGTAAAAGTAAGAGGAAGAGAGACGAGAAAGAGAAAAAAAATCAGCAAATTTGGTAAGGCTAGATCGTGTCGCTAATATCAACGTTTCGTTTCGAATGATCGTAATCGTTTTTAGAAAACATATTAATGGTTATAATAAAACGATTGATAAAAATGTGAAAGAAATATAACCGGTAATTATTTTAGTCTGATCACTAGCTGTCATCTCGTAAAGGCTGATTGTGAGCGATAACCGTTAATCAATTTGACAACTCAGTGCAAATTAAATGTCGGGGCCGAAGTTTTACCGTAGAAATATAATGAATATGTAATATCGAACACGGGCATAGATTTCTGAATTCAGTTTTGGCTAATTCTGAAAACATTTTTCAACCAAGACTCCCGCTGCGTTCACATTTTGTGTGTAATAAAAAAATCGTCGATGACTTGGGAAGGATTTTTTTTCCATTACAACCACTGATTGCTATTGAATTTACCGTTGCAGTTGAACATTTTGATACTGACAATACCGCCAATCTTCGTATGAAGAATTCGCGATTTACCGTTGCCTAAATAATTCTGAAACACGAACGCAGGTTCCATTTCGGAACGTGACACGTTCAATTGCGGTTTTCTCCGAATTCCTTCAATCCCACGTGCTCATCTCAGTTGGACGCTGCTGCCGGCACTCAAAGGTATAACGTATCTAGTCACGTACGGTGCCAGCGTACACAGCAAGCGGCTCTTATCTCCTTATTCGCATCCGTACCTACCGTAAACGCGAAAGAGTCAAGCAAACGAAGGCGAGGCCAGTCCACCTCCAGGGGCTACAACAGAGGAAGCAGAGAGACAAAAATGCGAGATTCCCAGGCTCTTCCTCGGCTTCATTTTCCTCCCATCAGCCCGTCGCCGCTTCTTATCCGTCGCGTCCCGTCCCAAGAAAAGTGCATTTCGCACTGCGTGCTGACAGATAACGGTGAATTTTAGCAGATTTAGTATCGAACTGCGCATGCGCGAGGTTTGCAGGCTGGCCACCTCAAACTTCAGATTTTTTTTTTCAGGTTAAACTCAGATCTCATACCGTTGATGCAGTGATTCGGGACAACTTGGCAAACTCTTATTCTTGACTGCTACGAATCATTCTAACAAAATAATTTCATGAAAGTTTAACATCACGAACCCCGTTTCGTATAAGTTGGCTGCCCTGACTTGCAGACGAAAATATTGCCACAGTAAGATCTTGTTGACCAATAGATCCAAATTACTTAGCGCATGCACCAGCTAAGTTTCGCCAGTTTTCTCTGGGTATTGCATCTCGGGTCGGGGCGTAGCTGCGGAGATAATTAAACAATCCTCTAAGACGCGGATTCGTGTGGCGGAGGCGAACGGAACGGGGCAACAGGGCGGTACAGGCGTTGAAACAGGACGAACAGGAGTTGGGACACGGTTCGGGGGATGGGGATTGGCGTCGTAGGACAAAGAAGAGGGATGGCGAGGCTGGGTTAGGACCTCACTGAGCCCACCGGCCACTGGAATCCGAGATCGCGTCTGATCGCAATTAAGGCCTGGCTCTCTGTCCTCGCGGGGCTGTGAATATTTTATTCCGCGGGTCTCTGCACCACTACGCCGCAGTGTTACCAACGCAACACACCGGTCCAGCGGCCTGAAACGCGGGCCCAATTCGAAACAAGCGAATTTGAATACGGGCCGAGGGTAAAACAATGGAACATCGACGGACCACACGGGTTGCGAGCAAATGGCCGAACAACCGTTGGACATGCGTCTACCAGGCAGGCCCTCCCGTTTCCGAAATTACGATTCTCCGGGCCGAAGCCCAGTTTATAAACTGGAAAAACGACTCTTTTACTCCTTTTACTAATGGCGTATACCTACTCACCTTCGATTTTGATACGGAGGTAGACTGGACGAGATGATGAGATGAGACTTGGCCGTCTTGTCAGATCTTACCTATGGCGATTGATCAATTAGTCAATCATTTCCCAATCCACAACTCTTCCGCGATACATCGAATAGTCGAATCGATTTATTCTAATTCGACAATTTGGTTAACCGTATTTGGCAATCCTTCAAGATCACCCGAGGCCGTCCAAAGTCGACGTGTGTATATTTGTCTTACATCCTATAAATATTGAACACAATAACAGTAATATCACGTTTTAAATATACATTGCTTAAACGTTATAGATTCCTGTCGAACGATCGAAAATATATGTATACCAATGAATATTTATCGTCGACGGCAAAAAACATTCGTACATCAAAATTTTGGTGTCAATCTGAAGATCACTGTCTTGAAATAGGCATCCTTATTAAATTAATGTATATTTTCAGCATTCGAATATATTTGACAAATAATTTACGGCATACATACATGGGGTCATTTCACGCTAGCATGAATGCTAAGCACTTAAATCATAAATCATAATAATACAGAATATGGTAAAAAAGTTGATTTTTCGATCAGTGTAAGCATTTATTGGATCATCTGGAAATATTCTCTATTTGTGAATACTGATTACTTGAAAAATAATTAACGATGTCCGTGGTGAGAATGGTAATTTATCAAGCGCCGTTTCGCAGTAATTCCGAATAACGCCTCGGGCAGTGTCAAACCAACTCAGTCATCGTGTCCTCACAACGTAATATACACATGCAGTGTGAAGAAGTTTGCTCGAAAGTGTTTTTCAACGTGATTATAATTCTTCTTACATGTGGTCACAAAATCAGACTGTCAATGAAACCCGCGTAATTTACGTTGATCACTTACTTAGTCTCGACTTGTTTATATTATATATTCACGCGGGTGATCCAAGCACAAAGCGTGAACAGAAATACGTGAGGGAGTGAGTACACGTGTGTCTGAAAGATTTTATGCCGGTTTCATAATATGTGTTGCACGAAACGCTTCACCTCGTTACGAAATGTCTAAACTCGGCTGAGTCTGCGGAGCGAACGTTGGAGCAGGTAATTAACGGTTTTGTAACTTCCGTCGATTGTAGCATCCTGGCAACAGCATCGTCATCGTCCTAGTCGGCTAGGCGGACCGGAAACCGTCTAAGACTTTGCGGTGACCGAGGCTGGAAGCTCTGCGTTTGTCCCGCGCCAGAGTTCATAGGTGATCATCGGGCACCTTGGTATCAGACCCTGAAGTCCTGGGTCACCGTGAATCACCGCACTTCAGGTACGCGCACGCTTCTAGGTAACAGGGGCCAGCACTCTAAAACTGGGCTATGCTAATCCCGAGACTTGAAAAAAGGGGATCCGGACCGCACCAACTCGGTCGAGAAGTCAGAAGAGTATTTTTTTCGACTGTCTCACTTCCGGTGACATTGCATTCCTCCTTAGACTGCTCGCTCGACTGTTTTCTTTTTTTTCTCTTCTTTCGAATAAGATGTTGAATTTCGAAAAAGATGTCGCAAAGCCATCATCCTGTGAATTTCAAGGATGTTTTCACTTGGGACATTAATGTTAGACCTCTTCCCTAACGTTCCTTTTGAACTTAATGAAGCTGACTTGGATCTGGACCATCCATATTTTTGTGGTGTTAAAAAAAGGCACTCTATATTAGGCAGTAATTTAGTACGTTACTGCTCATCTCTGCAGGAATCTTTTTTATGTAGTCCACGGTTGAACCAACAAGGCGAGATGCCGATTGAGTACAGAGCAAGCTGAAAACGCTTCGCATCATTGACTCTGTTCGAAGACTTTGATCACCATGAGTCACCTTAACCGCGGGATTCAATCTAACGGGACAAATACGGTTGCTGCTAATCTCAAATATGCTTTCTACGCCTGTATACATTGTGCGTGACGTTTCTTGGTGCCCACAACCAGTTGTCGATGCGCCAGGAACCGGGATGAACTGCGGTCTGACAAGGATCTGAAGACGGCCAGCACCGATCTTGCTGTTTGCTCGATCGCGTAGAGTCGGGTGCAGGACCAGCTGAGGAATACATTTTGACGGCGTTGCTCCCGGTGTCACTCGACGGCCTCCTTCCTCTTCTCTTCAGACGTTGCAGAGTCCTATAGCTGCCGCGCATTGCTATGCACCACGACACGGCTGAGGTCGCTGGGCCGCTGGAGGTCGACGCATAAACCATCCTCGTGGCTAGGCTCGTCCCCGTCTCTGTCTTCTCAGCCGTCGGCTCGCGGTCCCCGCCGGGCCGCTATAAGCAGGCTATACGGCTACGTGCAAGCACGAGAAAAATTCACTCGGGAATTGAAATTCAAACCAGACACCCTCTCTGCCCCTTATAAACTCTCAGAATGAAATTCAAACTACCGCTGCTCAACACTACAGCGTCAAATGTCGTCCACGATTATATATGCTGACGCCATTCTCTTTACCTGTTTTTTTATTTATTCCTTTTTTTTATTTTCAACTCACTCACTTTCAGGGTATAATAATTCGTCGACACTTTTTGTGGCCTGTACGTTCATTACCATACTGTGTAGTTTCAGTTCAAAATAGAATTACAGGGGTCGGTCAGTGAATCTATAATTGAGAAATGTTTATTAGAGGTTTTGGTCAGACTATAGTTGACTAGGTTCAGTAAATCTGTGAAATATGATTTCTATTTAGTTATTGAATATGGTCAGCTATGACCTGACCGAAACGTCTTATAAACATTTCGTCATTCAACTTTCATTGGTAAATCCCTAAATTCACCTCCAAACTACAACCTGACAGTTGAAAGAACCACTTCTGTGTAATCATAGAGACCGTGACTTCGGTGGTGTTGATCGCTGATACAATAGTTATCATTCCTGAAAAGTAGGTAGTGTTCAAGTCTAAAAAAAGAAAGCGATTCCTTGAATTTCATCGAGACATTCTGTTCAGCTTGTGGAAAATTGAAGAAATGAAATAGCTGCGAGTTCAACTGGTATTGCGAACTTGCAGGCGACCATTGAGCAACGAAAAATTAATGCGACGATTGTTGTCCGACTGAATAAAACAAAGAAGAACCAACGTGGAGCGAAAACATGCCAGTGTTTGGGTAAAGAGAGTGGAGCTACCCGAGAAGATGGCTAAGGTCTCTCTATGAGGATGAGATATATGCGTGTCGAGTGCAAACGTTGAGGCGCTAACGCGTCCTGGAGACCATGAAGAGTGCCCGATAACAATCTTCTACTCTCTCGGTGTGACCGGAATGACATTATTTTTAACGTGAAATAACGAAAGCCAGTTCCTCAGAGCTAGTGTCACCTCTACTATACGCTTTACATTTCAATAAGCCTGCATCACTGCAGGAGTTCGGCAATCATCCCCCGTCCCTTGGTCTTCGGATTTGAGGTTTGGGTTTGGTTCGGTGAACAAAGTTGTTTACAGTGGTTTGCACTGTGACTTGTTTTCCACTACAGCTAATCGGTAAAATATCAGCCCCTTTTACTCACGATCGTCGGAGTGCTCGAAGTGGATGATCGCGGAAACGTGAAAACGGTGATAAAATCTTCGTTCCTCCGTAGGAATATCTATAGACTGAAACGGTCAATTAGGGGTTTGAAAAGCGAGTCTTTACGACTGCAGGTTATAGGAGTAAATGGAGCTAATGATAATTGAGAATCGAAGTGAGCTTGCAGAGACGTTGAGTCTGTCGGATGTAGGGCAGCTTGGTGACTCGTCCATTAGACACTTATTAAATGCATTTCTCGGGACACACGACGCGTCTATCGTCAGGTGGGATCTACATCCGGCCAATTTATTTAGGAAATTAATTCCTGACGATGTCCATCTAAAACGTATAAAACGGGCGTACGCACGTTCGCTCGCCGCCTCCAGCCAACCGACCGGCCAAACGCGATATAACTAACGCCCGTTCGTCTCGCGCCGGTATCGGAGACCTCGATCAACCGGAGTCTATAGTCGGTACACACCGCCAACCCTATAAAATAAAATACTCGAGGGACTAGTGAATAAAAAATGCTCGCATTAATTCATTGCCCCCGCTGTTGGTTCGCGGCTGCACCATCGCGCCGTTCGAGTTCTACTCGTATCACGCGACACTACGGCAGGCAGTCAGGTAGGCACCTTGTTATAAACCCCCTCAGAGGTGAGTATTGTTACGAAAAGCAAGAATATCGATAAAAGACACTACCAATTTACATGGTATAATAATGTTGTGGCAGAAATCGTTCCAACTCGCTATTTCAGAAACTGATAAACTATTCATCGTCCGGTCGATTCTCATCATTCTGATGGCTAGTGCTTCATTTCCACCTTTCTAATACCTACATTTCGATAAAACACAGCGGCTCGTCTTATGGATTCACGACGCGGTTTACTCCCGTGTTTCCTCGAATCTTCTCACCCACATGATTCAACTTTAAGCTTTTACCATAAATCCTTGGGACCACCGGGGGACGGGAGTGTGTCATGTCCGTCGGAAGGTTGGGGATGATTTCTCTGAACTTACGCTAATGGTGGTGTATTTCCAAGAAGGTGAGCGTTTACAATCTTGAACGCTTACCTACTAGATTTATTGATAAGATACCGACCGCCATTTTCGATCGATGTTCACTATGGTTTCTGAAAGGTTTCGAATTCAATTGCGAAATAGCTGTACGAACCAAAATCAAACACAAACCAAACCAGTTTGCAGCCAGTTATATATTATGTGAGTAAAAGTCCTTTTTTTATACCGATCACAACATGGAACTACCATCCATGTCTTTGGCGAAATAGGTATCCAACTTCCATTCAATGCCTTGGATAAATATGACAGACATTGATGACGATGGATCACGTCCCGCGATGGAGAAACGATTGAAATTACCGTCCGCCATTGTTGGTATGTGGTTGACTGCATCCTCTACGGAACTAGCGTCACAGAATTAATAAGTATTGCACGCTCATACATCACCAGAGTGTCAATGAATTCGTAGAATTGATTGACCGGTAGTCTCACCCTGGGTCTGGCCGCTTAAACCGAAGCACGGGCATCGACGGATTACCCGGTAAATTTTTTCTTCATTATTCGGGATCGTTATCAGCAGCACGTTTTCTGTGCGCGGGATGCTTGACGCTCGCTTTCAGCCTTAAGCTTCCGTTCCAACAAAAAGTTCCAACATTTTAAATGTACCTCTGAAAACATTCGTCGACTGACTAACACTCGCACAATATCTACGAATCATCAGCACTAATACCGATGGATTTGACGCTCTCGGTGAACTGACCGCCGTTTTTTCATCCTCCAACGATCCCGAATTAAAAACGGAACAACGTGCAGAGCACAGACAGAGCGTTCGGTAATGGTACAAACCGGAATACACGCGTGTCACGCTCAAGGGAGCACACGGGCTCTATGCCAGCTCGAGAGAGGCGTTGGTACCGCGTTATACGAATTTTAATTCTACTTTGCATATAATTATATACACCTAACTGAGACTCGGCACTGTGTTACAGTCTCTCATGCCATACAGCAGCACCGCTCCGAGTCTTCCGCATGGAAGTTCACTGCTCTGTGAGGATTGGCTTTTTAAGCAGGATGTGAATCGGTGAAGGAAGGTAAAGAGGTTGATGAATGCTTTTACCAAAGTGAGACTTTTTTGTCGAGAACGTTCGACGTTCGTTGGATTCAGAAAGAGGCATTCCGCTGATGTGTGGAACAATGGGCACGCCCTCGATGCCAGGAAATCAAGTATTGGTAAACAGTGATGTTACAAAAGTGGGTAAAGTTAAGGGTGGATATGGAGACGGTGATTCGATGACAATCTAAGTCAACGCGGAGTCAAACCTGCAGCATCCATAATACGTTGAAAACAGTTGTGAATTAGTTGAATAACCGATCGAACGGCGCGTAGATTCCACCTACCTGGGGAAATCCATACGGCTAGATAATGCCGTGCAAAACACGTTCCGTTCCGTCGAGATCGACTTCCGTTTTCAGTTTCCGTAAATATGAAATGAATCCAGCTCATTATCAGCTAGGATATGATACAAGGTTTGGAATTACTCGTTCAGATCAAAGTGGAAATAAAAGTTTTAAGTTCATCGAAAAAATCTCAAGGTAGACTAGCAGAACGATCAATTGTCCAAATGCCACACAGATGACAATTCTCTTAAACTCTAAACGTGGGTAATACTTGAAAACGGATGTGCACCAGGGATCATGTACCTAAAGCAAGGCAGGTACTTTGAAATAAGGTTTAATCCGTAACGTTCACATCCCAGTACCAAGAGTGTCTCGACACTCCTTCGGTATATGGTTTCCGAAAGTAGAAGGACATCAATCAATCAGCGGTGAAAATGGTCGATCGTCGAGCATTATTCGATGATTAAGAGAGGGCCGCGAGCAGACTCAAAGGTGAAGAGTGACACACCCTGACGTATGAATTCGAAGACGCGGCAGGCTGTCGAGGGCCGCTAGTAGGTACTGGACTACCGTGTATGGAGAGACAGAGTAGAGTAAAGAGAGAGAGAGAGAGAAGTCAGGGTGGGGGCGGGGGCGGGGGAGAAAAATGCGAGGTAAAACAAAGGCCGTGTGGTGCTGGACGGAGGCCGAGGAACGGTTCGATGGCAATGTAAGCCGAAGGGGTTAGGCCCGTGGCCCCCTGGACACGCAATCCCAGGAGGAGGTGCTCGTCGACACGCGATGTAGCATGTTCCCCGGACGCCAGTCCGCCATTGGTCGGTGCCCGGTGGGGCGTCCATGGGAGCGCGAGTTTCATTGGTCCCGCTAACAAGACAGCTTCACCGAAACGAAATAATAAACTCTGCCCAGACTTCTTCTATTTTTAGTCGTTGATGATAAAATATATAAAAGGCTATTCATTACGCTCAGCTACGGCTGAAAAGTATTGCCGCTTTCGGACGGCCAAGCTTGCGACGGCTCCTCGCGCCTTGCCAGAAATTTCCAACCCCCTTCACTCTCCCCTCCCCCCGCCCCACCCCCCTCCGACCCTCTGACTATTTCAGCACCCCAAAACGCACATAATCCTGAACCATTTTCTGCTGTTGCACCTTCGCTCGGAAGATTCTCTTCGACCTGTTCGTGAGACTTTCACGTTTCTCATTAACAGCAACCGTCACGAGCCGTCGCTCGCTCGAAACTTTGGCAGGAAGTCGCCAAAGATTCGACTGTGTCCAGCGCACGCCGTCTGCCGTCGGATAGCTGCGCTGCACCGTCCGAGTCTTCGAGCTGCTGTAACTTTGAAGCCCTGCAATGGGCATACCAAACGTCGGAAGAATTTTATTTCAGGAGAAAAGAACGTGTTTAAGCTTCTCTTTAAGCGTTTTTTGTTTTTTTTTTGTTTTTTTTTTTTTTTTTTTTTACGCAATTCCACGTTCGCCCTGTAGGTCTCAAAATTCCTGATCAATTATAACCCTGATTTACCATTTTAGATCGAATCAATGACGGATTTGATAAAATTCTTACGCCTTTATTATTGCAAGGTTGAGAAATTTATGTATACCTTCTACCTTGGGTACATAGTTTCTGCGACTTCTACTTATTCCAGGAATGAATTTGATCCGATAACGAGATGGTGATGAATCAAACATGAATTTACACCGTCAAGTTTTGCTCCCTGTATTTTGTATCCTACAAAACGGACAATTGTTTTGACAAAAATGTATACTTGTTATTTTCAGTGAGAACAAAAGGTAAAACGATATGATGTAAATCACAGTGAAACGTGGAATTGCATGTATGAGAATGTGTTTGTATACCCTTCTACAGGTGAAAGTTTGAAAGATACATACATTGAGATGATTGAATTTTCTACGCGTGATTTGAGTAAAGTTTGCATAAGTTGTGAATCTGGGTGGAGTTTGATGATAATTGATGAAGAAATGAAACAAACAAAAAAAAAATTAATATAGTTCGACGCCGAGATTCGAGCGGATCGGGCGTTTTGTGGTGAACCTTGACAATAATTTACCGGCTCGTTTGCAGACGAAGGGGTCTTAAGTTAGTTAGCTGGATGTAAACAAGAGCTAATCAGCTTGACACGAGTCATTAAGATTAGGGAGGACTCGGTATCCTCGGATTTGGTATGCCGTAAGGATCACCGCTTTGAAGACCCAGCCATTCTCGGAAGAAAAAACTTTACCGCCTCGCTCCTTTCTCCCGTCTCTCGGCGTTCCCCGATCTCCAATTTTTTGTCCCCTCTGTCCCTCCGTGTCTCTTTCTCCACCTTATTTTCTTCCTATTTCACCTCCAACGAAAGCGGATTCTGTTTTTTTTCCACATATTTCCTCCTCCTCCTCTTCCTCCTCCTCATCCCCTTCCGTTCGCTGCAATTGCGCTCGTTCCAACCATCGTATAACCGTTTGACGAAAACCAGTTCGAAGAGACCGCGTGTCTTCGATGCCCGAATTTCTTCTCTCGGGGGAGCAGTTGCACGCCGTTGATGACCGATAGTTAAGATGGGACAACGCTAGATAAGTGCGATGATACCCACCCATATACCGTGGCCGAAGCTTTCGACGGCAAACCAGGCGCGCCGGCTTAACGAGTTCTCGTTCCAACTGACGAATGACTTTGCTGTCGCCTGTCCGCTACTCTTGCGTGCAGTATTTAATCTTCACGCGTTCACGTTTTACAGCCTGTACACAGAACGGTAGCTCAAACACTGGGCTCATCAGTTACACTGACCAGCCATCCTCTTGGCTCTTGTCATTTTCAGTACGATTTTCTCAAGGGTTATGTCGTTACGTAGTCGGAATTTTTTAAAAATCGAATTCATTTTCTTACAGTTTTGCAATGTACATATATTCAAGTATATACACAGAAAATTTTAGGTCGATCCGACAAATATTATCGAAGTTACGCGCATACTTGCAAAGACACCCCGGAGCGTTTGAAATTGCTTGTGAAACTTTGAACGCGGTTTTCTGAAAACTATGGTTTCAAAGTCGGTGAGCTAGATTTTCCAGAAACGGCTGAGTCGATCAGTCTCAAATTTTTACACAAGCTTTATGAATATATTTTTCAGTCCTTGATCGAAGGATTTTTCTATCCGATAAATATTTTCCATTTGATAAACAAATTAAGGTGAGAATTTTTATGGAATATCGAATTGTTCTTGAGAAGCCGTTCGTTTATTAAAAATTAATATTCTGCTTATTTCTTCGATTAAAGACCGGATAATACCTTATATTAACTAAGTCTATTTTGTTTTTTCATTTCAGACGATGCAGTCCAAAGATATCTTGCTCACCGCAAGATGCCTTTTTTTATAGGTGCTCTCGGAGATCGGCTATACCAACTTTAAAAATCATTATTTTTACAAATAAAATATATCAGAACAAAGTTCAATGCCACCCCAATATTCATATGAACTTGTATATTAATAAACCCACATGTCTCTTTATAAAAAATTTTTGAAAAATTGCTTTCTTCGGCCTCTTGACTGCGTATAACCCTTTAAGGAAATAAAAACCCTCGAATCCTTCTTTTATGTGTCGAAATCTTATAGTGTCATTCGTTGCCAAAACCGGGAAAGACTCATATCCATGATTGGCGAATTGGTCAGAAGTCAAATTAACGGAGCTTGCTTGAATGGCACGAACTGCTTTCAGCGATGCTTTAAGATGCTTCGGATGACGTGTCAGACAGCTTAACAGATATATTTCATACGACTCGGATCGACTTCAGAGTGCTTCAGAACACTCCAAAAGCGATATCCCTGACTGTAAATAACTGAATATACCTTGAGACTACAGCGAATGATCAGAAATCACGCCGCATGACTTGAAACGAATCCAAATATATCCACCACCGAGATCCGTATCGGAGTTCAAAAGTGTTTAACCCCTGGACAGCCATTATACTGCGAAAGATGCATAAAACTTCGCCTTGGAATTCGCATTCTCAGCAATACGAGCGAATTCTCGCCGAGAGGCGTCGATCCTTTGTTTTTGCGTTTGTTTTTCCCTCCCATTAATAACCGAGCGAGTCGTTTCTCTTTTTGTAGACCGCCTTGATTGGCGCCTGCAGTGAGCACGGACGTCAAGACGCTCGGTCGTGGGCCAGTGGCTTCCGCGATTCTCGGTTACGTTGAGTTGCGTAACCGGCGCGGATATCGAACGGAAAATTGAGCCAATTAATTTCCACTGTGTGTTTCACGCTTAGTGGGCCCAACATTTTAACCCCGGGGCACCGTTCTTTCATTCAAACTCATCGTTCCGCAGCTCGTGAAAAGCCAGGTGAGAAAATGGGGGTGAAAACGCCGACCTTGAAGGCATTTTTACGAGGAGAAGGTGGGTGTCGGGAACTCGTCGCGGGAGTTTCGAATCGTGGTGAAAAATGAAAAATCGTTTCGTTAATAGCCAATATAATAATTAACCGTTCGACCTGTGCCCCCTCCCAAGCTGACAGGTCATCTCTCACCTGGTCGTTCGGGAGGCAGACCTCACTTAGCAGCAATTTGATGCATTTAAAATAGCCCGAGCTACCCACCTGGAGCGCGCTCTCATCTCTTCGAAACTCCATTAGCTGTACGGACAATTAGATTCCCCATCCTTCCTGCACCCGCAGCTCAACGTCATCTCCCTATACACAGCTTATATATTACATAGGTACGACATACGTCTTGGAGAATTTTATCATCTGCGAAATGATTGACGATAATTCATTAGCCGACGTTCAAATTTCACGCCTTTCGAGAGCGCAACCTCGCTTCGCATTGGCACCGGAGGATGGAATACGAGTCAAAAATTCTCTCGCAGTTGAAATGATTCTCGCGAAACGCAATTGACCCTAAGCAAAAATGTTTTACATCGCGTTAAACGGTTTCTAAACTATTTTCGATGGGATTTTGAGCAGTTCGACATTGTTAGCGACGAATTGACGGTAATAGCAGTACGATAATTGTCCGTCGGAAATACAACGATCATCCAACGCGACGCATTCGCCATTGTAAAATGTGAGAGGCAACATGCACGCCTATAATGGGCATCCATGCATTGTAGGTCATCTTTGACGATGCCAAGGTTATAATGGAGTAGGATAGGTGTGGGTATTATGTGTATACATAGTATTTTACAGCCTGGCCGCGGTAGCTTAACGGGAGCCCGTATAGTCTGAAGCTGTGCGAGAAAGAACAGATTGAATCAGGATGTAACCGGTGGTGGTGGTGCCGGTGCACCTTCAGCATTAGCATAAACCTAATATACCCGGTGCACAATACGTTATTATAAAGAGCAATCTGGAGACTCTCTATCACACGACCATGGGCCCCATAGCTTCGCATGTCTCACGTGTGTGCGCACTACGAGCTTCTCTCGTTTGTATACAAGATGCGTCTCTCCGATACGTCAGTTAGGCGGATGCTCTATTTAACATAATATAATTGACCACACGCAATTCAATAGATTTTGCATAATAAATATATATTATATGTATTTTATATTGTGTCCCTGCAAGGACCGATTCCTTCCATCCGATCACGCTCGCCTAAGAAATCCTTTTTCTCTCTGCTCCTCTTCTCGCATATCTACGAACGGGCGCATGTGGATCTATCCCGGATTATCCCCACCGAAGATAACCCGTGCGAGCAAACGACTCTGGACCATTATTTCATTTCTTTTATCTCCATTTCGTACATAATGGGCCGCTTAACCACCGAGGTCATCATATATCTCGATAAAGAAAAGCCATTCCCTAGTTTCTACTCGAATTTTAGCCACCGTGCTTTCTTGATCGCTGCTCCACTTGAACTGGACTATAAGTTCCGATTGTTAATGATTGGATTATCACCTCCAAGCACAACCTTCAACGCTTACCTGACCTTTCAGACCGATTTCTACTTCCATGGTATCACGCACTGACAGCCTTTGACATTGAGAGCTCTCATTTTTCATTACCACCACGTGAACTGAAAACGCCGAGGATTGGAGAACGTTGGCGTGGTTAGTATCCACGTAAAATCCTGCCCCCAGCTGGTTTACCTTAGTATAAGGTGTTCGTACCTAGCAATAGCCTCGCTGCACGTATACCAGAGTCTGGGAGTAAAACCCGAGGAGGCAATTCCACGAGCCCCTCGGAGTCGAGCGAGGAGTGCTAAGAATGATAATGAGAGATGGCTGAGGCCCGATATACTTTTTCCTCTAACTGCTATGCATAAATTCATTCCGTTGTTGCGCCCGGCGATGCCGCGTCCGCGTCGACCGCCCACCTCGCCAACAGCGATTACGTTTTCATCGCTAGATACGACGAGATCGCGAGAATAACGTAATCATTGTTTTTCCCCTCCTGCACTTTCCCGCTTCACCACTTAATGATCCGCAAGCTCGACTTCCTTGCTTGTGATACAGGCCAGGTGCTGCATCGTTCATATCACTCGAACGATTTAATATGCATGAGAGAAGAGAAACACCTCTTGATGATCGTCTTTTCTCACGCTTGATCCTCGGTGGATCGTGCAGGGTCCGATCTTGAAAAGCTGAGCGTCGTTTTTCAAGAAAAATCTTTCGATACCGCGAAAAATTTCGAGACGAATATTCATCTCCGGGTTGTAAGTTGCTGCAGGTCTCTCTTGGACGTGGACAAACCGAAAACGTCCTGTCCCTGTTGAAAAACGATAAAGATGAAGAGGCGGGGGATGCCAAGGGGGCAGAAATGTGGCTTGGTATAGTTGTGTCCTTAATTGACAGGCTCCGGGACCGTAGTGTCCTTTGGCTTCGTCCCTGGCAGGACCTCGTTAGCAAGAGGATCTAGCGAGAGGACGCCAGTCAGAATGCCTGCCTGGCTACCTTCATGACTGCGTCGTCGTCGTCGTCTCCTGCAGGTATACGAAACCTTGCCATGCATCGGAGACACATCGAGATGCAGTTCGAATTTTGAAACTCGCCCTTCTCGCCTGCAGCGCGTGCATGTTCCCAAGTCCTTGGATGCTTCACCTGCGACAACGATTGATCCCATATCGCCGGAATGCCCGGCATATTTTCATTCCAAGTGAATGTCGATCAATTTGGTGCAACTTATTGTGTTTTCCTTAATTCTTTCTACTCGACTTCATTTTTTTTTTTGTTTACTTTTTATTTCTTTCTTGCACTAACAGGCAGGGATCCTTGGATCGATATGTGACTTTACACCGCGGCCGGAGCTCTGGGTGTTTTCTTATCAAGTCTGTCTACCTACCTGCTTGCTTGCTTGCTCGCTTGCTTGGCACTCGGTAGTTAGCAGGCCGGTCTCGGTGCAGCAGATATGGCAAAACGGGTAACGTGCCGGAATGTCTTGAGTAGATCTTCGTGCTAAGGCCGCATTGCCGAGTAACAGCTTGTTCTTGCACCGATCGCTACTTGCTACTCCTCGGTAATTGCCTTTTGATTGCTGAATTAACGAGTGTTTGCTCTTCGCTCCTCCGCTCCTTGCTCCCCTCCCATTATACGAGCTCCTACCAAACTTTCGTAAATAGTACCAATCGCTCGCTGTCTTTTTTTCTGTTACCAATAACGGCTTACACCCAAATTATCGTCTCTTTTGTTATTCCTTAACGGAAGTCAATATGTAATAGATTTTCTTTTTTCACTTCGTTTACTCGTTTATCAAGGTCTCCGCATCGCGCGTACAATTCAGCACACACAGTCCAATATATTACAATTTGTCTCGAACGAATTGCCGTTTTCTAAACCCCCCGCAGCTTGGGATCGAGGGGCCCAAAAGCGCATTATGTATCCCCATGTATCCCCATACATAATATTTACTATGTAGGAGCCCGCACTGCAGGTTAGAAGCGTTCTATATTCCATTTAACCACTAGCCCAGATTGATGATCGCGCTAAATACGACCCATTACATACCATACATATACGTGTATATGTATGTATTAGACGGCTCTTTCATTGTCTCGCTATTATATTACATCCCGGACGATACGCGTTGCGTAATGGAATAAAATCACTTTTGTCTTCCGTTCCCCTTTCTCTTTGCCTTCCGCGCCTCCCGAATTCTTTAATTCGCTTTCGTTTCTCATCACGTGGAATAATTGGGTGTGAAATCGATTTGGAAGTTTTCTAATTCCCGCTAATCACGTCGCTGCTTGATCTCTTTGTTTCCATATCTTCCGTAGCAACCGTATGAGATTTTGGTCGAGGCGGGTGTTTAGAGGAGGCAACAAATTGGTTAATTAAAAATTTACGGTTACACCGTCATGCGCAAGCTTGATACCGCAGTCGTAAACCCTGCGGTTCAGGATGTATACAAGGGACGGTACTCAATAGTCGGCTATAGAGGATATTTTACGGCGGTTTTATCACGTGTAAATTCAATTTATCGACAGATATATCAGGCGTACCGAAATGATTTGTATAAGGGGACCGAGAAGGGGCTGCAGGAGTAAAGTAAAAAACGATAAAGGGCGGAGGAGGAGAGATCGGGAAGAATAAAAATTCTTAGCTGGTTAGGTACCCTGCACACCGCCGTATTTGAGACGAAAGTTATTTCTCCGGAGTTGGTTAATTGTTGAAAAGAATTCCTCGAGAGAGGTTGAAAAGACGCCTCTCTCCTAGATTCTCGGAAGATTCTTTTTGTCTTAAACAGACGTTAACAAGAAGCTACAGGTTGGCCGTAAACCCAGCAGGCTTCGGGGGTAAGATATATCCGTCCCACATCCAGCTCGGATTCTTTTTTCATCTCCGTCTCGTCCTCCGTCCTCTCACCGACCCTTCTCTTCGTCCTTTTTCTGAACTTCAACTTTATACCCACCCTTTTACGGGGGTCAAAGCCACGCACGGTAGCAGCGCGCACTCGATGAATAAAAATTAATATTTACCATAATTAACTGCGCCATTACGGCTAATTAAGGATCTGTCATCCTGGCCGGAAACTTATACGTATACCTACCTGAATACCAGTCTGCGGACGTTACGTCGGGGAAATAAACTAATGTTTTTATTTTCACGTACGACCTCAGGATCCCAGCAGCCAGCTAGCTCGCTTTTCTATCCGTCCGATGAGAAATAAGTGTTCCGTCTTAACCGGAGCTACACGGGAATGCATTCCGTTCGCATACCTGAAACGGGACAGGGCGAAGTTTCGGAACTTGTCCGACACAAAACGTCCGAAAGATTTAACCTGCACGGCATTGACGACCCAGCTCCGGGACTTTTTGACGCTTACACAGTTCTTCGGCTCGAGTCCTAGTAACTTGTTTCTCTCCGTCCTTCTCCCCGGTCGGGGTTAATTGGTGAATTTTTCCAGATGAATAAATATCAACGGTTTGTTGTCTGTAGCTGTATAACGCGTTATTGTCGAAGCGAAACCATTTCAGACAAACCAAAACTGACTAAGACTTATGTGTATTTGATGCTAGGTTATTTCATTTTTTAACATTTTTTTTTCAAGGTGCCAGTCCAGAAATTTGTGACAAATACTGCAAGAAAAAATTGTCGTAGGAGGAGGTAAGAAAGTATCGAGAAGTCGTTGCCGATTATTGTAATATTTGTTATTTATTTTTATGTGTACACCTTGTGGACTTGTACATATGTATTAGTTCATTGTTTTCGTATCGTGGTCTAATTATTCGTTCACCAATCAACGTCAAACTGCGCCTAACAATTTCGCAGTTGGCTGTTCTCGTCTTTTACCAGAAAGCTTAATCGTCTCGGAGAAATTTGAATAACAATTTTTGGTACCGAAATAGGAGTATCGCATCACCTTAATGTCCCTATTTAGTTTTCAGTACTGATTTTTACGAACAATGTTTAATTCGACCATGATATGAAAAAAATAAACTAATATATATACAAGTTCATAAGGTATATTCATAAAAATAGATAAAAAATATTACAATAATTGGTAGCGTCCTCTAAATACTTTTCTACCTCCTACAGGTTTTACGACAATTTTTCTTTTCAAGTACTTGTCGCAAATTTTTCAAGTGAGACTACGAAGAAAGAAAAAGTAGAAAATGTACCACCCTAATATACACCCTACATCGATGAAAATAATCTCGAAGTCGATTTTTCATCTGCCAAACATCAAAAGCTTCGACATAAGCTTGCGAACTTTTCCACCTTCCAATTAAGAGCGAGAAAAATTCAGAACAAGGGTGATAAAAAATTCTGAAGATGGGATCGTGGAAACGGTCTTTCTACCTGGTCTGACGAAGGAATAGTGTTAAAAAAGAACGATGGAGGCAGAAAAATCGGTATATCTCCCGTTAGGTATGCGTAAAACAATTCGAGTTGACATCTCTCCTCCACCTGTGCGCCCCCATGGAACCTAACGAACCTCGGGGGACAGCCTGAGGAACGAGCGGGGGTCGCACAAGCGTCTCAGTTTCTCACGACCCCCAGGCTATGGATGCGGTGCTCGGGAACATTTAGGGTTGCTACGCGGTTTCGACGCGTGATTTGTGCGAGGCCGAATTGAAAAATATCGCTTCGAAAATGTCCTGGAGGCTAGACCATGGTTTGAAATAAAAGGAACCGTCACTCTCGCCCAGGTAATAATACCAGCCAGCCTTCACCTCCGTCTGAATTTACATGAATATTCAGTTTCACCTCACCTGGACAGAAACCTCCTCCTCCACCTCCGTATTTCTGCATTAACAATCGTGCAGGTTCCATGAACGTCAACATTTTCCGCATATTCATCGCACTGTTCGCGAGTTCATCGCTCATCTGTCAAGCACTTCAAAGTCAAGGTCCAAGCACATCTACTGTAATCTGTGTTTGTGAACCAATAACCCCTTAGCGCCAGTGACCAAATTTCGTTCGGTTAATTTTTCAGCTATTCTTAGGGAGTCACGCTTACAATTGGAGATAATGGAATGATTTCAGAGACCATTATCGTATTCGCCACGAAGAAAATGTTTTGCGACGAGGGTGAGTTTCGGTTTTGGACGCGAAAAGAAACGGGGTTTGTTACAAATGGAATCGAGTTTATATGTATAATGGGTATCT
Organism: Neodiprion lecontei; assembly: GCF_021901455.1. Classification (NCBI taxonomy): domain Eukaryota; kingdom Metazoa; phylum Arthropoda; class Insecta; order Hymenoptera; family Diprionidae; genus Neodiprion; species Neodiprion lecontei. The sequence goes on along the minus strand of NC_060263.1, from coordinate 39,874,102 downwards.
CGTTGGTGGCATCTTATACTCTTCTCGGCCAGGTTTCGACGGTGAGCCCGGTGAGCTTACGGATCCCTGTACTCGTTTTGTATCCCAGTGTGTAACCGCGAGCAGCCCGCCACCTGCGCACGGTGCCTATATGAGAAACAAAACGATCAGTCGACCAAGGATATAAGATTATAATGGGCTCGAAAGTACCACACATTTATCATCTGGTCTGACTCTCGTTATTCCTTCTTCTCTTTCTTTTTCCTTTTGTTGTTCATGTTTGAAATGGGAACGGCGATGACGAATTCGGAAATCGTCTTCGCTGATGGATTATCGTTCACAAACAGGATCGATGACGCTGGGCATTCTTATAGTTGCAGAAATTCTTCGTCGAGGGAGGAAAGCTGAAATAGACTTAATTGGCAAACACCACGAGAACATTCTTCATTGCCAAAATTGACATTTAAGGAACAGCAAGTTTGGAATGAACTTGGTGAACACAATACAAACGGACATGTCTTGGCGACTTCGTGGGCATCCTGAACTGCTAAAATTGATCTCCAACGAATGGAAAGCCAAGATCGACTTGGTGTACACTATGAGAACAGATATTTCCTCTGAGAGCCTTGATCGGCATACTTAAACATCAAAATTGATCTTCAAGGGATGGAACATGTGAACAACATGCGGATGTACATTTCCTTTGCGAGTCGTGAACATCCTCGACTACCAAAGGTGATCTTCAAGGCCGGGAAGCTGGAATGGACTTTGCGAACACCGTGCAAACGGACATTTCCTCCGCGAGTCTTAGGCCTGTCGAGTCTGTGAATCGAAAAGAAGATGGCTGACCAGTGCAGGAGGATTTTTAGGAAAAGACGACACCCCGGCACCCTGCAACACGAAGGTACGGTCTTCGGCCCACGCGGTGGTTGAAAGCCGTGGCTCCAAGCGACGGAATAATGATAATGATACGAGGAGAGAGGAACACCGTCGAATGGGTAGGTGAGTCTCGCCGGAAGAACGAGCGAGGGGAAGGGCAGGGAAGGAGAGTGAGAAAGAGGAAGAAAAAGTTAACGATAGAAGCGTGCTGCACGCCGGTCTCTGGACCAGCAGAATCTCCCGCTCTGAGTATCGGAGATAAAAGCTGCGGCGTATTTGCATGCTGTTTGCTTCGGACTTTGGAGTAAAGTGCAGGGGGCGTGGAGATCTGCTCCATTGGTTCTCTCCGATTCTTCATTGGTTCTCCATTGGCTCGAACTCGGCTTCAGGTAATGGTCGCTGATCCCAGGCTGCATTTGCAGCACTCGGGATGTATATAGATGCGCGACAGACAACAAAACTATCCCGACGATTTACTCTCGCTCCCGAACGAAGCACGGCAACGTGCAGTCTCCTCCACGTATCGGGAACCACTCTTGGCTCCTATATCCGTGTCCTGGCGAATCGAAAGGAATTCCTGCACATGATGGTGGAATTAATTGAATATCTGTGAAATAGTCTCTCTCTTTGTACGAAGAGGTATAATACTCGTATCAATGGTTAATTCAATTATTCCAGTTCTAACGAGTTTACTGCTACTGATGTTTGCAATTGTCGCATTGATCAATTTGAATACAGCGTGAGCATTGACAGTAGAGTCGGAGAATATGGGTTCAAAATTCGAGGACCTTGTTAAAGGTTTTTCAACAGTAATACGCCGGACCTTTTTGTGACCATTGATATTTTCATAGTATCTTTATAGACAACTATGTCGCACTGTCTTTTATCAACAGATATAATATTAATGTAAATTTATAGTCGTAATTTTCGTTTTTATCGTTTCTTGTTTCCGTAGAAACTTCAGATACTTTTATTAAGAACCAAGTTTATCGAGAACCAACAAGTACGACAGATTCTAAACATCTGCGATATTCTTGTTATGATCTCTGAGGTCAAATTATTCCCAAGGTAGTTTTTTTAAATGGTTAAAGATTCAAATTATTTGTAAAATCAATTGATAAACGAGAAGCTATAGGATCCTAATAAAATGTCAAAATTTCTTTTAATGAATTACGTTTTCAAAATCACACATAAACTGAGGATACAGCTTTATATAAACCGCGGAAAATGATTGTCTGAAAATTTCGCGGAAGGTATAAAAATAACCTGACTCAACGTGTTTACAAAAAGCAGATTTCTCATCGAAGTCAATTGCTTATGGGCAGTAATTTCACAGCCCTGAAAAAACCAATTACAATTAATAATTGTAATAGTTTAGTTATGGACTATTTTTTTGGTTCACTTAGGTGTTCATTTTGGTTCAAGGTGGCCTCAACCTCTTCAAATATCCAACAATGTACACAGAAGAAGTATACCCATAGGTTCCGATAGTTAATTGTTAGGTTTAGAGGGTTGTTATACTCGACTTCGACGAAGACTGGCATATTTCTAAATATCTAAGTCCACAGATCTTGAATTCGAAAATGGGAACATCAGACCAATTCGATAATCATAATAATCATATCAGTCCCAACTTCAGTCTCATCATCAATCCACTTTGAATCTGGTGGCATAGCTTACCGTGGAAATATATTCAAATTCAGAAAATGTATCATTATTTCTCTTCAATTGTTAAAATCATCCAGACCACAACATTGTTGGAATTATACATTCCACCAAAGGTACGCTAATGTCACCCCAAGACATTTCAAGGGTTGCATGAATCAATTAGTTATGCATACCTACATCAATTTCGTTACGAAATCAACTAAGTAATCAGAAACTGGTGACGAATCGTGATATCAGTAAGTTGAACTAACCAAACACAGCTCGTGCTTGTTTCAATTTCAAATTCCCGGAGAGTATATAGCAGCTTTTACTGACCATTCAATTGCCACCTTGATTTCCATACTATCTTTTGGATTTATCATGAATTACGCGCTACCTTCGACAACTTTGTTTACAAATTGGGTCGAATGTCAATCGAAATCGAACAACCTACGGTAGGTCCTGTACGTGAAGTCCCTACAACACTATTAACAAACCGTGAAATGCGTTTCAAAGCTGCGTTGGAGGGGCTATTCATTCAAGCTTTTAGCATATAAGTGATCTCGTGATTTCGTAAAATCAAGTTATTTCATGTATGATTCGTGTGATTTCAGATGACATCGTGTGTGATTTCTGTTGTTTTCTAGTGATTTGGTATGATTTGAGATAATCTTCAGTGATATCAAAGTGATTTCATACGATTTAAAAGCATTTTGTCTCTATGATTTCCTTCTGATTTCAACCGATTTCGAACCAGGGAGTACAGCAATTTTTACGAGTAAATAGTTCAAAGCTGCAATCCAGGGGATATTCATTCAAACGCTTCAAACTCGCAAGAAATCACAGTTGAAATCGCAAGAAAGTATGGAAATCATTGCAACCGCTTGTCACCCGATCTATGAGTGAATACCCCCTCAAATTAGCGCATGTACACGGTATGCTTACCTACTCCTGCTTTTTCCTGTGCCCATCAAGAAGGAACAGTGACATCGACACGGTGTTTGGCTTGAGCTTCGTGCACGATAATTTCCGAGCACTTCTCGTAGTCTGATCCTGATCCATATTTCTAAGCTAGACAACCGGACGGCCGATACGGGACAAGAAAGTACAAGGATGTAGGTATTAATATCCGGCAGGTTGTGTCGCCCGCTTTTGAGGAGGATGAGGAGGAAGGAATCAGGCGTACTGTCGCTGCGGAGTCGCGGTCGCGCAGCGCTGTAATTAGTACGGTAAACTTTGAGCCAAATGTCGGTGATCCGGGTCCCACGAAGCAAAACGGGCCCATATGCTCCCGATAAGATCTCAGGGGCTCCTCACCCGGGTTCCCCGGGGTTCCTCACGCGAGGTTCGGCATCGCGGACACCGTCGACGGCTTCCCGACGCACTTCCACCCGGTTCCCGGTGGTACGACGCGTCGTCATCCGGATCGACAAGATCCATATCTCCTCCGGCAGAAGCCATCCGGTCATGCCTCGATCCCCGCGAAACCGTCGCGACGCGTCCCCACCGGTCGTCAAGACCTTATTACTTATTATGTCGCCTCGAAATACTTTCCGCTTCATGTTCCACCTGCGAAAAGAATTCCGTCTGGCGTACATCGACGCGTTGCGTCCACGACCCTGCTGCTCTAGACACGATCAGCAGCGGAATTGGCTTCTTTGATTCGGATTTATATCATGGATTTAAGGTGGCACGATCACGGGAGGTGCGAATTTTGTGGACGCCAAAGCAGAAGCCCGGATATCGTTTGAATTGATGCATTTTTAAATACTAAAACGAGGATGATGACCCTCATTGTTATAATTATTTATCTCAGAATACTCGTTTAAAAATTATTTTATTGCCTCAAATCCTACAATTTCTAACAATTTCATGAAAATCACGCACGCGGAGGAAAGGGATTATTTGAGTCAAGTGACATTCGTTTTATTCAACTAAATGCTATAGTCAAATGCGGCGAACACAATACTCACTTAATTCGGACAAAACATATTGATCTTGTTTTAATATACGTATTTAGTAGAGTCAAAATTTCAATGGTTGATTCACGTATTGAAATTTGTTATTGCAAAAATATTGCATTGACTGAACATTAGTGTTATTCCACCGCACGATCTGTGTTCTACGAATGATATCATTTACAATTATTCTGACTCAAAGTTTGGGCGAATTTACCCGATGTTGAATCGATAAAACCCGACAACTTATTGTTATTTACTTAAGTAGAAGTATATGTTAAACTGAGTCAACCTACTTTTGTTTATTTGTCGCTAATATCAATTTCGATGCTTCGAAACTCGGTACCTAATGTCTTCATCACTTGTAACATGTCTGATGACAAATGTGTCTTACGTTATCCGTATCTATCATCTCAACCGATAACCCGGTTTTATAAATATCTCTGAAGCTACTTCCGCAGCGAGAGAGTTCACCGCCTGGTGGCCATTTCTATTACTATTATATCGATGCTTACGGTGAATACAGTCTCTACTTGTATCAAAGCATCTTGTGAACAACTTAGTGCCACTGATTCAACTAGTCACGCCAAACAAGCTCCGTTAGATCAGCAAAGTTCGGCGTTCGATCGATGTTAACTTTTGGTTAGCCAGATTCATGTACTTATTTTATTTGAAGTACCTAATTGTTTGTGTAAACGAACATGCGACTTGTAGGATCAATACATGCACTTCGCGTGAAATGATATCTAGCTGATTCAATTTCGGAAACGCATCGAAAGGTTTACTCGAATAAATACTTCATCAGATTGCAACAAGAAAGGCTTTTGTTGAATCAAGGAATTCGCTTGACTAAATCATTTTTCCAAACTAACTAAATCGAAACAGTTGTATTGAAGTCATCGTATTTAAAAGAAATAAGGGATACTAGATTGAAGTGAATGGACTCTGACATAATCTGTTTTTTCGGTTCAAGTATTTCTTTCCCTCCGTGCATAAATAACATAACCTCACTTTATAGATTCGAAATTAAATATCTGTTCATTCCGTTCGATGTTCCAATGTTTTACAATCAAACTTAGAATCCTTATGAAACACACAAAGTATGTTCATTGTTTAAAATAATTAGTATACCGAGAGTACTTCTTTAGTTAGATACTGTGTTGAAATTACGAGTTGAATATTTTTTCGATGTCGTATTTAGTCGGTGACTTGGTGTAAAGTTTTGCACACGTAAAGGCAGAAATGTCAGTTTTAGTGAAGTCACTTGAATTTTAACGAGTTCCACTTTTAATGATTTTGTAATGGTACCACCTCAAAGTAATTTTAAGGATGTATCGGATGGTTTCATCTAAATGATCAGGAACGAAGACTGGACGATTGCAAGTTGAGTCAATTAGGTTGAATATATAACAGATAAGAACGATTTCGCCTAAATATGAAACGACAAAAAAAAAAGAAAACTCATCACTATTCCACATTAACAACTTTTTCAATGTTTAACTGTTTTACATTTTCTAAATGAAAAAAGATAATCTGCGCATTCAATTTCACCGAAATCATACTTCATGTCTTTGGCTATCTACAAATCTCCCAAACTTTGATATTTACTTAATCCAACTGGAATGAAAGTTGCATGTAAAATTATCTATCAAAAAATCAGAAACTTGCCGATACGCTCATCGATTCTTTTTCCATTTTTATATCATACAGAAATCGGTACAATTTTACCAAAGCACTATTTTGCGAAAGTTCTTTATGGGACGGATAAATTAACTCGAAAGACGCGTGGCGCTGCCAAACGCTAAACCGTATCGACGTCATAATATCGCACGCGCGTGGCATTTTGATCAGTTCCATTAATAGCTTATACCGATTACGGATACGGTCGAAGATCGGTAAAAAGATATATCACTTTTATGAGGTATAAAAGCACCGACATAAAATATACTACTAGAGAGGAGCTGCCCGCACATCAGTAAACTTTCCGACAAATATACATATATAAACGTTGAATTTCACCGTGAAATGACCATTTCATTAGAAAACGAAACCGCGCGATTATCATCGATCGAGAAATAAGAAGCCAGCCGGCGATCGATCGAACGATAAGAAGCTGCAGAGATTCGCGCGGTCAGTGAATGATGGAACTCTTCAGATTTTTATAACCTATACTTTACTATATACTATATATATATATATATATTATATATATTTATATAACAAAATTAGCATCGGCACACGACCGTGGGATATTCGATAAAGATGGTCGTATTTTAACCGCGCTCTTCGCTCTCCTTCGACTCTTTTAACTTTTAATTTTTTACTTCTCTTCTATCATCCTTTTTATTTATTTCTCTCTCTCTCTCTCTCACTCTCTCTCTCTCTCCCTCTTCACAGCATATATTTATTTACTCGGCTAATCATTACGTTCGATTACAATAATCGGGTATCGGTATTTGCTCGCGAGGTTACATTATATGCATACATATACATATATTTATTTCTATATAAACATATACGTATATATTGTATGTACGTACCTACCATCCATCCTGTTATTATTTAAATTTATTAGAAATCTGATGGCTCTACCAAACCTGTATTTAGCGCTCCGGAGACGATCGGTACGAGGCCCATATCTTTATATAGGACGCGTTTTCTCGGCCCGCTGCTCCGATCTCGTCCCGCAGCCTTAAATCCCTTCGCTCCGGGAACATAGTGTGAACACCTTGCGGGTAGATGGGTATTACGTGAGTATAGGCACCCACTTATGTATACACCTACCTGCACGCGTCTATATAACGTGGGGTATACATTATAACCCGATCCATGATACGTATAATCCACGTATTGGGTGACTCGATCGGTCGATTTAAACGATTTTTTATGCGACGGGCCGCGCGAAGTTCGGCGAAAAAATTGGACTTGATTTTCTTAAAGATTATGGGATTCGTTGATACGCCGAGAGAAATTTTTATTTCCGGTTACCGCCCAGTCCGTGACTATTTTCATTTTTTACCACGATCCAAAAATATAGTCCTAGGTATAAAATGAAAATTAGTTTTGTAACTGTTACCGGAACGTCTAGTATCCGTTACCATTCTTTCTCATTACGATCACCCTTACTATATTTTCGTCTGACTGTTGCAAACATTTAATGCTTGTGCAACGATAAATTGACGTTAAAGCTTTATTTAACTAAAAAAGTAGAGTAAGCCTCGCAAACCGATCTGATTTTGCGTTGCAATTACCGAAATGGATCGAGAATTGCGCAAAATGGTTACGCGTACCTCGTTTTTCGTAATTCCAACAATGTTCGAACAGTTTTTTTAACGATACCTGTTTTACCGAATTTCTCTAGTTATTGTGACAAATTGAATTCTTCTCATTGTATGTGATTGAAACTTTGTACTCCTTTATCTTTACCGTTATCGCAATTTTTCTTCTTCTTTTTTTTATCCACAGCCGACATTGAACGCTGTCAAACACTTATAGCTCACAATATTGAATCTTGCTGACCAAAATTGAACACCGGGTACATTAGACCAGTGGCCTGACCAATCAACGGCGTTTACTTTGCTCAACGACCAAATTACAACGGCGCCTGTAAATTGGAGTTCAGTTTTTTCAAGGTCATTTTGATAAACATTTTAATAAAATTGATTTCTACATCCTCGTCGTTGTAAGTGTACATAAGTATACTTGCAATGTATAACGGAGATTATTTGGATTCTAAGAATTCGTTGATACATGTCGGAAGTTTTACTTTTTTTCAGGACCCATTGGCAAATTTGATTCTCAGATAATCATCCTCCCTTCTACAGAAATGTATAAAATTGTTGCTTGAATGCAGCTACAGAGAAAAATTTTAATTCAATTGCAAATTTTTACCGTTTGACCTACTTATTTTCTATTTGTCGATCGGAATAAATTTTTTGTTCAACAAAAATAAAAAAATTATGGTGGATTACATAAGCTTCAAATAGATGTGCGCATTATTTTTTCTTCTTTTGATTTTATTTGCTTTGCACAATTCATCACCGAATGTTGAACTAAAAAGTAGAGAAATATGTTTGAACCGAAAATAAATTAATTCGAGAAAATAAGTGAAACCTAACCATCGAGGTTATTATATTCGATTGAATTGCGTTGTTATAAATATTTTCCGGAGCGTGGGTGCAATGAGGGCACCTATAATTATTCAATCTACTTTTACGTGGCGATCAAAACACAGCCAAGGATATATCGATCTCAGGCTGAATTAGATCGTAATCGTTGCGTGTTTAAAAAAAAAAAACACAAGAAGTAAATAATCGAGTAAAGATAGTTAAAAAATATAATCCGAAGGCAGCAGCAAAAGAAGACCAAGGACTCTTAAAAAAACAAAAAAGAAAAAAAAAAAAAAAGCAACCTTCACCCAAAGGTATATATTGTAGAAGAAACGATATAAAAAGACAACGAGGGAAACCGAGAACGTGGACAAGAATGAAGGAGGAAAAATAGCGATGATAAACGGGCGATCCGTTCGATGTACGAGGTAGGTAGGCAACATTATGCAAATTCGTAGTCAATATCTAATATAAGATAATCACAATGATTACGCCCCTCCCCCCCCCATCTTACTCGCGGTACAGAATTTTCCCCCCTTTCTATCTTCGTCAATTTTTTTCCCCCCCGTCCGCCCTCTTGATTCCCTCTCGCAGCCCGCGGGTCCCCCGGGAATACGCGGGGAAAAATGCGAAGGCTGCTTATCATAAAATATGCCCGCTAAGCGGCCTCGCACTCACCCCCGGGTGCATACTCGGGTACAGCTACGGCATTATCCGCTTCCTGTATGCCTCAAACGCCGAGGCGACGTCCTCCGCGGACGCGAATCGCGGGCCCCGATACCCCCGGGCCCTTGGAAATTGTCCCTAATAACAGGGGGCCCACCTGGGGTGCAGGGGCCCAGGTCACTCCTACGATCCTCCGGGGATGAAGCAGCCTCTTCATCGTCTTCTTCGACTTCTTCTTCTTCTTCTTCTTCTTCTTGCATATTCGCAGTTTTCTGAGAGGCGACGTCACCCTTCGGCGAATTACCACCAACTTATATGCACAGACTGCGTAAAGTTGCGCAGTAATAATAAATCAGGACTTCCAAGGCGCGGGTCTAGGATATAAAGTTGCGATCTGGTGCTACACTGAGAGAAATTTTTATTTCCGGTTACCGCTCAGTTCTTATCTATTTTCATTTTTTACAAGAATCGAAAAATATAGTTTCAGGTACGAAATGAAAATTAGTTTTCTAGCTTTTACCGGAAAGTCTGGTATTTCTTACTATTCTTTCTCATTACGATCACTCTTACTATATTTTCTTGCAACCGTTGCGAAAATTTAACGCTTGTGCAACGATAAATTGACGTTAAAGCCTTGTTTAACTAAAAAAGTAGAGTAAACCGAAGAAACTGATTTTGCGTTGCAATTACCAAAAAAGGATCGACAATAGCGCAAAATGGTTTCGCGTGCCTCGTTTTTCCTAATTCCAACAATATTCAAACAGTTTTTTTTAACGATACCCGATTTACTCAATTTTTCTAGTTACAAAATCACGAAACGGGGGAAATTTGGAGCAAAAGAGACAAGGTTAAGATCGATCGTTACAATTTGCCGAAACTTTACAGACTCTGCAGTTCACGGAAAGAAGAATCACATTTTTCGAGTCAGGTCTACAGCAATTGTGGCAGGATTTACAAATCCGATAATAACAGTTAATGAAGAAGATCTACCACAATTTATGAAGATTTGACTCCAAAAAACGTGCTGTTCATATATTCACAACGGGAGATGTAAAATCTGTATTACAGCTTTTTTCGTGTATGAATAAATTTCGTGAAGATTTCGCGCGGTTTGGAGGTGGAAAAAATTAATTGCTGGTCTGGCAAATTTTAGTGCTGATATTGTCACAGAGGGAAGAATTATTGCAGTAGATTGAAATTTGCAAGTTCGACTAACGGGTTTGTTTCATTGAAACTTCACTTGAGGACTTTTTGATTCGACGGCTGGCATTAAATATTTCGCTGCGAATTTTCACTTGAATTCGTGGAAATTGAACTTGAGCGCATAGAAATGTACACGAATTTTACTCTGAATCAGAAAATTAGTCGGAGCCTTGACATTTTCTACTAACGAACTCGAATCGAATCGAGGAAATTGCCGTTTCCGCACTAAAACGTACTATAAAGTTTTTCACAAGAAGTACTCGAAATTTTTAACAGTGCACATCGTTTGACACTTCTGTTTTTGAGACTTTCGTATATACACCGATAGAATGTGCCCCATTCGGACGATATACGTGGGACACATTTCGACACGCATTTTGATATGTATTCAAATTTGTGAAAGGCTAATAGCAATTATTTTCTAAAAAACAATACGAAATGGTAAAAAAAAAAACATCCTGCAGAGAAACACACGTGGACTATCTATTCAAAGCAGTTTAGGTTATATAGCGGAGGGAAAGTTTTTTTATGAAACGTATTTAAATACATGTTTTATTAAATAAATGAACGAGGGTTTCGGGGATTTGAAATAATAAACACGAGTTCGGGTGTTTCGGAATAAAGTAATCTGTGATTTTCTAGCGCGGCAATTCCTAAAGAGTTTGATCAGGTTAAAAAAAACGTTTCGTCAAAATATGAGCGTTCTAAGTTATGTGGAAAATCGTGCTCGGTTGATTTTTTACTTTTATACATTTTTCTTAAATTTATGAAGTTTCGCGAATAAAAATTTTTTTTGATCGCTCACATCAATCGTAATATTAATTTACGTTACAAAGACCGACACTTGGTAATATCAAGTCTTCAGTTCATGTTTGAGAAATTTATCTGACTTTTTCATTGTTAATTCAATCTCATAAAATATTTATAATTCGATATGAACTTTTAATGTAGGAGAATAACATTCCCGTGTAATATATCGTTGTGTTTTGGATCGTGATCTTTGGGTTGAATATAAATGTCAGGAAAGAAGTAATAATTGAAGTGTTACGGCGCGATTTCTACACAAATCCAAAAACATGCAAAAAAAGTGATAAATGAAATGAGCCCGATTTTCCACACAGCGTAAAAGGCTCATATTTTCACATAATCCTTCTTTTAACCCACGCAAACTCTTCAGGGCATGTCACGGTGGAAAATCGTAAAAACGTCGTCTTTAATACATCATTTTATAATTTTCATCTCCCTGATTGTTTTCTCCCAGTTTTTATGATGCAGTGTGACTCGTTAAAAGAAGCGTTCCGGATCAATCGTTCGTAAAATCTGGTGCATACCATTCTTGAAATCTTATGAAATCATTGGAAACCAGAAGTCCCTTGAAAAGTCAAGATTTCGTGACGTGTTATAGAATGACGAGAAATCATACGACAACGCGTTGCGACATATTGTGAAATTTTGTGAATTCATTTGTATGATTTTTCTAACGTCTCAGCATGAACTGTTCGAAATCGGATGAAATCCTTGAAAAATCGTACGATATCTTTTGAAACACCGTGAAATGTTGTAAAATCTCATGAAGCCGTTTAATGGATTATTTTAATAATTGTAGTGTATATATATAAATTATAAATAATAACGTGATCGATGTTTCATTGTTTGGATTTTATTTTATGTACAAAATCACGTTTTAAAATAAGTTTTACGATCCGAATCGCTGAGTGAATCTCGACGTCGTGATCGTTGAAACGTTTCCAACAACTCCTTGTTTAGTATTTTCGATATACGGTTGTTCATTACCTCGCCGCTGAGATTGAATCGGTGCGTAAAACCCCTTTCTAATAAATACGATTTTTCTATCGTGAAAATATGGTAATAAAAATTTTGCATACCTACGTAAAGAACGGACAGCCAGGCATAACTGGTTTCGAGTCCGAAGGTAGGATCTCCTAGGTAGGGTTTCAAGATCGTAAAGTAGGTTCTATTCCAATCCAACATCAGAACCTACTTTGACGTTAAAAATGTCCGAAATTTTCCGATAAACCGAGTTCAGGCTGAAAGTAGGGTGTCTGTTTAGAACCTCCTTCAACCCTCCAGATGTAGGGTTAAGCCCGCTTGCTCGAATCCCTCCTTTAACCCTCGAAATCCTAACCCGATGATTAAGGTACCCATCAATTCTGATTGATTATGATTGTAATACAAAAAATAGGATTAAATCGTATAAAATCAAATAAAAATCCTAACAAATAGGAATTGGTTTACACGTGAGTTTGATCGTATTTACTTTATATTCAATCGCTTGAAAGGGTTTTTGTATTCGTAAAAACGTTGAATAAATACAGTTCAAATGCGATACTTAATTTTCGAATGTTATCAAAGCTCATCAAAATTATGTCCAAATACCCCTCGGAATATTCATTGTGAACATTTGATTGTCGCTGTGATAATATATCTATAGATGAGGAGTTACAGATTCAATGGAGAAGCGGTAGATCGAATATCGTCAAAATAGGTCCAACCTTCTACCGAGAGCGTCAAAGAAGAATTTGGTATTTTAATTTTTAGAAGTTAGAGGTTCGATGTAGGATTTGCCATTAAATTTTTACGAGTTAGAATGTAAATGTAGGAATTCCAGGTTCAGTTTACTTCGAAGTAGGTTTATACGAACCTCAGTAGCGTCAAATCTAAGCGCTAAACTTCGACTCGTAACGAAGTGCAGTTTTATTCTCATGATGGGGCGGCTGCTCCGAGGTCAGTGAGAAAGGTATTTACATTATTATACGTACATACATGTAATGTACGTGTAGGTATAATACATGAGGAAATGACGGTTGCCAACTTCTTCTCATCTACACGTGCATACGCAATTGAACATACGTATATTATACATGTGTGTGTGTGTGTGTGTGTGTGTATTTGGGTGTACACGCTGTACAGAAAAAGTTATAACTCACCCCGCGATAATGTATTCGCGGCGGATGTTGGTTAGGGAGAAACTCAATGCCCCAACGATTCGTATGGGTACGTTACTAATTAACACGTACACCGCCCATACCGAGTTCGTATAACCCCGTATAATAATCTGCCACCATACGCTCACGTCGTTACAAATATCCTGAATACGGTGACTCTGTCAGTCTTATTGGACGGAGAAAATAAAAAAGTGGATTTTACTCAAAACTGGAGGTAAAGAGGGACACGTCAGGTTTTTTTTTTGTTTTTTTTTTTTTTTTGACAAAACGCAGAATTTACTCCGCAGGAACAGTGAAAATCACCGCGTGCAAAGTAAAATACGATACATTTATAATAAACAATTTAGTTGGCATGGGTATTTTTTTTTACAAAAAACCTTGCGTGTCTTCTTAGCGTGTCCGTCTTTTTGTAACTATTACACGTGACATCGATTTCTATATTTCTAATCGCGCTGCAGAGTAAATTTTTACAGATTTCGAAAAGAATTTTAGCACACGTAATATTCGCTATCGCGGAATCTCCTATCGTCACTTTTCATCTTCACACAAAATCAAGTATCACACCATTAAAGAGATGAAAAAAAGTTTTAATAATAATTTTATTCCAAGTACAGCGAAATAAATGTGAAGAAACATTTTTGTCGATTTAAATAAATTTGGTTTCACTCGATGACACTAATCCTTGTACCGAGCAGCTTTTTGCAAAAATAGTTGGACGACGTTTATTTGAACCAGAATTTAAAAATGTCTTGTTTTTTTTTTTTATCCGTTCTGTGTATAAAGTCGCTGTTTTCTCCTTACGACCTTATGTGGAGTGCGAAAAAAAAAACTGAAAAAACGAAATTTATTTAAGGGATCTTATCAAATTATAGCGAGCCGAAGTATAAATTTATCGTACTCGACTATACAAAAATGTGAAAGTTATGACGGATTATTACCTATTCTAAAGTGTTTTTATAACATATTCAGGTTGAATGAAAGGATTTTGTACAATTAACGAGTCGGTTTAAACAATACAACGCTAAACAAAAATTACGCCCAAGGTTAGTACAAATCCTGTCGAACGAACGTATTCAGTGGAAAGATTTCGAGGATCCAACAGATGTAATGAACGATACGATCGCACATTTTTCGGAGCATATCAAGCGTCGATGAATCGATACAAAGGAGTGTTAACAACGACGACTTGGATATTACACCGGCTTTATTTTCGTCACTAGACGGAGTTTCATTCACCAAAGCCGAGGAATTAGACAGAGTCGGTTGTCTTTCGGTAGCGATACACCGACGACTGGAAGTAGGTACCTAACAACAACTAAAACACTAGGCAATAATAACGATGGGTGAAGAGCACCGCTCCTCATGCCACCCGTTTCGAACAAGCTGCTGTTGCTGTTGCTGCTGCTGTTGCTGTTGCTGTGGTTGCTGCTCCCGCTTTCCGAGTATGAGTGCAGCGCCCGATATCTGGGAGACACATCTGAGATCCGGGCCGTGATATCGCGCACGCATATTACCGGGTCCCAAAGAGCAGATGCTAGCTTCGGTTGAACTCCCGGTGCCCCGTTACCGGGCCCCAAACCGCTCCTGCAAACCACTCGCCACTTATTCGGATCCCGAGACCGTTGAATTGCTCGGTTCGCTGTAAACGGGCCTCGACTTTCATTCGGCTATGAAGAGAAAAAAAGATCGTCCCGTAAAATCAACCGGTAACTGTAAAAACGAGGAATCTTCCGATGCTAATCGATATTTTCTACGATAAGGAACGAGAGAGAACGTAGATGGGAATTATGAGGCACGAATTTTTGAGCCTTGGTTCTAAATGGCGAATTTTGGTTTCTTTTACGTAGTTAAGAAAATAAAAAACGGTTCCATTAGTTGAGGATTCATTTTTATTTCCACCTGACGCTGTATCTGCTGCTTATACTGTCAACGAAACGCGTCGGGACTTATTTGTCAATGTAAACAAGATAAAGGCAAACTTTACAACCGATAAATGAAGATTTTGGTGATTATTCGATGTGTAGAATCAAAATTTATTCATGCAAATATAATGTCAAAACAAAATTTGTGTAATTATTTGAACCGTGTTTGATCTGATGGTTTTTATGCCCTTTCAAGTCAAAGACAAAAAAATGTTAATTGAGATGAAAAACGGATCTGTGACTGATTAACGGATATTCTGTCTATTTACGTGAAATAAATTGCTTGCTACTGCCAAAGTGTTTTTTTAGGTCCTTACTTTTGATTTTAACATCCAGATTCAAAATTTTGATTCCTGCAGAAATCGCAGTTCGTTCTTTTGAATTTTGGTCCTCCATTTTGGATTTAACATTTTCGAATTGAACACTTTCGCAATTTAGTTCTTGTTTGCAGTGAGTTATTCGAGTTATCACAGATAAATTGTTACGTTAATTCTTTACTTTCTTATTAGAATCATTTCGAGTATTCGAATATTGACGTTAAAAATTACTTTGTGGGTACGAGTTACTGAAATCTGCATTTCCCACGTTTGGCATACGAAAAATTTTTATCAATAGATATACAGTCGTTACAGTTTGCAAAAGGATATTCGTATAATCTTTTCAAATTAAATATGTACAACGTACGCCTGAGAAATATAACTTTTAATTTCCTTTGTAATTATGCTTTTTTAAGGTACTTGGGTTTGTTGGGTAAAATGTAGAGCTAGTTTATTTTACAGTAGATCGAGATTCATTTTAATTCAAGATACGCATATCTACGGATTTTTTAGCAATTTTTATGAAAAAAAAATAAATATATAGTGAACATAAAATCGAATGCTCGAATATAAAACGAACAGCATTAGTAATAAACAAGATTTAGGAGACTGGATAAGTCAAAACGGGTGATGTTATCTTTTTTTACTTTCTTCAAAACTCCTGTTCAATATTTTTCTCTAGTACCTATTTACGTAGCTCTAAATACGCTTAAAATCACCATAAATAACAACTAGTGAATGTAGATGAATATTGAAATACCAACACTACCATTAATACATGTAATTAACACAGAAATTGGAAGTTGACTCGGACAACGGGAATTAAAAATAAAAATATTCTCTCAAAATTTACGTGATAGAATTTTTTTAATGTATTTTTTTTTTTTTTTTCTCAGATTCGTACCCAATTTACCCATCGAAATGACTCCTCAGTTTTGTGGGGTTGAAAAACCATCGCAGGCCTCTGTAATCTAAATCGCCAAAAAAATATCACGTACCTAATATGTGAAGAAATAGCTGATTCATACCTTCAGGATTGACACGTAGCGTTTCAGGCGGTCCGACATCTCACACAATCTAATCGTTGCGTCAAGTGTTACATCTGTGGATATCCAGCGATGAGTAGGGCGATAGGTGTAGGATCGGATCGTATAAGTCGCCGGAAGGCTTTGTCACCTCGAGCGAACTTTTCGCTGGTTGTCTGTGTTGTGTTTTTTTTTTTTTTTAAACATTTTTTTTTCTTTTTTTCTCTTACCCTCCGGGTGCCTTTAACCGGTTGAAAAATTCTTGCTCAACGCTTCGTCTTCATCGCGAGAACGCCGACGCGCGATGTTTATTCCTTGGTTCTTGAGGATCCGGGCGGATCCCGCAACAGGTTAACGGGGGAATCGTTGCGGAGAAGGACAACATTCCGTTTGTGTTTTGTGCGTCGATTTAGCGATCCGGAGAAATTTTGGCGGAAGGTCGAGGGTCCGCGATTCGCGCGCGAAACGCCAGGAATTCCTTAGCGACAAATACACCGGGATACTCGTTCCAGGATAAACAAAAGGCACTTAGTCAGCGAGGTAGCGGCTATTCGTCCTCCGCTTCTTCGCCGGGACTCGATCATGGAGAACGAACGCGCGACCCTCCGGGATCCAGGATTCCGGGACCGCGTAGGTGTCCCTGGGAATTCTCCTCTCCTCCATCGCTCGCGAACCTGAGGGAAGAGAGGTAGGTGAAAATAGCCGGGGAGAGGAGAATTAAAACCGCGCAGTTGGCCAGAGTGCGAAAATAATTATACCCGCGCTTTGTAAAGACCGCGAAATCCACGTCTTAACGACGATCTTTCCAGACCATAGGCCTGTAGGATCCTCCGGCTCTCCGACAGGAATCCCGTTCGACGATTTGTCAACGCTGTGAAATTTTGCTCAGCTACGTTTTTCGCTTTTTACGCCATCGTTTATCGCGTCGCGTCCCTTCAACCGTCTGTGCATTATTGTATCGGTAGGAAACGCTGAAACTCAACTTGACGGATTGACACTTCGAATGCGCATGCGCGAGATTTTTCGAATTTTCGTGCAGGCTGGCCACCTCAAACTCGGCTTATGGAGGTTATGTAAACGATGCGAAGTTCTTTGGGTTAAGCAGTGATCAAATAGTTGAAAAAAGCTGTGTTTTGCAAAGACTTGGCACACTTTTATTGCTATCCGACTAACGGTTGATGACTGTTGCTAGTCGTGATACCAGCGTAATTCAACTCGCTTAATGTTTCATGCCCTGTGTTGAATAAGTTGGCTCTCCTGACTTGCACGGTCTGGTCGACCAATAGAGTTCAACTATTTTGCGCATGCGCATTCGCTAAATTTCACCGTTTATCTCAGTGGCTAACGAATCGATGTAGATTTTGTCCCTGATCCCCGATCACATTGTTTCCAAAAACTATGCTCAGGAATCGACAGAAGCTATCCTGCAAGCGATGCTGCGCTAACTTCAGAGCAGAAATATTCAGCGCATGATTCTTCGTCTTGAGCGAGGTTAATGGGTGGCTGTGTCGCTACCATATCTTATACCGACGACTGTGCACGCTGACGATGGAAGCGAGATTTCGTTCCTTGATTGGCCTTCGAAGGTGAGAGGACATCCGGCAGGACGTGATTCTGGGAATTCTTGATGCAAGGGTGCGTCAAGGCGCCACACTCGTTGATTTATTAACCCTGGGACGGGATGCCGTCGGCAGGAGGTGAGGAACCGTAAAACGCAACGCGGTAAATCATTGCCGAAAGTTTGTACTAATTCGATTTAATTCCTCTTCGTTTATAGGAAATAAACAACGAAGTCTGAGAGGAAAAGAGAAGAGTGTCCCTCTCGCTGGCAGCTTGCATGCCGAACTTAATTTCAAACGATTATAATACCGATCGGTATCAAGCAAGCCGAAAGCGAGGAGAGGTGGATTAATTTGATCGATCGTAAGAAATTACGATATGTTGGTAAATAATAAACGTACAAAGCGCGATAAAATCGACGGAATGAATTGTTGAGTGAAAATGTTTGTTCGTTCGTTTTCACGTGTCGCTTGGTTTTTCCGTAGGAACTGTAATTAGCCGTGAGCCGTGCGGTTGTTCAGGCCTCAAGAAATCAGTGAACGTGCATAAACGGACGAGGAAACGGTTCGTTATAACCATCGTACCTTTACAGAGTCGAGAGCATGGAGAACACAGCAACGCTGCATTGTTATTTTCAATTTCTAATTCGACTGTTTACGCTCGGTTTTATTGTGCTTATATTTTATGGAAATTTATGCTAATCTATTTGGTAATTAGGAACGTAATCAATTCTTAACTACCTCGCCTCACTCGCCGCTCCGCGTCTCTTTGTTTAAATCTTTTCATTACTGTTTTCCATGCCGTAGCGATGCAGCCACCATTTTAACCATTGTTCACCATTAATAATATTCATTCGCCAATGAATTATACACACACGTATTTACACCACCGGATTTATTACGTCTGAAACGATTAACTGTCAAACTCTATTACTCCCTCAGACGTCTCAATTATGATACCAGCTGATTATATTATAATGTGTAAATTTTTTTTCTCTTGCCCGATCGCTTCATCGCCTGCAACAGCAGTGTTAAAAACATTTTGTCAAATTCTTACGTCATATCTTCAACGTTATTTTTCTTGTACCTATATTTTTTACTCAGAATTCATATTAGATGTGAGAAGTCTGCCACTTTTTGGCTATTGGCAAATTGATCAGTCTTAATTAATAAAAACATGTATTTATCATACCGGGACAATCTCTTGAAATTTGAAAATCAACCGCGCATGCGCGAGTTTTATCGGCTGTTCGCGCAGGCTGGGCAATCCGAGTTTCAGCTGTCAAACTGTTTCTGCCTGCGATGTGGTTCATACGAATTTTCGAGGTTAGAATCTCAAATAATTGAGGTAGCGACTCGGCAAGGTTCGGAAAGCATTTGTTATCGGCTCGGAAAGTTGATTCTTCAAAGAACGGTCGGAATTTACTGCTTATGTTCTTTGAAAATTCAAACGTAGACATTTTGCGTAGGTTGGCCCGCCTGCATCGCGGACAAAAATATCGCTGCGGGAAGATTTCGCCGACCAATGAGATTTAATTATTTGGCGCATGCTCGGTTGATTTTCAAGTTTCAAGAGATTGTCCCAGCATATCAGTAGTCGAAAATTTTTATATGAAGCTGAGAATGTAGCCTAAATTCTGAATTGAATTTTAAACCTTGTCTGAACTCTCTATCATGTCCCGTTGCCAAATTATTTCGTGTGAAAGATCGGCATGTGTTTCTTAAAAAAAAAAAAAAACATATGTCACGTTACTAAATGCTTTCGTGAATGTTTCCGTGATTTTGAGAGGCTGTAACTCGTGAACGGTACGTGCTAGAGTATTGAAAAAAAAAAAAAACAACATAAAACGAAGCTTGAATCTTAAATTAAGTTTCGAGCTTTGTTTGAGACTTTCATCACTTTCTTTAGTAAAAAAAAAGGGGTAAAACAATGCCAAAAACGTGTTTATCGTAACCGATCGATACTTATCAAGATTCGAATCGTCTTTTAAAAAGTGTTCGGAAACCTGCTAACGATCGCCTTCTAAACAGTCCATTTTCTCGAAGGTTTGCTCAAGCTTCACCGCAAAACGGCTTCTCCACAAAATTATAATGGAACCTCCAAGTCGCACCTTGGTTAACCCTGATCACCGACGTCGAGGGGGTGACCCGAGGACCGCAACCGCAACCACGCGGAGAGTGTGAAACAAGATGAGGACGTCGCAGGAAGGATGAGGGGGAGGGGACCCCGTGATTTTTTTGTATACACGGGACGAGACCTCAACGCCGCACGAATTATCAGTCGCGTGTGATCGCGAGTTTCAGGCAGCGTGAGCACGCACACGCCCACAGCTTACGCATCGACGTAAAGCCTCGCCGACAAAGGGAGCTGAGCATCCATAATTCAAGCAATCCGGTCGGTTCTCGTCCTCGTATATACGCATGCGGCCTGGGCGTCGATTGGCTCTTTAGCACCGAGAGTTCCTTACTCGCCATTCAGGGATCTCGCGGCTTTGACCAAACGATCCTCTCGTAGCCGCAGCTGCGAAATCGAGACTTTTACGAGTCAATCGAACCGACGACAACGTCGACCTTGAAAACGATTTCCGATTGTCTTTTACGAGTTTACGAGGTGTTGAGAGGTGGTTCGGTCACGAATCCGATTACGAGAAGAGGAAGTTCGCGCTTTGGAATGTTTCTTTTTTTTTAAGGTCGTCAACCTTCGGACCAGATCGTCGATCTGATGGGAGATGAAAAATTTGTCGATAATTGAAAAAATAAACACTTGTACGGACGACTTGGGAAAATATTTGTTAAAAGACGAGAAAAAGAAGGAAGGAGTCTACGTCCTGTAGATCGTGATGATTCAAGGTATTGCAACGAGTGAACATGTATTCGTTCAAATTTTCATAAGAAATATGCATGAATCGGAAGCAAAAATTTTACGATAAAGAGGCTTTACGATGTCCTACAGATTTATAAATTCTATAAAGCCGAATAATGTACCAAGAAAGGATAAAATTCCCATTCAACTAAGTTTACCAAAGTTTATTCTTAAATCTGACCGTCGTGTCGAGGAATAAACAGAGGCTTCTTTTGTAGTTTTCTTACGATGCGAGCAAAAAGTACGATTGCGTGGCCCACGGTAGGTATGCAGAAAATGCGCAATTCATACACTCATCGCGAAACGTTACAATCGTACATCACAATTAAATTCTCGTTACCTCGAATTTCTGGGGCAATGAGAGAAGAATGTATACAATATATGTACGTAAGACGTGTAAAACGCGTGCCGAAAATCCCGATCCGTGAAATCGCGAGGCGTATTTACGAAATGATTTCGCCACCACGGCCACGTCTTAGAATCACAATCCGCAGCCGCTGCGCACTCACGATTATATTAAACTTCGTAACTCTCGTTGGTACAATAACATAAAGTACGGTGTAAAAAGAGAGAAAAAAAAAAACCTTGGGCCTAATATTTCGCGTTTCCCAACCCACGTATGAGTACGTACAACGTCTCCAACGATACGGGGTGAAACTTTATACACTTGTCGGGCCGCAGAGTTCCTTCTTGCGTTGCCTAAGAGCTCGAGGAAAGCTCGGGCAGAGCAAGAGTTGCATGCATTCGTATCTGATACCGACCGATGTGCGTGCCTAAGGCCGTCGGAAAGCTTACGAGTGTTGTCTATGTTAATTTATAATTGCTTTATTACGATTGAAACGAACCAAAGTTAGCTACACGATACGAAATTCTCCTGTCTTTATTGATATTCCGAAGAAAAGATGATTGAAGTCGGGCGAAATTGCCATTTTTTTTTTTTAAATTAAATTTAACAATCAATCCGCATTGTTGAGGATGTCGCAAGAAATGTAGTAGGTACAGATGAAGACCTGTAAAGATAGAATATGGTATAATGAAAGTTCGAAGTGCGACTCAAGTTAATTGGATTGAATGTCGTTGAAACGGAAACAAACTGAAAAACGACAAATTTCAGCTACTATAGAACAATTATTGATGACTTTGAAGAGATCCCAGTACCGAATCATTTTTACAACAAGAAAGTCACATCGTTTGACCGATTTTAATGAACTAGGACTCATTTTGGACCTAATCAATCAATCGCTGCATCAATAATTATGATATTGTGACTGAAATTGATGGATCAAAAAAAAAAAAATCAGTTTTAAGAGAATATCGTTTCAAGTACTGACTGGATTACACGGTTAGTACATCTTTGAACGAAACCTCGATTAACACGCCATATCTAAATCTAATTTCTTGTATTATTCGAACAATTTTCTCAGATTCATTTCTATTACATAGTATGACGTGAAATTGTTTCATTCATATTTATCATTCATATAATCGTTGGCAAAGACGACACTATTGGCAATTTTTTCAAAAGTTTTGTTTCTCGATTTTTTCGGACTTTCGATCCACATAAATTTTGTTCCCGACGCGTCTTATTTGGTAGAAATTTTTCGAATCCAAGTGGAGTTTGTTGTGAGGATCGATCCTACCGAATCCTGGACTCCTTATTGTATTGTAATTCGCGGAGTATCCGATGTATTTATTTATTTATTTATATATATATATATATATCTGGGATGAGTGAGTATATAAATGCTATTCTACAATTGTATACGCGGCGCATCTGCAGGTTCGATTCGGAACACGGTATATACATTTTTATTCACATGTATACGTGTGCATAATCTACGTTACACGCATGGCTCTAATTTGAATAAGCAGTGAAGTACCATTTAAAAGTGACACGAATAGAAGTAGCCTCCGGTCGGCAGCTCGGGCAGAGGGTTCTTTATCTAATCTTGTCTCTGCCATGTACGGCCCATCGCGGTAGCTACCTGAGACTTTTAACCTGAATAGTCACCAGCGTTATTATTTAAATAAGCCGGCTCCACTCGCTCCAGAGAGGCAAAGATATCCTCCTCTGTTCTCCGTCTCTTCCTCCCTCGTAGCGCCGCAGAGATCAGGGTGAAGCTGGAGTTCAACCGAGTGCTCTTTTACCTGTAATAGGGATGAAGAAAGGGTTTTCCAGTTAAATTCGTGATAATACAAATCAAAATTAACCATGGCTTACCTAAAAGAAAAAAGTGCACGTAATCCATTCGTTTCAGCGCGTTTGAACAAAGCCGGAATTGAATATGCCTGACAATAACGTCGGTTAAAATGGAAGTAAGAATAATAATAACAACGACACTGACTATTGTCGAGTTGGTACTTATTAGCCTGCGTGTGGCTACGTGGCGTGGGACACGGTGTCCAACAAATACTTTAGATGCGAGCTGTGAGATAAAACTAATGGAAATACCGGCCAATAGTTCGATACTTTTATACGTATAACATCGTGTCTGAAGGTAGGTATATGTATAACATATATCCAGCTTGCAGTATTCGGTGTATACGAGCCAATACAAAAATACCTCTGTCCAACTATTGGAACAGCATTGTGCGTGCACCCAACGAATCATGCGACTTTGCGTGTTTTTTTCACTCGAATTTATTTATTCAATTCGTTTTTTTTACTTCCCCTCGTTTTCTCGATCGTTTCAAACTGTCGTATGGTTAAATTATAGCGGCAGTTTTAGATACGTATAACCGTAATTTATTTTTATCACATCGATGATTTACTTCACGAGGAAAGGAATTGGAACATTGTTTTTTTTTTTTTTATTTTTTTTTTCAGCAAAATTCATGCTTCCCTGACAAAATGTTGCGACGTTATAATCGACTTGCGGTAAAGAATTGTATCTGCTTATTGTAAATAAATATCTTTGCACAACATTCGAAGTTACACGTTGGTTTCCAATCAACTGTACAGAATCCCACAAGATCAAAAGAATCAAGTTTTGAATTTCAATAACAAGCAAGTTATCGAGTCCAAAATTTGATATCCTATATGACTTTGGGGATATTCGATTCCAAATTCAAAGTTACCGTAAAGCTTGAACTACGTAGCGCGGACGGAGAGTGGAAACGAAACACCGTGAAGTTAGTTTCGGGAGAACTATACAGGTATAAAGCATACGGGGCGCAGTGTATCTGCCGTCGTATATCTAGCAGGACTGGTATAAGGATTCTTCTTCTCTCAGCTCTCCGGCGTCGGGGATAACTGATGCCCGCCTAGAAGAACCAGATAGAAAACTGATAGCTCAGAGAGATGAATCGTGCGAGGGGTTCAGTTATTTTTCTCAGCGTTTGGCCTTCTTGTCTCTGCTGCAGCAAACGCTCCCTCACAAACGGTACCGTGGACGTGTCCTTAAGTTTCAGACAATCCTTCGCCCCAAATAGATCTCTTCAGCCTCGTACAGTGGCTTCTGGGACCTTAAAATTTAATGACCACTCGCCCGGAGGTCCTTAAACCAGAGCGTAATAAGAATTCGTCATCTCAAAACGATTTCAAGGATTCCCTTCCTAGCTGCTCGCCTCTTATTGTCTATCTTCATTACAGTCCTTTGCGATCTTCTACTTGATCGTCGCTCATTCATTTTCCTCGTCTTTGTTTTCTCCTGCTCCTTCAATCGACCATCGTTATCTTTGTCAAGTTCGGGTCGTCAAATCATACTAAAATGACAATTAATAGACTTGGTAATAAGAGCAAGAAATCAGACTTTGAATTTGTTGTCCAGGTCAGTTGAAGTCATAGTGAAGCCATTGGAATTGCAGGCATGGGGTTACGGAATTTCTTTGACTTAACTCAAGTCATCGCAGCAATGGAACTCACGCAAAGTCACTAGAAGCTTATTTGAGTTCATGAACTCCCTTTGCTCAAAGTCATAGTAAAGTCATTGGAACTGTCTTGCAGGCATGCAATTACTGGATTCCGTTTATTCAACTGAATTCATCGATCCAACGTAACTCACGCAAAGTCGTTAGAAGCTTATCCGAGTACACGAAGTCCCTTTGAATGATCATGTGAACGTCCCATGGTCTGATGTTCAACCAGTTAGCGATGATTTGTCATTTAAAAACGATGAAAGCAATATCAATCCGTTACATTCATGGGGAAAGGACACGGCGAGCCTCGTCTAAAATTCAAACACTGTGCGTTGTGGCGTGTCAGTCTCGTTTATGCCGTTCGAAACGCGTTGAGCTGGGGTTAGGATAGAGAGGCCCGAGAACGAGCTAATTATGAAATTATGATAATACATACCGAAGAGCCAGGCAGTTGTTCTGCGTCGGCAGTCTGCGTACGACGGTGTTTCACGATCAGCCTGCAGAGCCCAGGTTGGTTGCTTGTTGCGTCAAGGATATGGTCGCGTGACCATCCGTCCTGGTCGGCTAGCTCCGCCTCGCCATCCTGACTCCTCGGCGCCCTCGCCGACATGTAGATACCTACACCTCTGTGCCATCGTAGGATCGAAAGCTACATGTATAGGTACCTAACCTAACCCTACTATCTTGCTATCTTCATACGCCTCGGTTATTATATTACGCCCGACGCGTTATACTGTATATATATATAACATTACCCACATGTATGCATCGTTGTAAGTACAGACATACCAGTAAATCCACTGATCTATGCACTGAATCCATGGCTGACTCCGATGCTTACAGCACATGGCGGCTTATGCCGAAAAACCGACACTGGCGCTCCAATACCTGAAGTTAAACTAACCGGTCACGTGGGTGATGGTCTATCAGAAACAGATTTAGTCACATGGTTCTGCCACTTGAACGCCGTGACACACACAGTGAGCAACGTGATTCGCTAGTTCTATTTGAGTTATTGAAGCGCTGGTGTCGATTTCATCGTCGCTGATCAGTCATTCGGTTAGTGTAATGATCGGTGAGCAAAACCAATCAGCCACCGATTAAATATGGCGGATGAAGCAACGAGAACGAATTACTTTGAATTTCTACGGGTAAAATCGCTGCAGGTATGATTCAACACGATTGACTCTGTCATCGTGAACGGCGTGGAAAAAAGTAAGGTATAAAATGGATGTTAATTTAGTGCAAACAAAAATATTCGATCTCCCCTGTTTCTATTATACGCAACTGGCATGTATACGTGCGGCGTGGTTGAAGAGGAGTTAAAATTCACGATTTAGAGGCGCCTGTCTGCTGTTTTCGGTTCATTTCTTTTTTGCATCATTCCAACTCTTTTGGGTATCAAAGGTTGGAGAACGGCTGATATATGTTTGGCGGTAGGAAGGGACCCTTAACTCAAGGCGAGAAGACGGTTTACTTCGCCGTTTCGTTTCACGTTTCGTTGTATGGGTGCCGCAGTTTATGTGTATGTATATATGTATATATGAAGAGACACAGGCACATGTCTATGTGCTAACAGTACCTACAGCTGGGGATTTATCAGATCGCGTGTTTGCAAAACTATACACAGAACACTGTCTGCGCGATGATGTTTGTGCGTTTGCGTTTGTGCCGCACGGTGTGCTTCTTGTGCCTATAACATAACCTTACACCAGTTCGATCTAGACCAGCTTGACGTCGTCTACGTCATCGACGTCGTTTCGACGCTTCTGACTTCGCCGACCGTTAACGGATTATATGTACGTAAAGCCTGGCTTGAGACCAGGCGATTTGTTTGGTAGGTGTAACGCGTATTTGCCGGGGATGAAAATTGCCGAGGATCGTCGGGGGGACGAATGAAAATCAATTACGAATATTTTTGGTCTTGGGATTGATTTTTTTCTGCATTTTTTCAATACGCCAGAAGCCGCTCGATTAAATCAATGTTAGCAATTTTTAATGCCTCGTGTATGCCGTCAGTAAACCGAATAAATTAAACCGGAATCGATAACAGCTGCTTTTTTGATCGCACTTCGTGATAAATTTCACATATGCGTATGTAAATTCATCTTAATTACAGAATATAAAATAAGCGAAACGAAAACGGGAGAATGGTGAGAAAAAAAAAATGCGCTAATAGTTCGCGAAATTGTCCATTGACCTCTTATCGAGTCGTGAAATTTACACGTTTTACACTGACTGCCGCGCTGCGCAAAGGTGTGTAAATCCGATGATTAATGTCGCTTTAGATATTCACACCTCCAATTATACGACGTATCTTTTGCTACGGTGAAATTGTGTCCAGCTATAACCAATCGAAACTTACTCACGCAATTCGTTGCTACGCATATTGCAGATACGTACCAGTTGGGAAAGTATTTTTACCTACAGAGCAAAAGTATTGCCCCTTAAGGGAGGGTTACAGCTAATAGGAGTTTTTTTTTCTTTAAATGAAAAGAGTTGGAGCAATTTGAATTTAAGGGCTTTATTATTTATAGTTTCAAGAACATTTTCGGATTTTTTCATTGAAATTAATAATAAAATGGCGGGATGGTGGAATACAAGTAGCGAAAGACCACGTTTTCAAACCGGTGGCGCAGATTCGTCGGTCAATTTTTATCCGACAGCCTTCAAATATTGACAAAATCTTTAAAACTTGTTTATCGATTCAAGCTCGTCGCTAGATCTTGTAGTTCCAATCCCACAATTTTTTTATAAAATTTACCCAACTTTTTTATGGTCGATAAATGAAATTTTTTGTTCATAATCGTCTGTGTTTGAAATAAAAATCGTTTTTTACATTTGGACCACGAGCTCGAACTTGAAAAGGTGTTTTTAGCTTACAGAATTTCTTCTATCTGTCACAAGTTGAACAGTGATGGTAGGATATGCGCCACCGAAAAAGCCTTCGAGTTCCGAGTCGGTCACTACTCATACGCGCCATGCCACCATTTCGTTATTAATTTCAATGAAAAAATTCGAAAATATTGTTAAAACTATAAACAATAAAGCCTTCAAACTCAAGTTACTCCAAGTATTTTAGATTTCTTTACAAAAAACTCCTAAAAATAGGTATGAATTTAGACCGTCCAAGTTGTACCCCAAAGGTTCGAACATCTCCGTCATTTGATTATTTGCAAATCACTCTGAATACTGTACTGATCGAGAGCTTCTTGAAGTAGAAAAAAAATCGGTCAACCGAAATTCACCCGTGAAATAAACTTGATCAAGGTTTTTAACTGCGTGTAAAAGTATGCTTGATTATCCGATAATCTTATCACTCGCTTGCCTGTCGGGCAAGAAATTTTTATACATCCACCTTCCGCGTTCCTTCGCGCTTCGCACAATGTGCCCAGCAGCAGTGTATATTTATTATCTGATCCGAGTATTTATGAGAGCCACTTTGGTAATATCATTAAGTATTATCTTCAACCTTCGGACACTGGCTTAATACACTCGGTAATTTATACGAGCTTTTTAATTGCTTGTGATCAATGACAATGTCCGGTTGGCGACTTGCGAGAAAATTATTGAGAAAATTTCTATAACAATCTCGAAACAACCGATGACTGTTTATAACATTGCTCAATGAATTGTGACAGTTTTTGGTCAGAGATCTTCATCAGTCGTCAATTAATTTTATGGTCCACTCGACTCGAGATACGGTAAATAAGAATTGCTCTCATTGTCTGGCTCATTCCACAACAGAGACCACCGAGAATTTGAACTCGGATTTCAGGGACTACTTTTAGGGTCCACTCGAAGGCAATTGGGCCTCATTATAATCCCCGGGCAAAAGCTGCTACCGCAAAGAGCAAATAAGTTACAAAGCTGAGCAATAAACGAAAACCAGCCACAAGAGCATCAGAACCTTTTACGGCGATGAGTTTTACGATCACCGAAACCGCAGAATCCTTCGTTTTTGTATAATTTGCATATTACGGCGTCTTCACCTGTCCTCCTTACCATCTGCAATAGACCCAGGATCAGGACAAATCGACGCGTGCGGGATCGACCGCTAAATAATCTTCCGTTTAATCCGAAACAGGGTAATTAGAAATCTCGGAGAGAGCTTTTAGAATGTTATTACACAAGCGGATCGTTGAAGCATGAATGCAGTTGAAGATTTGAAGGTAATGATATCGCGAACTGACTTTCATTCATTTTTATGTTTCTTGAAATTTTTATACGATTCAGAAAAATTTCATTCGCTATTTACCTATTAAACTACATTTTTCGATAAAATCAACGTTAAATGTGCTCGTTGAGTTTGCTATACATGTTTTTCAGATCAACAAGATCATATAACGTTAATTTATCGTCGCACCGATGCGCATGCATAAAATTATCGCAACAGTCACAGACTTTCTTTTTACAGGTATGATAATACCGATTTTCATTTTGTAAGTACGAAAAATATTACGCTTAGGTTAGGATAAAGAATGAAAATCGTTAAGGACGGAACGGCAATTAGTAATCGCTAACTGTACAACATGCTATGCAACAAATGGTGGATAACTAATCCAATTCCCGCCTAAACGTTGCGCAATCTTTTTAATTTGAGGTTAGCTGCAGATGCACGTGATGCGGTGGATTCGGGGCGGCGGAATTGACGAGGCAGTGTCAACACCTGATATCTTGGCTCGCGCAGGGCGGCAACCGTTAATTAGATTGATCGGTATCCGATTTTTCCCGAGCGTGGAAGTAACAGTTTGCAGCTCGTTTTGAGGGGCCGGAGGATCGCAGCCGCCGGAGGATCGACGGTGGCAATCAGTGAGATCGCGTGGTAGCCTCTGGCGACCACGAGCGAGGAACTGTCTGGAGGTTTATTACGGGTGCGTTATGCGGCACACATGTATATTCATACGAGTGATCACCGAACCCGAGCCCGTCGAATATCGGCGGCAGCGGCAGCTGATCACCGGAACCGAATTTAAATGAGAATAACCTGCGCTCTCTAAATTTTTTTCACTGAAAGCCGAGCCGCTCCGCTAGGAGTGCAGAGATTTTATAACGGGAAATCTTGAAATAGTATATTTTCCAGCATTCGTTTGGAAAGCTGGATTTTCAAAGCCTGCGGAGCATGCGTAAAGTTTCCTGAAACGATGTTGGCGCATGCGCACAATGAAAAGGCACTATTTTACACACAGGAGCTCTCCTTGGCGCATGCGCAGTTTTGCATCATTCAATTTTACGCGTTCTGTCATTTAACGTAAGTTACCTGACCCCCAATTTTTTTCGTACGTCTTGGAACCTTTGATTTTACCCTAATCGGTCATTTCGGGTGAATTTAACCTCAAACATTTTTCAAACTCCTCGTAGAGTCGCTCAGTCGTGGAAATGGGATATTCTTCATGCGAAATAAAGACCTTTTTTCGACATTTTTAGCACGTTGTTTAACTTTGCCGATGTTTTACGATAGTTAAACAATCAGTTTTAGTCAGTAAAACTGAGAGAGTTTTTTCAGCGATCCTTAAACAATACATAGATACTGTTTCTTAGATTTTTAGAACTCATTTTTGAAGCAAAATATGACGTTTGGCGTGAATTTCATCCAGTGTGACCGACTAGGGTTAAGAATCAACGAGAAGGTGCCACCGATAGTGTGTAAAATTGAGTCATTCGGAATGCGCATGCGCCAAAGAAAGCCCTAGTATGTAAAATCGGGCGTTTCCATTGTGCGCATGCGTCAACATTGTTTTACCGTACCGTTTGAAAATCGACCACTTTCCGCCCACTCGACAGGCTTTAAAAATCGAACTATCCAATCAGAAGTTGGAAAAAACATTTGGAACGATCTTTAAATTCAGTCAGATACAAAAAAAAGGAAGCGTAAAAAAAAGTTGTCCGTTAATTTCGGAAGAGGAATCTCATCGAGCGCGTTGGCGTGCCGACGTGAAAACAAAATCTACGACGGCAGCTGTCATCGGTGCGTTTCGCTTTGTTCAAAGCTTTTCAATTTCATCCTGCATGGTGGAAAACTGCAAGCAGACTATTATTGACTGCGGAGATAACCGGCGGTTACCATAAAGTGTATGTATAACGTAATGTACGTGCAACGACCTGCTCGACGATCTCGTTGCACTTCACCGCCATGGATCTGGCTGCTTCATTCCTGGCGTTGCTGTTGTTGCTGCTCGTTTTACTCTCTCGCGCAGTGCATGCATGCGGTGAAATGCAGGCACATTGTCGACGGATGCAGAGCCGCGATGCGATGGGACGGGGAATATATTCTTTGTGACTGCAGGACGAGCCAGACCTGATTGTGTCACGTGTTGATAATTTTAAAACAAAAGGCACGGACGTCATTGTTTAAAAATCAGCCGACTACAGCGCCCTGATGCCGCTGTTGCTTGTTTATATGTATATTCTCCCATGTCGCCGCTCTCTGCAGACCCTCGAATGCATGTGGCAGCTGTCGATTCTAGATCACGGCAAAACGCGAGCCGGACTCGATCACTCAAACTAACCACGTATTTCGTTAATTGCGACCAATCTGCTTCGATTTGAAGAATTGCTGGAAAATTGACGAGTCGAGATGTTTAACTTGCGATGTAATTTTGTCTTGGATTGGTATGAAAAAAATTAAATAAAATTGGTGGTTTCAAGTACTTGGTTTTATATTACACGTACGTTTCTTGGGAAAAACGAAAAGAATACGATCCGTCACGTGGACGATAATTTCCCAGTATAATGCCATTCTACAGGGTGAATTGTTCTACTTTACACAGCTGCATCTAAGCTTGAAGCAGTTCAGAATTCATCTACAATTTTTTCGGGGTCGTAATTAAACTCGGGAGTATTTTCCCTAACTGCGATTGAGGGAATAATAGAAAATTTAAAAATACGTACGAAAACCAGTATTTTTCTTTTCTCCGTAAGTATTAAATTTTCCGATCGTAGTTTAGAAAGTAGACAAGATATATCACCACATGGGTCGAAATCGAAGCATGCCTTATTAACTTTCCGTTTCTCTGTTTTCAGAGAAAAAAGGAATTATTGTTACCGCCCTAGAAATGAAAAGTTGAATTTTCACTAGATGTCGACGTTTCATGGTCTGGAGAATCACGAGTTCGAGTCACCGGATTTCAATGATTTTGGTCTCAATCGACGGGGCTTTTCCAAATTTATAACTGATTAGACTTTGACTTTGAACGGTTCCGAAAATTTTCAATTATTTAAAAAACAAGATTCTAAAATATCGAATAAATATGACGATACCTTGAGAATGGATGAATGGATTTAAATGACAATTGGTACCGAGAGGTTTTTCGGGTCACTGATCACGAATCTGAAGTCGGATTGCAAAATCCAAAACAGCGATACCGGAAAGTGGAAAAAAATCTAAAAATATTCCGATTTGGCAAGAAAGGCGGAGATTTTTTGGATCACCGATAACGAACCCAGGATCAGACTTTCAAAATTTCTAACCGAGAGATCCACCACAGTGGTTCAAAATAACAAAAATAGTCATATTCTCGTGCAATACAATATCCAATGGCCTTAGAAGCGTTAATCCCGAATCTGAATTTGCAGTTCCAAATTCGAATTACATGTCATTTTTTTTTTCCTCTACAAACCGGAAACCTGCAGTGTGAGAACGGGAAGTTCGTGGCCAGTCTAAAGCCGCTTGTTCCGATGCATGACGCGTGTAAAAGAACGGAATGGAAGGAAACGATATTCATCCAGTTATGGATAGGAGAAAATAAAGTGAAAGAAAAGTTAAAAATCGAACGTTCCTTGGATTGGAACTCTCGCGTAGCTGCGGTGACAAAACACTGCAAATCGCGAACCGGCCGATACATCTGCGGCAGATTTCGCTTTGTAAATTACACACATATATATATGCACGTGCATGCATGTATGTACATGATATGAGGTAACATTGGGATGCGTGCATGTCATAACGAACGAACGAACGAACCAACAAACGCCGGCATCAGGCAGACGACTTTTTGTTTTAATTCCGTCGAGCGGAAATATCAGCAGCGCCATTTTGAATTTTCAATTTTCAACGCTCTAGTAAGCCCCCCTTCACTCACCCCCCTCTTCCGGCGAGTCTACTTCACAATCACGCTTGCTGGCCATGCTGATATACGCGTTCGTTTCGACTCCCTTTTCAATCCTCTTCGATATCTTTCTTCCCTTTTTTTGACCACGAAATTATGCAGAAACATGTTTGAATGTAACAAAGTCTTACAAGTTTGACGAGGAATTGAAACAGTCGGTTTGCATTGAATGTACTTTGTGTATATTATGCATTTTTATTCCAGTGATACGCGAATAATCGTCGGATCGAATCGAATCGAAAAGTATACTGAATTAATTTAGATTTTAGTTGCTCAAATATAGTTCGACGCTCAGTTCAAAATACGTTGACACTTAGATTATTCTTACAATTAGTTGAATGAAAGATATTATTGTCTAAATTCTATTCTACAAAAAATGAAATGTCACTGTCATTTCTAGAAATTAGCAAGTCGATTTTGAGTTGAGGGATGAATAAATTCCAACGGTTGCCGAATTTTAGGAATAAGAGAAACTGCGAAATCGAAGTAAACTAAGAAAATAAATATAAAAAACAAAAACTAAAAATCGCGTCTTGTATTTCAAATTTCGACAGAATCATTTGGATATTTTGTCACAGCTGTGTGTAAAATAGGATTCTATCGATTCGCGTTTACGATCGAATTATTCGATTCGTATCTGACTATTGCCACAAATCCTGATTTTTAGGTATCCTTGAAATTGTAACATCGTTAATATTTCGCGCGACTCAGCTGACGAGTACAAGTTTTGCGAATTTGGCGAGCCGGCTGCATATCGTAAATTTCTTTTTTTCACAAGGCGCGTGAAAAAGCAACGATCCGGTCAATTTTCACCACCATTATACTAAATTATTTGGCACGCCTTGTAAATATAAACACCGGAATTCAACGTCTCGTGAATTTATGCGTGTCACTTTTGAAATATCTGATTATATGGTGGTTAATTGCGGCGGCAAGAAGCCGCAGATCTTTATCGGCAATAATCAATTTCTTTTCGCGTTACTCGTGTCCGACGAACAAACTGACAGTATTTTATAATCCGCACCTGCCGTCTGCACGCGTTTCGTATACAAATACAGAGTAAATTACACACTTGCACAATATCCGTAAGCGGATAAAGTGGAAGAATGGTCGATACGTGCAACGTGCGAATTTATTCTACGCTCCGTTATAAAACGTAAAAAAACAAAAAAAAAAAAAAAACTTGCGTTAATATGTGTTCTAAGATATTTTCATTAATTCTGAATTCTTTGTTACATCGAGAACGAAGGAAATTAGAAAAAAAAAAAAAAAAAAACAATGGAAAGAATGAAGAAGGCTATCGTTAAATTTACCCACGCCGAGGGTGGAATCTGACGAATGTTGACTATCGAGTCGACACGTCGGGCATAAAATAGTTTTGAGCATACCTTTATAACGGCGGGACGGAATATGAAAGAACGGCTCAACTGAGAAAGCGGTAGCTGATTAACAAGCCGGCAACGTCGGTGCAAATCAGCTAATAAATCCGTGCCTTGTGAGTTATACAAATTTTTTTTTAGATAAATTGCGAAATTACTCGAGAATTTGCAAACGGTACAAGATTTACTGTTGTTGTTACTATTGTGCATAATTTACGCTCTAGTTTTTCGATTTTTTTTTCAGAATCGAAGCTAGCAGCGAATGAGAATCAATCAATAGTGAATAAGAGATAAAAAAATACCTGTTTCAAAAAATCAACATTCGCACGAATATAATACTGAAGACGAATAAGGCAATTTATATAGGAAAGTGGTTTTATATTAGCGGAATGTTGAAAACGATTGAAGTTTTTAATTCTCTTACTGTTGTACACGATTTACGTTCTAGTTTTCCGATTTTTGTCAGAATCGAAGTTACTAGCGAATGAGAACGAATCAAAAGTGAATATAAGATAAAAACAAAAAATTTTCAAAAAATCAACATTCGCACGAATATAATAACGAACGTGAATAAAGCAAATTATGGAGAAGAGGTTTTATCAGCAGAATATTGAACACGATTAAATTCTGGTTTTTTTTTTTATCCAACCATCGGAAGAATCGAGTGTAATTTAACAAAAAAAAAACAAAAAAAAAAAAATAAAAAAACGGAAGACCAAAGAAATTCTTGAAGTGAAGATAAGTGGCGTAGGAGGTTTTCAGCTCTAGAGACATTGTCCTTTTGTCGAGCGAATGTTTTCGGTTGTGAAAACGCGATCGAACATGTCACAATAAGTAATCATCCACTTCAAGTCTCGAGGAACCGATTCTTCTCAATTTAGGCATGTATAGGTATATATACAGGTATGTATAAGAATGGAGAGAAGAGGGAGAGAAAAAAAAAAAAAAAAAAAAAACCGAAACAGCGGTGAAACGGAAAGAAAAATTCCAATCTCTGACCCCCATCTGATGGAGTCGGGGGACAAAGCGAACGAGTGGAAGCTGACAAATTGAATTTTGCGAAGCAGCGACGAGGAATTATTGGCTCGTCCCGAATTTCGCTCTTCGAGTCGCTCTTAGAGACAGATCTGAGATATACTTTTCAGAATTTCCAGCTCTTCGCGTCGAGGCGCGTCACTCGAGACAGACTTGTCAATTAAACATCGCGGCGACGGGTAATCTTTCGAGTATCCATTATTCGCGAACAAGAACTATAACAATAAGCGAAAAGCGGATGAAACCGGGCGGAACGATTCTCCGGCTATTTATCTCTCCAACTTTATTCCATCTCGCTACGCTCCTTTGTGTTCCTTACCGATATCCTCTGACGTGCTTCGAGTATTCACCGCGGATTATTTATCCAGTTTTATAATACTTGTCGAATTTGTTGATTGCGTTATTATTCTCTCGGGAAAATATAGGGTAGGGGTAAAAAACTGGAATTGACGATCGATAAAAAGACCGGAATACCGAATATTCATAGACGCCAGAATCTTGTTATTAGAATTTAAAAATTTGGGAAATTCGAGCGCAGAAAATTGAAAATTTAGAAAGTCGAAGTACAGAATGACAGAATATAGAAAGATCAAAACACGGATCGATAGCAAAATCGAGAATTATTATACGATTGATTCTATATTATCGAGGGAAATTCTGACGATTCTACAGTTCAGCATTCTATGTTCTGACCTTTCTAATCTTTTACCTCTCCGTACTTCGACTTTCAATATTTTCAAATTCTATAAATTGACTTTTTGCTTCTTTAAAAATTCGATATTTTGGCCCTTTGATTTATTGAGTATTCTATAATTTTACTCTCAGCGGAAAATGTACAACGATCCAAGTCATTGAATTAACGATGAATGTTAGGATGCGTTAAAATTCGAGTCTCTTGATGGAATTTAACATACCTACAACTGCAATTTTTCTTAGAAATATTACGAATTCAAATCGTTTTCGATTAACTGAGGAAAAAATTAATTTATTCTCCGTTAACTAAGGTTTAACAATTTCAACCTTAAACCCTGAATTTGATCTCGTGAAACATTTTTTTTTTTTTGTCTCCTGCACGAATTGAATGACGGCTTATTGAAAAAAAATGTCTTTGTCACTGTCCGCTGCCGAGGAAATATTTCACGAAAAAGAAGAAAAATAATTGATCGTGGAACGGGAAAAAACCAACTTATGATACTTAATTCGCAACCAGCAGTAAAATCATTTCCCAATCAGCCGAACAAACTTTTCTTTCGTCGAAACAAAATGTAGTTATGGAATTTGGTCGTTCAATTGCATCATGCGAGTTAAATGAAATTCTTTCTCGGTGTGAACTTTTTTATAAAATTCTACAAATGGCGAAGGAGAAAGGCTCGCGTGGAGCTTGTGTCGAAGCTCGCAAAGTCGAGCTTGGCAGGCTGTGTTTGACGTTATCGGTACGCGGGTTCGAGTGTCGGCCTAAGTTTGAAGGTACCTGCTTAATCAATTTTCATATTTCCGCTTCAGCGAGCTTTGCGAGAGTTTCGTGCGACTGTCAGAGTTTGCTTTCGGGTCGCACGATCCTTCGAGGATCAAAGGAACTGCTAGAAAATCCAGATCAGTCGAAAGCAAAGCCGAATGCCCGGAAAAAGCGTAAAAGATGGCCGACGGCCGGCTTCGCGCCAAAAAACGCGCCCGCTTTATCATCGATAAAATCTCAGTCTCGTAATTTTTTTTCCACTTCAACTTGATCCCTTCACCTACCCTGGCAAAAGGAATTATTTTTAGAACTATCTCGCAAAAATATTGGATCGGGGTAAAAATATAACGGGATCAGGAAAGATCAGAAAGCATCTTAAAATGCAGCGATGGTCGAAGTGTAGAAAATTAAAAACAAGCAATCGAGTAAAGGACACGAATTCTCCACCCCAAAAAAATCGTTACGATTTTTTTCGCTCAATAACTTTGACACATTATCGGAATGACACAAAAATTTTCGCACAGAAGTGTCAGAAGTGATGGTAGATTTTTGAGAAATAATGAAGATTTTGAGCTGAAATAACTCGTATTTTCGATGTCTTGCAGGGGTGGGGTTGAAGTTGCGAATTTGAAAAGTTTCGAACGCGCCTAATTCCGAATTATTTACTGGCGGAACTTGAAATAAAGAAATCAAACTTTCAAGACGCAACAAAGTTTCGAATGGTCGAAAACCCGACGGCAAAAATTCCGAAATTCCAAGATTCCGAAAATTTCAAGTTTCGATAAAACAAAATACTGAAAAATAAAGTTTCTGTGGAATAAAATTCCGAAAATCGGAATGACCAGTTTCCGAAGGCAATTACATCAAACATCCAAAACAAAGAAAGACGAAAGTGGTGAAATTTCACCAAGCCAGAAATTCACAGAACTGAAAATCCTCGATCATGCGGAATTTCCGTGTTTCGGATTCGAAAATTTTCTCATCTTCGTACTTTCGGAACTTTGCTTTGTCAGTATTATGTAATTTTGTCCTTTCGGTCCAGGTTTCGGACCATTCGAAACTTTGAAATTTGGTCAAAGTTTGATTTCTCTACTTTAAGTTTCGGCAGTAAAAAATTCGGAACTTTTCAAATTTAGAATTTCAACCCTGACCCGGCTTGCAAAAAACGTCCAAATAATTCATTCGAACGGTTTGGACCAAAGGCGACGGTTCAATTGTTTGCCAAAATTGACTACGATCATGAGGATGAAATGCAATGCGCGTCGCGTATCATCGGTTGTTCGAGAAAATGTTGAGACACGCCGAGTCGTATGCATTCGGTATATCTATCGCGGTTTATGCCGCTGCTGGTTCGGATCGCGTGATATCCGTGAGCGGCGTGGCTAGTTATCTAGATGATTATCTCGGTGGTTTATCGGTAATTTATCTGGGCAAGCATTAGTTTTTGCTCGACGCGATGGCGTGCAGCCCCGGCCTGCGGCTCCGACAACCTTCGCGTTCCTAAATTATTCATTATATATGAAACATTCGGTGTTTCCATGAAGACGCGGTGTTACCGCCAATGGGCTACACCTACCTACGACATGCGCCACAAGCCGCGTTGTCAAAGCCTTCTATAGACGATAAAATAAACCGGTCGCACAGCCGAGAAAATATTCCATAAATCTTACCTTGGCTATTTTTCAATTCAACAAAAATCGCGCACTGGGTCAAATTTATCCAGCCATAATAATCGTAAGTTACCGACACTGAGAAAAATTTCATTCGTTAAAGTAACTAGAAACATTGAGTAAAACAGGTATCGTTGAGAAAACTGTTTGAATATTGTTTGAATTACGAAAAACGAGGTACGCGTAACGATTTTGCGCTATCGTCGATCCTTTTTTGTTAATTGCAGCGCAAAATCAGTTTTTGAGGTTTACTCTACTTTTTTAGCTAAACGAGGCTTTAACGTCAATTTATTGTTGCACGAGCATTAAATTTTTGCAACAGTTGCGAGAAGGTATAGCAACAGTGATCGTAATGAGAAAGAATAGCAACGGATACCGGACTTTCCGGTAACAGCCAGAAAACTAATTTTCATTTTTCTATCTAGAACTATATTTTTCGATTGTGGCAAAAAATGAAAATAGTCAAGGACCGAACGGTAACCGGAACTAAAAATTTCTCTCACAATCAGTGAAGATCTGTTTGAGAATACAAAATTTGGATAAACTGGAATTGAAAACAAAAGCTGCGTTTAAAATCGTTTCAAAATTTTTTGAACGTATAATTTTGGATAAACGATAGTTCGTTTTATTCGGAAGAAGAAACGTGGAAATCATTAATGAATCTGCTTCCAAAAGGATAGCAAAAATTACACAGAATACATTAGAAAAAAAAAAAAGAAGAAGAAGAAACTAGAAAAAGATTCTAGCAGCTGATTATACTGTCGTTAAGAATTGCACAAAGCGTTGCAAATACTTTTCTTCTCGCTCCTCTGCAATTCACCGCGATGACTCGAAGAGATAAGCGATTTTCCGTAGAACGATATATTTTTCTTTCGGTTCAAGACAAAAGGATCAAGGAGGGTAAAAAACCGTGCGAATCCACGGCGGCGGGTTTTCGAAACGGTTGACTTGCGGAATTCACCGCAGATTTCGAGGTACTGCAAAAACAAAATTTCGAAGAAAGTGGCGTATAAACGGGATTAAAAACGAAAATAGAGTGAAGCAGCGCGAGTAACGGTGAAGAAAAATACGAGTCGAAAGAAAAATTGCACTCGACTCGATGCACGTGTCGCATCCTTTTCAATTAGACCCGCATTGTCTCTTTCGGTAACACTTCCCTCTTCCTCTTTGAAGAACCTCCCAGGCTCGTAAAAACTCGCCTTTTCCATTTTCCCCCGCTATTATTCTCCTTTTTTTTTTTTTTCTTCTCTTCTTGCGACATTTTTTCCCTCGTCCCGTAGTAGACGACAAAGGGCTGAACCAGGTAAGGGTGATTTAAGGGGTGCGGCATCGTTGTCCGAATAACCGCGAGCGCCAAGTTACACTTTGCCTTCTCGGAGTTCCCCGCCGTTTTATAACCCGTAGAGAAACCATGAGACACCTTTTTCTATCAGTGGAAACACCGAAAAAACAATGCTGCACCGCGTTTAAAAGGCTGCAAGGCGCGTTGGCTTGCGCTCAGCGCTTTTTATGTCACCTCGTTCCGCTTTTCACCCGTCCCACACCCCCTAACATTTTCACGCTCCCGCGACTATTCTTCGACCGTAAAAACCGCCCCTTCCAATACCGAGACGCTTTACGACTCCGCAGGTATTATTTGCTTCATGCGGAAAGAAATTTTATTCTTTTCCGAATAACCGACGCGGCGCCTCGAAACCGGGTTAAAGGACGAATCGGTCGGAGCGTCTAACTCATAAGTTAGACGAACACTGTTCCAGAAAACTGAAAAATTTCCGACAACCTTACTCGCCTCTTTGTACAATGATGTCGATTTTAGAAGAGATTTTGTAATTCGAACCTTCGACGTTATTGAATTCTGCAATATATTGTAACGTTTCGAGTTAAGAACAAATTAATGGGTTCGCAAGCTTATTCAGAGAATCAATTAAAGGCGAAAATAAAATGTTGAGGAAAAGCTTCAATAGCAGAGTACGTGTTTTCGGTTTAAAGTCTGAAACAGGACTGTTTTTACAATAATGCTGGTTGACGCAGCAACCTTATTCATTTTAAGACATAAGACGTTCATAAACTTCTTTTTTCTATGATGACTACTGGATCTTTAAAAAGGGTGTAAAACGGGTGATTTCACCCTTTGTAACAATATTTATCCGGTTACAATGATTTTCAGTTTATTCTCTGCCGAACAATCCTTTCCAGAGATCGCATGAACAAATAAAAGGTGTCGCTTTGTTCGCGTTCACCATCGTTCACCCTTAAGATTGATTCTCCCTTTCAAGCAATCAGCCTTAGCGCATTTATTTTTACATTGCACATATAAGTGCGATTTAATTCGCCCCGAATTTATGCATCTAGTAACATAATTGCCGAACGAATTCGTCGCGACGAGCGACGATGAATGATGTATCCATCCGGGATAAAATGACAACTTACCAATCAAAACGTCCCACTTTACTGCAATGTGTTGGTAACACGCACGAGCTGACCGACCCAGTGAGCATCATCCCTCGACTTGGCAAGTTCCACCGGAGCACAGCATTGCCAGGGC
Organism: Neodiprion lecontei; assembly: GCF_021901455.1. Taxonomy (NCBI): domain Eukaryota; kingdom Metazoa; phylum Arthropoda; class Insecta; order Hymenoptera; family Diprionidae; genus Neodiprion; species Neodiprion lecontei. The sequence goes on along the minus strand of NC_060263.1, from coordinate 39,832,958 downwards.
GATTCCTCCGGCTCACGCAAACTTCTCGTTAAGCCGTAATTCACCCCGTTCGCTACTCTTTCCTCACCCCAATGCAACGCAGGCTCACGTTTCTGCCCGGGATTACGGCCCCCGGATTTTCCTATCCGCCTTATTTATAACCTGCTACTTAGCTGCTCGAGTTAATTAAACGCTTTATTTTATTCATTTTTTTTATTTTTATTTTTTTATTTTTCATGTTTCACATCTTGCAAAATGAAAAATAATCGGGGTCTGCGGTGTGACGAGAATCGGGAAAACGGTCGCAAAAACTTCCTCGTCTTCGACTAGGATTGTGCAATTTATTTCGCAAATTGTAAGCCGCTTCGATGTGCAGTGAGAGAAATTTTTAGTTCCGGTTACCGCTCGGTCTTCAACTATTTTCATTTTTTACCAGAATCGAAAAATACGGTTCTAGGTACAATATGAAAATTAGTTTTATAGCTGTTACCGGAAAGTCTGGTATTCGTTACTATTCTTTCTCATTACGATCACTGTTGCTGTATTTTCTTGTAACTGTTGCGAAAATTTAATGCTTGTGCAACGATAAACTGACGTTTAACTAAAAAAGTAGAGTAAACCGAACAAACTGATTTTGCGTTGCAATAACCAAAAAAGGATCGGCGATAGCGCAAAATGGTTAGGCGTACCTCGTTTTTCGTAATTCCAACAATATTCAAACAGTTTTTTCAACGATACCTGTTTTACTCAATTTTTCTAGTCACTGTAACAAATGAAATTTTTCTCAATGACATTATTTATTTTTTATTTCATTTGAATATGGTAGAATAAATTTTTCGTTATTATTATCAAATTTTACTTCGAACAAATATGATTTGTTAACTATTATCATATTTCTATATCGATCATTATTTGGCTCAAGTAAGATTTACTTTGCCATATCCAAATGTAGGTTTTTTAACAATAAATAAACTCACTTCTCTGGGTGTGAGGATGTCAAATTTAAGAATCTCTACAATTTAATTCGCTTTTCATAAAATTTCGGTGAATTTGCGACATTAGTAAGAAGCGTGACATCGACTGTTGACTTTAAGACAAACGTTTGCGGTGTTAAAAAATTCGTATTCTTAAATTTTTATTTCCACCAACAGCGTGATATTGCATCCTACGTTACGCACGCAACGCGTCGGCTTCTTCAAGTGCATCATTATGTATTCCTGGAATTTAACTACTGGTGCATAATGATTTATTTATATTGCGGATAGGTAGGTGTGTATTCGCTGGTAGAAGGTAATTGCCGACGCATTGTTCAGCTTTCATTATATTCTTACGCAAGTCTTTCAGCTGGTGGTTAATAATCGTTATTTACATCTTCCTTCACGCGTTGCTAGTAACGACGGCGGCGGCGCTAAAATCTGTCCATAGGATAATTTAACCAAGCTCATACTAGAGATTCTTCATGGGGTAATAAATTCACCGTCGGTATAGGTATGGACTACCCGACCAATTACAGTAATTTTCTTAAACGCTTCATTCCAGCCGGGGTGCGCAAAGCAATCGTTCAATTGAAATATCCACGCTCCGGAACGTTTCGCGAAGAGGTGATAAAAATTATTTCCTCACACTCTCCGAAGAAGATCAGCATGCAGGAACGAGGAGAAGGACGAACGCAAAGCGAACGCAAAAAACCGTACACGAAACAAGAAGGAACGCTAAAAGAGCCTCGTAATTTTTTCCTGCGTAAAAGTCAACGCCCTCTTCTTATACCCCCATCGAGTTATGGAAAACGAAGGCAGTCGACGGTGTAACGCAAATCGACAGTCAACCCCGCGATGGGGTTTGGATCGTAAAAGGTGAACGCGAAGCGAGGATGAGAATTGCACGTCGCGAGGAGCGTATGAAAATCTTCGGTTGAGCAAACACTTTATCCCCGAGATTAAAAGCCGCGAGAAGCCATCTTTGCATAAACTGGCTCGCTTAGAGGGAGTTCAGGAACGGTTTAAGGCATCGGTAAATATCGTAGTAATGACTCGAATACTGTCGAGGCGTGCCGCTGAGAGTTAACTGACTCATTTTTATATCGAGCTGGCTCCTCTTCAACCGGCAAACGGTGTAACCTACCGATCACCACCTTGCCTACCTCGTAATCAGCTCTTCACCTCTCTCTTTCGATTTAACCCGTGTTGTACACTTACAGAGTACGTGTCATTCCTTCGCGGATGTGATTGTAAGCTTGAAAATCGCCTCTCAGATTTTCGAGGAACGTCGCAAATGGACGAGAAATAACGAACAATTCTCTCAATGCTTCAAATCTTTACCGCAGATCTATTGGCGGAAGAATACCAGGTTTGGTGTTTGCGCGATTGTTTGAGGGGTTATAACCAGACTGGAGGCCGAAAACAGCAATTTTTCATGGATTTCTCACGAAGAGACATTTCAATTTATTAATATTAAAATTTATATACATGTTGCGGTAACATTGAACTTCATTCTGATATTCTTTATTTGTAAAAATAATGATGAGCGTCTCTAAAAAAATGCATCTTGTAGCGAACAAGATATCACTGAATTGGATCATCCAAAATGAAAAAACAAAAAAGATTTAGTTAATATGTGATATTATTTGGTCATTAATCGAAGGAATAAGCAAAATGTTAATTGTTAACACAACGCTGGCTGCTAAAAAAAAATCAATTTTCCACACAAATTTTCACCTCAATTTATTTATAAAATGGAAAATATTTATCGGTGAGAAAAGCCCTTCGATCAAGGACTAAAAAATACATTCATAAAGCTTGTGTAAAAATTTGAGACTGATCGGTTTAGCCGTTTCCGAACAATCTTACTCACCGACTTCAAAAACATTATTTTGAGAAAAATGTTTTCAAGGTTTCATAAGCACTTCGAAACGCTACGAGGCGTCTTTGCAATGAAAATATTTGTCGGATCGACATGAAATTTTCTGTGTATATACTTGAATCTATGTAAACAACGAAAATGAAAAAAAAATTCGATGTTTGAAAAACCCTCACTAGTAGTTCGACTTACCCAAAGCATGGTACTGTTCACCTATCTCATGGACTCGATGACATCTTTAATGGTTTATCAAGACCTTACACGCAGAAGGTTGACGACAGTGTCAACCATATTTTTTACCAGAAGCCAGTGCTTATACCGATGATGAAAAATACACGGGCTGCTACAGACAGAATCCTCGAAATGCGTTAGAGTTGTCTGATATACACGAGGACCAACGACCTAGATTAAAGATGACATGCTTGGATGGAGCATTTCTGCAATCGGGATAAAACGGCACGTTATCCCGGCGTGTCGAATGCCGACAGTACTCGAAGTTTCTCCTGCACGTCGTCGTTCATTCAATAATAAATTATTGTTTCGGATCTACCTGTACCCGCGTGTATGCAGAAGAGGTTTGTGAAAGTCGGTAAATCGCGGGACCAGACGCCGTGTCGGTGATTAGCATAGGAGTTTTGTACAACGCGAAGTAGCATTGTGCTAAGCGGTGCTCGAGAGCAGAGCGGAATTTGTTGGAAGTCAATTCTCGCCGTGCACACCGCGTTCAGGAATCAGGAATTCACGATCAACGATCGGTTCGGAATCCGTAACGCGATTGACGATCAACAGTTGATGTGAAAACGGAAAAGCTTCCCGCCGATTTTCTCTCCCCCGTTCTTCACGTCCGGTCGTCGCCGCGGCGAAAGAAGCTTCCGTCTATTATCCGACGCCATGTTGTCGATGACCTCCTACAGCGGTGCAAACTGTGGCCACATCGCCGTGACCGCATCCACTCTCTGCTCTTCGCATTGGGTCTACGGTAGCCTGCACCCACCCACCCAGCCACACTAACACCAAACGACTGCCTGTGGTAAGTAGGCTTGATGTATTATTCCTCCTGCAGCGTAATAAACGCGCGGAATCACGCTAATGCTGTAATACCCGCTCATTCGCCGCTGCTGATGAACCCATAAATTATACCGCTGAAATGGAGGAACGGTCGAAACTCGAATTGTCGGGGAATATGCTCAATGCTCATGATCCTTATCCAGCGGTTTTTTGAGACAGCATTCGCTTCAGGGACTTGGACGTCTTTTCAAATGACCAGCTCTCGCTCTCGTGGAAAAAAGAAAATTGTAACAAACCTCGATGGCTGTTGCGACCAGAAGTCACTGATTGGAGTACTTTAAATCCTTGGAAGTCTCGGAGCACCGAATTACATGATGACGGATCCCTCGAGTCTGGGCTGGATCAAGACGAGAAATAGTCGGTCTTGAGAGAGGATCCGGAAATCCGGAGGCGACGATGGACCGTGACCTCTGAAGAGAGCTGATTGGACTGCAGCCGGCACGCATGTGAGAGGTGAGAAAGCGTAGTGTTGGGATAAGGATGAGCGCGTGCAGTGGATAAAAGTGGGATACGTAACCCCGTTGGCCTTTGGTTGGGAGCCGTGATAAACTTCTTCGCATCCAATAGCGCAGCACCGCATAACAACAACGACCAATACGTCCAAGTTCTCTCGCCGTCCTCCCACTTTTAATCGTATTAGAAGAATCTCAGTTGAGCATAAACATTATGATCACGACGACATAAATATAGCACTGGAGTGTTTATACGAGGTGCCGTTCGTTCCTACCGAGAGAGAGAGAGAGAGAGAGAGAGAAAGAAAGGGTTTCTCACTCCGCTGGAGGAACTTGAAGCCAAGCATGGTATTGGTGTAATGGCGGTCCATGCATGCGTTGCACACCTACGTTCAATCATGAGATGCGGAGTACGGCCGAGTTCGGCTACCCGAAAAAGGGATCTTCCACGCCGAGGAGTGAGGCCTGCAGTGCAGCCAGACCCTCGAACCGAGCCCAACTCTTTTAATATAATATTATTGGCTATTGATAAATTGTCGATAATGATGGGGTTTGCCCCGAGTGGGAGGAGGGCGGAAGATCCAGAACTTAGGGACCTTAACCCGCCAGGGGCCCCCAGCTCAAGAACCAAAGAGCCTCCTTCTCGCCTCGCCAACAGCTCCTCACCCGCTTGCCGTATACCAGATTCTCGTTAAAATCTTATATACCATCCGCTCTTGGGATGGCTAGGTGCTCGAAGATAAAACCAATTCTATCTCGAGTACCTGATCATCCGCCTTCACGGAGAAAAATATCGATTCGTTAGAAGTGGCTACGAAGTTATGGTGAAACGAGCACGGTTGTGGTAACTTTCAGTAGTCATGGGAAACGACTATTCGATGTCACTGTAGATGTCGACACTATGTTTTCTGCCGAGTGTAACATCAGATCTGTTTTTTGTCATCACACCATTACACCATTACATGAGAATCGTTAACAACTGTACACTGTCACCATCATGGATTCGTCGAAAGTTGGCAGCAGTTCGTCAGAAACTTATGAATCCATTTCTTTTCGTTGTTCATTTCGAGAAAAAGTCATGGCTTCAATAAAGTGATAATGTATATCCATTGTCCAACATTTTCTGACTTCTCATAGTCAACATCACTTCATCAACTAGTTTCTCGCAGTAAGAGAAATGGAAAAATGATGATAATAGTCGAGCTACTCACCCGTTGATTTTGTTCTTTGTTCTTGAACGAGTACCTCCACATATCCGAGGTACGTATTCCACACACACACAGACACACACAAGTTGCAGGCTGCATCGTTTCGACGTCGCTGCATCAGTCCGTGTCGGTTGAGCGTTGAATTGAGAAGCGGAAACGCGGGTTAGCGACGTACACTTCCGGTGGACGATTCTGCGGCACAGCGAATCAGAACACGCGGAGGCATTCTGCATTATTATACACAAGCAAGTAGGTATGTTGTCGAAATAATTTATGAACGATGACGAGTGTCGGTTTTTACATGTATACCTGCGCTACCGAGCTCTTAAATTAAAACTAGGTACCTACGATAAAACAAACACACAGTTCACGATGTGTAAAATTCTGAAATATCGAGAATGAAAAAACCAAAAATTAAAAAACAAAGATAATACCAAACAACGCAACAATATTGCGAAATTATTACGCACTTGGATTTTTATTTCCGTTATCCTTGCTTTGCCTTGAATACCACTTTCCAACGTTGAGAAACACGCTTGCTTATGGTAAATTGAACACCATTAGACTCGTCTCGTTTTCTTGGGCCAAGTTTCTCCTCGTTTCCGAAACGGAAAAATATGCTCTTGGATTCCTGTTTCACCTGCAGCTTTCCCTGACTGTGAAACAACACAGCTCAGATTGGGACACGGCCATAATAGCACTGGTTTGATTCGAGGATGCGCAGGTGTAATGAGGCAGGTTTAGCGGGTCGTCCTGATCTCGAGTTCACGACTTGAGCGACTCGATCTCCAATCAACCACTTAGCCGCATAACGATGAACGACGAGTGACGTCGAGCTATTTACGAGGTGTTCAATAATTTTCTCTAATTCGAGGGAAGTCGGGCCCGTCCCTCCTCATCCTCCTCCCCCTCCTCCTCGGCCATACTTCACTCTGGTCGACTGGGCCCGGGCACACTTATGCTAATACACGAAACCTCGGCTTGCGTTGCGTCGGGGTTAAAACCAGCGTTTTATATCCCGCCTCGCCTCGCCTCGATGCCCACTTTGCCGTGACGAAGGACCAGCACTGCCCCCGGGGATCCTTACCTCCGAAGGACCGATGAATCTTCATTTGTCAATATTTTAATAAAATTGCGAATTTCATTAGCCAGGTAATCGTGCCTCTGATGACCATTATGGCGCCAATTCTCTGTGAGCACACGGAGAAAAATATCTAGTTAGGTACATGATTACGGTGCAAAGTACTTGACAAAGTTTTAATTCTTTACCCTAGCCAAGGAAACAGGGTTCTGGGTAGAAAATGGGAATTGATTTACAGCTGGAACCAGGAAATCGAGGATATTATACTATTTCATTTAGTTATGGTCAATCTTACTATATTTTTTGTTAGTATTGCAACAATTTGATGTTGGCACAACAACGAATCGGGTAAATTAACCCTTCAATTCAAAATTCGTACTTTTCGACGCAAAAAAAAGCATTATCTGCTAATCTACCACGAAAATCCGAATAACAATTTTCACACAAACTCAATACACACCAAAATATTTTACAGAATTTTTTCTCAATTCTTCTTCTTGTTTTTTTTGTCTGTCCGCCATATTGGATCAACCAATTTCAATTTTCGAGTTTCGAGTACAGATTCGTAATCAGTGACCCCAAAAACCATGCAATATGAAGTTTTATCAAAATCAAACGACTTGACGGATTTACGTCCGCCATGTTGGATCCGCCATTTTGAATTTTCCGAATTTTGAGTTCAGACTCGCAATCCACGACCCCAAAAGCCCGCACGCACAAAATTTCAAGTGAATCGCATCCAAAAAAAAATGTATTCATGAAAGAGCTTGAATCATTTAACTACAATTTTCTAACAACTGAGGACACATTAAATTTTTCTCAGTCTTCAAAATGCAATTTTCCACTTCGTACCCAGAGCCATGATATTTCTCAATTGTAACTAAGAATGGAAATAATTTATCACTGTACACAGTACCCGCAACTAGAAATTTTTCTCGCAGTCTCTGCACTATCTTGAATAAGGTTTTGACTATTTTCTCTACACGTACACACATATATATAAGGTTCCCTTGTTTTATTTTAAAGAACCTTCACACCACCCAATAAACAGTACTTAGTGTCCTGTAAGACAAACTTTTCTTTTCTTGCTTCAGTTAAGCTTTTGAATCCTATTATTCGTACCGTTTATTCTTTCGAGGGGCGAAGAATAAAAATCACCGGAAAGCCATGCGGTTGATGAAATCTCCCCCCAGGTTCCTGGGAATCGAAAATTGGGGTCCCAAGATGCGCACGCAGACAGCGTGTCTGGTTGGGCAATGCGCTAACTAGGCTCGGGGATTTCGCGGGCGAAACCTGCGCCGCACCGTCTTTCTCTCCTCCAGCATCCCGGCCTTCCTTCCTTCCCCCTGGGAAGAAGCGGTATAACCGTGATTCGGAACACTCCGGAGGACCCGGGGACTCGGGAGAGATTAAAAAGTTAATGGGGGGGCGTGTTGCGTGGGCGGGCAAGTGAGTGCGTGGTGCCAAGATTTATGTCTGCACCACTGAGATATTGTTCCAACCAGACGCCAATATGTATTACGCTACGCTCGAAATCTTTATACTCACTCAGGGTGAACCGCGCGGACTTTCCTTCGGGAGCAACGGAAAACCAAAAAACGTTTCGTCAGCCGCCTGACTTTCCAATCTAGCTAAGATTTTGCATCACGGATTTGATTGATGTGGACTGTCTGATTTTTGGAATATTATTTTACGGAAATCGGCTTTTCTTTTAAAACGAAATACAAAGTTTGATTCGCTATAGTTATAGTGGTCTTGATATTGTTGAAATAACAAGATACAAAGTGTGGCACAAGTAATTATTTAGCGTGATTGTAGTTATCAATAATACTTTTTCTGTCTATTACAACGTTAGTTCTATTTGATCGCTGCATTTTTTCAGCTCACATAAGACACAAACAGTAATTCATTGTTCTGCAATATCGCGATATTAATTAGAAAATATAGAACAAATTACCATGATGGGAAAGAATAATAACGTATGCCGTATTTTCTTCTCACAGATACAAAACTAATTTTCACTTTTTTCCTAGAGCTATATTTTCGGTTAGATTGAAAAAGGAAATATAGTTAAGGTCTGCCTATTGTAATTACAATTAGAAGTTTTTCTCATTGTCAGTGGAAGAATCATTGACGATTCCATACTTCAGGCAACATTGTTGTTAATTCATGCTGCAGTTTTCTATAAAGCGTATTCAGGAAATGCTTATAATTACCGTTAAATTGGCGAGTAGAGGTTATATACGATTTTTTTACCTCACATCCCGGATTATTAGATCTCGGAAATCGGTTATTTTTTGAATCCTCCCTTACTCGACTCTTCTCATGCCTTTCTTTTTCGTAATCTTTGATCTTGGTAGGTATATAGGCGATTCAGTTTTTGCTTTTTTAATTGCCGGTAATTTATATATTGGGAAATATTAGATTCGTGCGAAAGTGTATTAAAAAGCTCGGCGAGTCGGGCGAAAGGATGCCGAGCCAAAGGAGGAAGGATATAAGGCCCCTTTTCACCTCTCTCTCACTCTCTTTCTCTCTTTCTCTCTCTCGTTGGATGGATCGGCGGATAGTATGTAATTATTGCCAAATATAAAAACCAAGTAACCAAGCCATGAGATTAATTTTTCTGCAAGATTGATGCTCGATCGAAAGGTCGGCTGCATTCTGCCGGGTTGGAACCTCCGCCTCAAGAGAGGAATCGTCGATGGATTCCGCCTCCTTTAACAAGATTTCAACCTCCCCGTCTCGACGCAGTTCCGTCACTCAAATTAAGAGTAATAACGCGATAATGAGAAATTATACAGGCTGCACGAATCGCATTTCGTTCTTTATCTCTCGCTTCTTCAAATCGGCTTATTTTTCTGCACTTTTAACAAGTATCTCCATGTCTTACAATTAAATACAATGCAACGGCGAATTAATTGGGCAGGAAACGCAATATTTTCTGATTAAATCACCGCAAAATTTACCTACCTATATTTTATGCTTTGTACAAAAGCATAACAAAGGAGAAGAAAAAAAAAAAAAAAGGAAAGGGTTTTAATCGGTGACCTATAAGGCACGAGATACGGGAATACGCTGAAAGCCGGTGTGGTTAACGCGATGAAATTCAGGGCGTTTGTTTTTGTTCCTTGAGAATGGGCATGAAGGAAGTTGTAAAGTCAACTAAATGTTACGATAAGCGACATGAACTACGGTTCAAAATTTTTCGCTCAAGTATTTCGATTACGTGCCTGTGTGTATATATATATATATACACATATCACGTAATAATCTAGTTCCAAACGCGAGATATTCAACGAAATGTGAAATTAGGTAATAAGGAAAAAAGTAACTAGGTTACAACCAACAAGCCTCGTGCCCTCGTTCACTGGCTCGCGAGCAGATAATCTCCGATAACAAATTGATCTAAAGGACTTTTTAACGAGCCTCTATAAACTCTACGAGGCGATGGCCATGGAAGCGTAACGCAAGCTTATTGGCACCTGATGAAAAGAGAAGTATAACTGAAGAGGTGAAGAAAAAAAAAAAAATAATCGAAAGCACAAAGAGAGAAAATTTTCCAACTCCACGCCACATTCACGGATATTAATTAAATTGCATGCAAAGTCCTCAACTCTCTCGATATATAGCCGCCGTGGCGTGAGTGACCTTGTAACGAATGGGTTTTAAAAAAACAATGAAAAAGTAGCGATTTCGTTAAAACGAGGAAAAATCAGAATCAGATGTTTAAGTAAGAAGAAAAGGAACAACGAATGGATCGATTTTTTCCTTCAACGGGGGCTGAGCCTCTATCGGACATTAATCAGCATGAATTTATTTCTCGCATACCGCTTTCGCCGCTTTTATATATACCTTTCGGCGCCGCCTCGTTCATCTACAAGTTGGTGTTCGTTCCTTATGTTATCCGGACCCCTCCTCGGACCCATGGAATGCGAAAGGCACGCTGCGTTCGTTCCTACCCCGACTGCACTGCACTCACAACCTGGTTAGGTAAGCGTGAACTTCCAACCCTCGCACTGATTCTCACCTCCGATTGCCCACCCGTGCTGCGACAATGAGATGCACGTCAACGATGGGTAGGAAAGTTGTTTTTTTCTTTCGGAAAGAGGTGATTCGCAGGTGCCCTGTGAAAAAAGGTGAAGATAATTACGGCAGAATACAACAAGTTGTTCATTCTCATAGGAAACATGGCCAAAATCGCTCGGCTTCCAATTTGAATAATTTTAAGGAGCATTTGCCGCATAATTTTTCATGTAAATTCGAATCTAGATTCATTGCTGATAAAAAACATTCGATGAAACACGTTTTTGCGCAAAAACATGACTTTAATTTCACTTCCCCGATGCAGTTTATCATGATCTAAATTGTCAAACAACCGATACATGACTTTAATTTCACTTCCCCGATGCAGTTTATCATAATCTAAATTGTCAAACAACCGATACGTACCATGTGGAGGAAAACTACTGTAAAGAGAGCAGAATCAACATTGTTTGACGATTCTTGAATGATATAAAATTTGGAATATATTCTCGGCATGTTTTTGCTTGTCAGAATTCGATTGAAGATATCGAAATAAAACTCAAACTGTTCACCTATGTTCAAAAGTTACTTTGAAAAACTGACTCAAAAATGAAGTTTGCATGTTATAACTAAGAACATTAAATTCTCGTCATGTTTGTAATTTCCTCGCCCTTGACCACAACCGCTACTCTATCGAACACTCAAAATTATACGTATACAAGCATCGAAGTCGTCGAAGTGAAATGTTCAATTTCAACCATGCTCCGAACATATTTTGACCTGTTCGATGATACGACGCAAATTTTCGCCGTAAAACAGCAGTCTCGGTTTATTTGAAAAATCAGAGCACGACACTTTGGGATGGTCCGATGGTGTTGAATTTCGGATACTTGAGTGTCGTTCACGGAGTCGTTCTGACGTCCTTCGGTGGTAGGTACGTGTTCGGTATTCCGACAGTGTACTTTGCCCGTTTCGGCTCTCGACACGGAGGATTTACACGGGTGACCATTAGGACAAAAGCCGGTGCCGGCATAACTCTTCATGGATTTATAGTAACCGAAAGTTACGGTGCAGCAGCAGCAGCAACAGCAGCGGCGGCGGCATCGCAGCCGTCCGGGAACCGAGCAACTCAGCGACCCTAAAGCGACCCGTCGCGTCGCCCGACCGTGGCATCAGCAACCATGCAGCAGCACCACTGCACGGACGTCGCTAAACTCGAAGCTGCACACATGTATTATACGGTGTATGAAATAAAATTAAAAAACAATCACAAAATAATACCTATGTATATACATACATATAAGTGTTGTGCCGAGATGTCCGCGGTGTACAAGATAGGGTATAAAATCGCTATGTATATTACATGTACGTACACTTGGGTACAATGAATCTGAGACGGTTAATTTTTTACACTAGACAGTTACGTTGGCAACACAGAGAAACCTACAGCGCCACAGTCGGCCGAGCGCGAAATTAACTCAATCTCAATGAACGTAACACAACCTATGACCGTCGAAACTAACCTTAAAATACGTGTCGATCTAACAAGTCATTATCCCGGCGGAATTCTAAGGTTGGATTCGACGGTCACGGGTTACGTTACGTTTGTTGAATTTGAGTTTGTTTCACGCGCGGCCGACTGTGGCGCTGTAGGTCTCTCTGTGTTGCCAACGTAACTGTCTAGTGTAAAAAAATTAGCCGTCTCAGATTCATTGTCCCCAAGTGTACATGTACATATTATGTATATATGTATATTATATATGCTATATAGAGGTATGTATAACGCGGAGACTGCGATTGACCAAGCTATAAATATTCTCCCTGTTTTAACCAAGGGCAGAGACCCACGCGACCCTCCCTCCCTCCCCCACCTCCTCCTCCTTGTCCGCCTCCCCCTTCCCCTCGATCTTCTACCTCTTCTTCGCGCGCTGGTATTATAACTCCAGAAAGAAGGAAGGACAGAAAGAAAGAGGATAAAAAAGAAAAATGCTCATTTAATTAACACCTTATTTATTGAGATGTCGCGCGGCGGGTACCTCTTTGGTGAAATTCCACGTGGGTGGAAACGAGTGTTTCACACCGGTCCCACTTTCGAGGAAACATTTTTACGGCCCCCTTGCCTTATTTCTATCTTTCACCTCTTCCTTTTGTCTTCCTTTATACCTCCACCCTCGCCCCTCTTCACCGTTTTATTCCTTTACCCTCAACTGCGGCGTGCATGCATGATCGTTTTTTTCTTACTTCTTTCTTATTCTTATCCTCTTATCTCAAGCTTCAAGTTTCCCTTTATATTCCGTTGTACACATATTTTCTTTCTTCCGTAGCGCGGCTCTTTCCCTGGAATTGTTTGTACGGTGAAGTTGGAATACTTATTGGCTAATTGTAGTTCGGGGATAAAAGTGCCGATGACATTCAGTGGTCTTTGATCATAGTTTGAACATCACAAGAGCGTTAATGTGCTACTTGCGCAAGTGAACTTATACACGGTATACGTGTCGTATCATGCATACGTCCGTACGTCCATTATACAACACGTTTTGCCTACCGAACGCTAAGTGAAAGTTGTTCAAGCGGTCTTCAATTCTCTAATCACTTGCTACTTACTCATTTGTCAGTTATCTTTGGTCGCAGGTTGAGAAAGGAACGCTTCGCGAGAAGAGTATACAAGTCACACCGGTTTTCAATATGGTTAAACTAGAGATAGGGATATACGGTGGTCGATTAATCGATTCGAACGTGAACAAAGAACAAAGGTATATGAAAAAGACTCCCATTCTAACTTCCCACAATTCGGCACACACGATCAGTTTACAAATTGTAAAGTCCCGGTGGTACGTACGAATAAAATTCAGTCCAACCGTTTCCGTGTTTGGTATTCAATTATGCCAAAGTTAAGGTGGTCAAAGCGGCGCGTTGTGCATATTGCAATAAATCTACTTATATGAACGGAGTTCTGGCTTCTGGCCAACCAAACCAATGGCATATTATCGTTTCGAGCGATCTCTTGCCTATTAGAATCGTCTTAATGAATCGACGGAACCACGGGGCGACAGCGTTAAGGCCAGTGACCGAGGATCGAGGATCGAGGATCGAGGATCGAGGCGAGTGTCGGAGAGCAGCTTGTTAAACTGGCGACTAACAAATGCTGTGAGGTTCCCCGAAACAAAACGATCTCGATAAAACAAAAGAGAACTAGAAACAAAAAGGCGCACACAAATCGAATCGCCGACGAAGGGACGGAGTTACCAACCCGTTGCTCCGCACTCTGAAACACGCGAACAGAACTCGAGTGGCTCCACTGTACGAGGGTTTTGTCCACGCGCCCCTTCGCACCAATTGCGTCGAGGAAATTGTTACCATTTTTCAAGTACGATTCGTTATACTCCGTTTTTGTTGCGGTTGCACAAAAGACCGTGAAATGCTCTCAATGCCGCATTTTAGTGCACTGAGGACCCCAGCGTTTTCTTTCCTTAAACCAATCTAGCTGACTTCCTTTATGACATGTAATTTCATCCTGTTGTCGCATCAAGATTACCGTTATTACCAGTTAAAAAAGTGCAACTATTTATTCAGTAATAGAGTCAACGCCGGCTACTTTTCCCACTGCACGGAAGGTTACAAAGATTAATTCGTCATATGCAGAGGAGCAAAATATGTTGTTGTTCATACCGCGACGGTATTAGCAAACTGAATACTCAACCGCGCATGCGCCAAGTTTTTCGTCCGTTTAGGCAGGTTAGCCAACTCTGCCTGGTTTTTGCTCGATACAAATTATTAATACACGCCAACTTTTCGGCGGTATATTCAATGAATTGAATGCAGTGCGGTCACATTTTTGCTACGTTATATTCTCAACCCGATATAACCTCCAGACGTTAGCGAATTTTAATGGTTATTAGCATCTGGCTCCAACTGAGTTGTTGTCAGCCTTACAAGCAGACGAAAACCTCAGCGCCAATCGTTTGTATCGTACCAATGGAGTGAGACGATTTGGCGCATGCGGATCTGGGTGTTCAGTTTCGTGATACCGTCACTGTGTATAAATCCAGATGAACATGTATAGCAGGAAAACCTCGACTGACATAGTCCGAGGGTTTCTTATATTCATGTTCTCCTTGACGGTTGTTTTCCTTTTCCTTCCACAGTGGCTTCTGATAAATTAGATCCTCATTAAAAGACCCTTGGGTCGAGTGAAAGAACGGCCCCTGGCCATCCATCAGGCACTTCCTTTCCAGCGTGTCAAAAAGCTCAGGTGCCGTTGTCTCCCGTGGATATGGATCCAGCTGCCTCGCCGCAGCGGCTTCGAATGCCGTCGGCGTCGGGACTCGCGGACATTCGATTCTTGCGCCGTAGGCATACAGTATACCCTGTAAGACGCCGAAGGCTGTCGGGTTCTCCTCTTTTATTTCTAGGCCTACGCGTTCGCCTCGACCTGACATTATCCGGGACCGACATTGACCCCGGCAACCAGCAAGGATTTCGATCCGGTTACGCAACCCGCACTCTCTTGCTCTGTGACACTTTTCGGCCTGGTCGTAGTCACTCTCACTGCGTGCGAATCCAACCAGCTCGACTCCTGCCACGCAGTCATAACCGAACCGGAAAACCCTGATTCCGTTACTGCGAGCTTCGAGTTCCCTTTCGCTGGTTCTAAACCATCAAGTGTCCCAGGAACTTGAGCAAGAACTGAATTGAAAGATTCGGATGGTGACAGTTGATCATTGAAATCAGTGATTCAGACACAGAAGGAAAGTATTGATACTGGTGATGCTTCGACGAGATTCGAAAAAACAACATGAACTGTGACATATGCGTCATCAGGAAAACCCCTGCGCTTAAAACTTTGTTTCGATGGTTCTGGACTGTAAAGAGTCTCAGGAACAACTTGAGCAAAAACTGGACTGGAAAACTCTTGTAACAATTGCAGACTAGAGAATCGACCATTGAAAACAATTGAAAGGAATTGACTGATTAACGTATCCAAAGACTACTGATCCAGACACCTAAGGAAAGAACTGATACCAGTAAAATGGGTCTAAACTGGATAAACCTAGACGAACTGTGTCCCTAGCAGTTGACGAAGAGACAAGGGGATGTTCGATAAAGCCAGTGAAGTGAATTGAGTTGCACTAGCCGATGGTGATTCGAGATTTCCGTTAGATTTAAGTCGAGGGTGCCTGAATCCGTATCCTACCTTCACCGCAGACAGTTTAGAGTTAACACAGCCACAGACACAGAGGATAGCGTCCGGCAGTTCGCTGATTCGTCCACAGGCGCCCACCTGTAACTATTATTCCATGGTGTTCGTGATTCAGGGATAATGTTTTCGGGGACGTGTATGTATAACTGTCTCACGGACGACGATCAGAGGAAGCTCGTCGAAGTGAGAAGGAGAGACGAATAAGGTGGAAGGTGGTGCGCGCGCGTGCAGCTCTACAAAACCCCGGGTGAATTACACCTGCGCAGCTGCACTCTTGACGGCAGGTGAATCTTTGGCTCAGGTGATCCGTAGGTTCGCACTCACACTCGCCGCGGCTAAGGAGGACACCGTCTCACCGTACGATGCAGAAGGAAAAGTGTCTTCGCCGGTGCTGCAGCCTTTCGCTTGATATCTTCCTCGGAAACCCTCGCGTTCGGTTTGCTTCACGAATCGCGCACCTACCTACCGACGAACACTTAGCCCGTACTAGCCGGCGTGTGCCATTCGGCAGGTGATATGAACTGCGATGAAATTACCGATGATTGAGCTCCGGGCACCGGACTGAATAATGAGCGGTGCCCGATATAGCTTGGAACCGAAACGTGCTTCTCGGGCAAAATGGGATGCCGAGCTTTCTTACGTCGAGAACGATTGTCTCGCGTGGTTCGAAAATTTCAATTTCGATTCTCATCCAAACCGGCCTCAAACTTCTGCAGACGCTTGTCCGAGTACCCAATGCCTCGTGAATCTCTGCATTGATTACAGTAGCCACTGGATTTCATCAAGATTCGTTACAAATTGAGCTATTAATGATATCAATGACTTCGAAGATCGAATGATTACCGAACCGGAATTCCGGATGAGAAAGCGCAGAACTACGTTGTTAAATATATCTACTGGAACGTAGTCATGTGTATTGTATTTTGTGAAATTAGCCTCAAAAGAAATATCTCATCCAGTTGAAAACCTCAAGTCAGACGGTAGAAATTGGTATTTGCTGGCGTCCGATTCGATTCGAATATCACGGACTTGATGGAAAACTAATTCTAACATACCATTTAATCATGGTAATAGTAATAATTATAACCGATTGTTTTCAGTTTGCTTCTTCAACTATTCGACCTTCACTCTTCCACATTTCAACTAATTCGCGTATTCGTTTCATGGTCTGAAACTTCTGCTTAGCTTTGAGTCACATTGAATGAATCGAGTGTCTTGGATGAGTAACAATCCTAACATCAACTACTGACGACTTTCAATGATTTGTACTCCAATCAGAATCCGATTACTTGTCAAAGACGCACTAAAGCATTTCCGCATTCTACACCTAAATTCAACATCAAACCTGTTAAACGAACCCGAAGCCTGTGCCAATAACCATAAATACCGTCCTTATCAAAATCTCTTTTCGACTTTGAACCAAATCGATGTAAATTAGTGAAAACACGTGATCGTCAAAGATCCGCAAGTATCTTCATCCCGGTTAGTACACGGCTGTATTCCACTTAGTTTGGCGCGCTGGACCAATCTTTATAATTACAGATCAGCCAGCCGCCCCGCCTCGCGTCCCATTAGATGGCACGATCGCAATGCAGCCTCGTATAACCATCGATATTATATATCCACTCGGTGTTGTGGATCTTTATAATAACGGACGCGTTAGCGGTGGATACATCTTACTGCCGTACGGTGAGCGGATGATCATGACCAGCGCAATATCGAGGCTGGCTATTTTACCCGATCGCAAATCGCTGCTACAATAACCACGGTGTCCAGTAAAAAACCCGCAACAAATTCAAGGACATTTCCACGACATGTTCAGGTCAGTCAAGGATATTAGAAATAGAATTTTTCCAGGACTTTTGAAGGACAAGTAAAATTCAACGACATTTCAGGACCTCAACTACTTCCAGAACACCACTAAACACCATAACAACAAAGATCGCAAGCTCCGTTACATTTCCGTATCGAAACCGTGTTTGTTAAGTTTTCCAATATCCAATTCATATACTTCCGGACTTCAAACTATTATATGGGCGGAATTTTTCACACAGATTCTCACGAATGTCTGAGATACTTGCGACAGAAATTCCTCTGCATTCGGTTCTGCAGCTGCCATGCTTATGCAGACCAGATATAACACGTATATTGTACGTGTGTGTGTAATATATATATACTTGGCCAGTGATGGAAAGGTTTTCATTACGCTCGATGGTTGCGGTACGGTCGCATTTAATGCACTGCTTAATTTCGTACTCTGACTTATTACCTACACGCGCACTCGAGAAAGTTTTCTCGCGATATTTTTATGCTCACAGTACAGATATTTCAGCTGCACCTGTAACGATCGTCCTCATTTTATTATATTCCGTTTCCTGCACCGTGTGTAAATAAAGCCGATTCGTTTCTGATTTTAAAACTGTATCGAAACTTGTTGCTTATCCCCTGAGTTTTTCTCTCGCTAACTGATTTGTCGGTAATTATTCGTACGTCAAACGGGCATTTATACTTGCGTGATTACGTGTCGCAGATTGAATCGAAGCAATCATTCGAAGATGGAAGATCTGCAGACCGGTAAGAGGGAAAAAATGTTTGCAAAAAACGTAGTGAAGTTGTATAACGTGTAAAAAAAAATTGACAAGACTTGCAAAGTTGCTGGTAATGGGACAGGCAGTGTTTTCGTTTTTCGACGAGATATCGTCGGTAACGATATCAATTTTTTTGTTTTTATGTATTCATTTTTTCTTACATGAATCAAAGAATTTTGTTCAGCCTTGTTTGTCCGGCAATTAAATATTAACAAACCGTATCCAATGTCATGCTCGTAGGCAATCTAAATTTATGGACAAATAAGAAAAAGCAAGGCGGGAAAAGAAATGTTCAACCTTATTTCACAACAAGTATTAGAATTGCGTTGTTGTTGTTCTACAGCATAACGAGAGCGCAAGTTAATAACGCAGATGTAACAACATACGTAAAGCAATTAAGTGTTACATGTTCACGTTCCGTTATACTATCTTGACCGAGGTCCTGGTCGAGGTACCCTCATCTTGTCAAGGTTTGGTAAAAATATTCGCCGGTGTGTTAAAGCGTTATACAGTTTGAGGTAACGATCTGGTCTCGAGCTTATAATACGGTTTGTCTAACGTTTAATTCGTAGACCGATCTGCAGCTCGTTTGAAACGAACGGTGTAATTACACTCGCAGAGAACAATATATGACCGAAGCGAGTCATTAATTGTGTCAAGAGTGTAAGACGTGCGGGTCACTCGGTGAAATCGTTTAACATTCTGGTAAAATTCCTGAAAACAAGTCACGCGTTCTAACAATAATCACCTGCGAAGGAATAATATTTGCGAAAAACGAGAAGGAGCGGCCTTGCTACGGGATTATTGGCTAACGAGCAATTGTTGAAACTCGGCAATGGACTCTGGCCGCCGCGTGAATCGCGATCAGCAGCGAGTCACAGGGTGGTAATTAACCGCGGGCATAAAAACTGATGAATAAAGATATTATAATAAGACGGGAAACAATCGGCCGGAGATCCACGGTCTCCGTTTCACCGAGGGAAAAATTCAACCTGCATCATAGATGTACGTAAAGTCAGAGGCGACGTGATTCATAATAAAACGCAACGCGTGGCATGACGCGGGACGATCCTTCTTCTTGGCTATACCGTACAGGAAGCTGTCACAACGGCTTCTCCGACTTACGCCTTGCACAGGCACTCTTGCACTTTTGTAACGCTGCAGTACGTGGTGCACAAGCCGCATGCACATTCGATTATACCTACGAGGTGCGGTTGTGCAGGTACAAGGTACCCACCAGCCTTCTGCGCGTTACAACGGCTCCAATGGCTGCTGGATTTAGATTGATCTAATTTAATTGCAAGCTATGCAAATCGAACAAAAAATATGCATCCTCATTCGCCGCGTACCATTAAGGGATTATATTTATTCAGGGTTTTTTTATAAATAAAAAATGTCAGAATGAAGTTCAATGTTACCCTAATAGGCATGTAAAGTTTTATATTAACAAATTGAAGTGGCTCCTTATGAAAAATCCTTGAAGATCGCTTTTTTTCGGCCTCTTGACCAGGTATGACATCTTAAGACTAGTCCAACATTCACCGATCGCCTGTAGGAACCGCAAGGAAGAAGAAAAAGTCGAGGAAGTTTGAATGATTTCTTTCCATCAGCATAAACCTACTTTGTGTTCACTCCGAAATCGATGTCTGAATAAAAAGTTATCTCTAGCTTTGCAGTATCGAGCGAGAGTAATTGACAACGTTCACATCGGATCTTTTCGTTCCGACTGCACCGCGATCATCAGCTTCAGAGGCGAGGCCACCCAATGGTAGGCATAATGCGTTGGTTCCAGGACAGGTGCAACGGAGTCCCCGAGGTTTCGGTTAGAATCGAGTATTATTAGGGCATAAAGAAACCCGCTACATTGCAATTTCATACCCTATCAAACCGGTCACGTCCTGATTAGAGACTTAGAATACAAAATCTCCCCTAGGCGAGAATTGAAATGTCACATGGTGGTCAACGGACACCTGACGTCGCTTAAATTCTGCTGACCAACCGGTGTCGAAGAACGTCGAGCTTTTTATTGGAGTTCTACGTATAATAGACAATAATTTGATGTCAGTCCAAGACTATCTACAGATGTTTAATCACCTAGTTGACCACCATGAGGATTGATAATTTGTTTAAGTAGACCAAACGGACCAATCTTGGTGAGGCTCAACACCGCGATTGGTTCACAGATTGGAATTGAATCTCTGTTCCTGAAATGGATTAGGACGTATCACTTCTCAAGCCAGCGATTCCGGAAGTTCCGTTCTCCGAAGAGGACGCGAACGGGGGTGAAAATTGTCCGTTGGAAGGAACGCTGGCCCCGCTGATAGACGGCGATAGTCGTCCCCGTCGGCGATGGTGTTTGGTGCGCAGGTGCCAGTCGAGCACGGGTCGAGAACTCGAGACTGATTAGGAAGTAAATGCGAGGTTGATCCAGGGAGAAGAAACGGCTGGGAGCAGGTGACTCGCGTCTTTAATGGTCATTGATAACTCGGCTTCCCCGGTTATGGTCAAAGGTTCGAAGACTCGGGGGTTTCTGGGCTGCGCGTCGTTCCCCGGTTGACGTGTTAATAATGGTGGACTGGTCGCAGGGAAGATTAGGAGATAAATTCAACTCGGGTGACACTAAATTCCAAAGAGCATCCAAACGCTCTTGACGTTAATGAAGAATTTCCTCGATTCTTGTTACACAATGTCTCGGATTATTACTGAGCAGCTGGACTCTCCTCGATATCACTTTTAACGCGACCCAATCGTCTATCTTTCTCTCTTCCTTTTTCTCTCTCTCTCTCTCTCACTCACTCCTTATTATACAATCTGCACGCCGCGATCCGCTTAATTGACGATAATAAATTTTGATCAACCGGCAATTAAACGCCCCTTGAAATTGCAATTCATGTATACCAGAATATTCTCTGTTAACCAAGTGCGAATAAATGTCTGTTCCTTCCACTCCTGTAGAGTATATAATTACGTGAAAAATTTCCCGGTCATACTTATAAATTGTACCTATATATATACGTCCGTTGATTGAACGCGAATTGCAACTGTTATTAATTGGACGACTGCCGAAGCCTCGGATGACCGCAGTGTCTGGTCAACTTGCAATGACAGAGTCCGCGCCTGAATTTAAATTATTAAAAGAAACTGGACCACCTAACACCGTCTACAAATTCACATCCATGACTGGACGCAGCATCGATGAGCAAAATCGAAGCTTTCGAAGTGAATCGGTCCCCTCACCTCACAGCTGGATATTGAGCAGTGGTCATAAAGTGCAGAAACTCCGCTTCCTTGTTGACCAAGAGCGTGGGCTGTAATTCAGGTGATATGGACAGATAATAGCCCTCGAGTTGGAAGCATAAACGAGCAGTTATGAGATCCAGATTCGAGCCCAGCGACTTGTAATTTTTTCGGGTATGGAGTTCATTATAAAAGAGGGAATGGAGGGAACATCGCAGTTACATGGCATTTCGATGAAGTAATGTCTATGCACTTTTGGGACATACTAACCTCATTTATGCATAATTTTCCAGTGGAACCAAAAGTAGCTTGAAGTTCAACGTTTCACTTATTGATGACAAAGACTCGATTGATTTGTGATACCATTTGTGCCCAAATGTAAGGGATCGCTGTGTGAATCAATCTGGATACCATTATTGCTCTAAGACGAGTTTTCGACTTGTGTAAAATGAAAAAATGTCCATACCGCAGTCCAAGACGACGTCGGACTGAATAGAGTAATTCTTAAAAAAAAAAAGAAATTTATTTTGGAAGCACTGCAAATGGGTAAAGTATTTTATAGACATAGATACGCAGAAGGTTCGAGTCAATGAACCTACTGCCTCAATAACAATCTTCGAAAGTTTTTAATTTCATTCCGTTCAAGTCTTGGCCTACCAATAATGTCCAATCTCTAGACGTGTCTCGCTACTTTTCTCGGGCATGGAAACTCCATACTCAGCACACATCGAGTAGGTATGGTTTACTCCATACTGACCATACACTGAATATCGTACATCGGAACAGCGCGATTGAAGTGTGAAGGAGTAGAAGCTGTAAAAATTGAATGGTGTAAAATTGTAAAGACTGCGGAGGCTGAAATAGTGACCGTTTAAATCATACCAAGAACGGCGAATATCGTATACTTAATACCTACTCGTACCTACTCTCCATGGCTGCATGGACTCGAGCTGGGTTAAGAGCGGCTTGCACCGGGCCTCGTTCGATGTAATACCACCTTTTTATCACTCTGTCACTCACAACCGCACTCTTGTGTTGCCGGGAACGCTTACAAATGTATTTACAACTCACCAACACCAGTACGAGCCGATGGACAGGTGCATTTGCTCCCGGCACGCGTCCTCTCTTATTGCCTCTATGGGCTTCGCCATGCCGCAGCTGATTGTGCAGAGCTAATTACTGACCGGCGATCGCGTCTTGTCCTTGAGAAACAAGCAGCTCCTCGACAATTTTTCAGCCACTCTGTTGACCTCCCAACCCTTTTCCCGGGGGTGAATTCAAGGGGTCGAGGAACGTTTGAGGAGGTTGAATGAGTCGAAAGGCGATACCTTTTGGTACCTACTTTTATCACGAGATCTAGTTATAAAATTGCTAAAAAACCTTGATTCCTGACCTACCAACCTCGGTAGCTCCCTTCGGCGTAGCGTGCAAATTCAGGGTTTGTCTAGAATGAGTAAAGACTATGAAAGGTGAAGGTAAGGAGAAGTATCTCATATGGGTTTCAACCGAAAAAGTGTTAGCCAGAAAGTAGCGAATACTGGTTCAACAAGTCAACATAATGGCGCTTATAAGCGATAAAGGTCACAATTTGATTGGTGCTTTGTGAAACTTTTGCTGCAGTAGCGCTGTCTTATGTTTCTTCTATTCTGCGGATACTTCCGTACCTCTACCCTCCATAGTGAAGACGATTGGTCACAGGTCCGTCGAATGGTCGACATTGCGTGATCGGTATTTGAAGCGATCGCTTAATTCCCGTGTAATCTCATAGCCGGCGGTTTTTTCGGACAGGTGCTGCAGGCCGAGATGCTCCCGCGCGGTTTTTTACACCGACCAATGAAGCTATAAACCTACCGCTATCTAAATATCTAAACGTTCGGATGCCTGGGCAGTCCAATTACGAGTGAAAGGTGTCCTCTGCGGTGGGTATACCAACGATCCTCCTAACGCCAATGCCTCAAAACTCACCTGGTTCTTATTCCGGCTGTGTAAAATGTAGATTGAATTCATATCCGAGTGTTGTTCCTCTTGATTAACACATTGGTCAGACAACCAACAACGGCTGACCAACGGCTAGCTGCAGGCTCTGCAAAAGAGGGATCGAACCTCCGCAGTCTTCGAGGTAAATTTTAGTACCTCGAGCCGTAAGAAAGCAGCGTCAAAAATTTATTTCTCCGGCTCTTTCTTCTTCCTCCTTTTATTATTTCCGGGGGATTTATTCCGCCGCAATGAACTCGCTGACCCTCGGCCACTGGGCGACGCAACGCGTGTCTCTAACGCCGGAACTTGGTGAAATAATGTCCCAGCTTAACTTGAGCTTAAGCACCGCCAGTCACGTGACCGGCTAATACTAATAATTAAAGAATTCTCAAGTTCGACTCGACTTTGCGAGCTCACCTCAAATCACGAAACCCGACTCTTTTCACCTCGTCAAGAATTCCCGACATCCGAGGGATGATACACGATAAAAACCTGCAATGAAACGTGAAAGAATGGAATTATGAGTAAAACCCAGCCATGCTTCAGTTTTTACCTGTACCAATGTGCTCGCAATCATGAGATTCCATAATTTGTGGTTACTACACAGTCCTGAACTATTTTTATTTTCCACCACAACCGTGAAAAGTATAGTAATTATATTTTGATGCAATTCAAATCATATTTAACCCTAATCCACTAACGATACCAATGTTACTAAAATTTTTAAGCAACTATAATACAACAACTGTCATGTTCCTTGGTGCATTTCTGGAATTGCAACATCGGTACTCCTCTTGGAATATTAAAATAAGTGAACTTTCGAAGCTTGACTTCTCAGTTCTAAATTACGGAACTTGTACCATCCGAGTTGTAGAAAATATCCTTTGATCCGCGAGGTTGAGCTCGCCGAAATTCAATTCGAAGATCGAATTCACTCGACAAAGGATTGGAACTGCATTGAGGCGAGGCGACGGTCTCGACCTGCAATGCATAGTGGCTTTTAAATAACTGGTTCCCGAATGGAAGCTGCATTTGTCGGAGAAAACGGAGTGTCCCAGAGAGCGATATAAGATTCACTTGAGTCCGACATTTGCGGTTGAGAGTTCGGTCGAGTTCGTGCCTCGCCTTTAACGATTATTGGGTAGTAAATATTCACAGTCGCCTGGCCGCGACGGCGTCGAGTCCACCTGTGTGTCAACCCCGACGATTTCTTTTCCCTCAGCTCGATACTGTCTCTCTTTCTCATTCTGCCGGACTCTGGACGCCATAAACCGGCCATTGTTTTACAAACCCCCATATAAAGGGGTGGCCGACTGCCAGCGGGTTACGAATAGGACTAGAACCACCGAAGTTTATTGCTCTTAGCTGCTCCGCCCGAGTTTTAACCACCAAAGCGCTACCGCATCGAGGAAAATTTCATTCGTTGTTGTAACTGTTATTAGAAAATCCTAGTTAAATGGATGTATTATATAATCGTTGCAAATATTGTTTACGCTACTTGAAAATTTGACGTACAAGTTATCATTCAGTGGGATTATTGCTGTCGATATTGTATTTTATGGGTAGTGCAACATTACCAAAGTGATCATAATCAATATGTCGTAAAACCTAACGAAACTTACACATTTGTCCTTGCTCGAGCCATTTTATAATTTCATTCCAAGAGGTAGTCGTACAATTCAAGATCAAGCAAAAGAACAAATTCGAAAAATCAAGAAGCTAGGAAAGACGAACGATTCCGAAATCAAAAAGCGTGTTTAGGCTGTTCACTCTTACGAATTATACATAATTTTCTTACTTATTAGTTACGTATATATAGACATTTTTTCTCCGACTCGCGTCAGTCTAAAAATATTTCGATTACGTTCGGTTTGAAGGATACGCGGAAGAAATAAAAGAGCAGATTTTACTGAAAACTGCAGGAAAAAAGGTAAACATCACATTTTTTTGGTAAAATATATTTCATAATATGCAGAATTTACTTTAAAGTCAGTGAAAAAACCACTGTATGAATAAAGTCTGCTACATTTCTAGTAAAAAACATAGTTAACATTGATATTTTTTGTCAAAAACTATGACGTGTCTCTCTTTTTCTGCAAATTTTAATAAAGTCCGCTCTTTTTTTCCCTCCATGCAGAGTCCCGTCCGTCCAAGCTTCGTGAAAATCAAACACCGACATATCCCAGGCCTTTTAATTACATTCTACACAGAACCAATTTCCATTTAGTACCTAGAAGCACATATTTCGGATGTGGTAAAAAACGAAAATAGTCAAGACGACCGCCTCGTAAGCGCTGCTCGAAATTTCTCTCACGTAGGTTCAAATCTCGGCGTGTAATCGAACGAACCCCGGTTTCCGTAGTTAATTTTCTCCCTCCTCTCCTCTCCTCTCCTCCGCACTTTTATCCTCTTCTCTTCCGCGGGCAGTTTTTGCGCCCTCGGACATCGCCGGGGTGTGAAGACCTCGAGGAAGGCACGGCTGCACGCGTCCTGCAGCTCGAGGTGCTCGCCGTTCGTCCCCGGAAGACGCATTGCTTCCAGTCCCGGTATCCGGACATTTGTCCGCCACGACACGTCGCCCCTCGTTGACCCGCGCCAGCTTCTCCGGTATACGCTCAAAGTCTGACGAAGTGAACCGGCCGCCGGGATTTACGGCAACCGGTCAGAACGACGACGCCCTATCCGACGATTTTATTTGCTAGTAAATCCGCGTCCCCCGATCAAACGAATTACCCCGTAGCGGAGCTGAAATTGCCATGCTGCACCCTGCATAGCCTCCCTGCGGAATTGACGCTCGTTAATGTTCGCCTCTTGTGTTTTCGCGATAAAAAACACCGGACGCGTGCTTTTGGATTTTGTTCCTTTGGTCCGTTTTTAGGTACTCTCGATGCTACGAAAACTTCAAAATTTACAGTTAATGATGTATCGTACAGTGAGGGTCGAAATTTTTTACGGAACCTTCCGAGTAACAAAGTGTAAAATATTTTTCAATTTATCAATGTCCCCCAGGAAATTCAACGAGTTTAACACCTTTATCGGGAATCGTGTAATTGTTGGATCGACTTTAACTGCCGCAGCATGGGGCGCCGGCTAGGAAGTTGTTGGGTGAAAAACGAATGTGAAAAAGAGAAGACTTCGAGAAAAGTAAGTCGTTCTCTGGAATAGTGGTAGCCAAAGGGCAGGGGGGAGCTTTCGCTGACCGCCGGTTATACGTATATATATCTGTACCACTTACACGTTCACGAGAAAATCCCGTAGAGCTTTATGGGGGTTCGTTCGACGGCGAAGCCACGGCACCGGCACTTCTTAGCGAGCGCTTGACCCCGCGAGATAGATTTCGGTGAAGATCAGCGCGATGATCCAGTGATCCCACCCGGTTAAGAGAGGGGGGGAGGCTGTGGTCAGTCGGTGGAAAATTGCGCGAGAATCCTCCGCAGCCAATCCGGGGCTGAAAGGCGGCGATGCGTGTAATGGGATCGCTTATCTGCCCATATTGATTTTGAATCTATAATCTATTTAATAATCGCATTACGCTGACGGGGCGAGAAGGGATAAAAATAGGGGTGCGCGAATAGCGTCGAATCGAATTTAACCGAGCAGTTCCAATTTTTGAATAATTCGAATGAATCGAAGACTGAATCTTTACCGACAGAGTTAAATGTAACTTATTCTTACCGTCATCAAACCTTACGCGTCACTGATATCAAAATACCGCAGTTCGCGTAATTCTACATGCAATGACGAATACAATTGTCCACAAAAAAATATTTTCTTTCACTCAACAATGATGCAAAGAAACGTATTCGCATTATAATCCACTTATTGCAGTAACACATTTCATGGAATTATTTTGAAGCCAAAAAGTATTTGGCTCGTTTCGATCAGCGTAAAGTGTGTAAAATAACGTTGACTGCGGTATTTTTACACAAGTACCGCATGGGCTTCGATATAATAATGAAAATAGATAACATTCTACTCAGTCGGTAAAAACTGACTGGAGCCTCGCCTTAACTGGTCGAAGTCTCGAAATGTTTGGAAAAATGGAATTATTCGCACATTTCGTAGCTATTTCGCAGCGAGTTATCCAAGCCCGCAAGTTTTCAGACCTGAAACTCGTATAATAAGTAGTGTAATAGAATTTAACACCTAGTTAAGGGAGCTTTCCAGTGTGAAATTTTCAAAAAATCGATTTTTTTTTTTTTGCTTTATCGAATAGTATACACTCTTCCGAATATTCCCTGAAATTTTCATGCCGAAATTCAGATTATTTCGGTTACTGTACAGCATTTTTTGGAAGAAGGCAAGGGAGCGCTACAGCTGCCGCGTCGGCCGTCTGCCCGTGCGACTGTTATTTCTATTGTCTCGTTCCTACCTGCACGTACATGAACTTGGCTCGCCAATTGTCGAAAATGTGAATTCGGACTATTGCATAATTTGCCGTTAATTAGCCGTAAATTAGTCGCGCGACTTATTTTTTTGTCGCACTCAATTTTCAAAAAAAAAGCGGACGGCGTGCTAAATTCTTGAAAATCAATCAATCACTGTGTGTGGCAACTAGCCCCAAAGCACGTATTCTGCGGCAAGCAGATAGTAGAAATCGCTACGCAGTGTGCTGTGTGCACCTTCAATGAAGGTTACGACCCAATTTTAAAAATTTTGAAGACGATGGGATGCACGATAGGGCCGAGCGCCGCACATTTCGCCGCTAAGTACAAGAATGCGCGCATCATCCAAGCAAACCGCCAGGCGTCCCTGGATAGCAAAGAGGCGAGGACAGCTCGTCGGACTGAACAATCCATTGAGCACGATCTTTTCGAAGAAGCAGAAGGGATATTATACGGACCTGGCATCGCTGATTGACCGTAAGTAAACGATTTACCTAAAATTTCCTCACTTGAAACTTTGAACGCGTTTTTCTCGAAACAGCATTTTTCAAAACGGTGTCCAACTTGGAGGGCAGAGTTTTAAAGCTATCGAGTTGAATTTTTTACACAATATTCTTAACGTCATTGTTTATCGTGCTATGGAAGCTTTTTTTTTTTTTTTGACATCTTCCTATTTTTTTGTAAAAAAAACTGCCAAAAAAAATGCTAAAATCGATACTTTTTGTTCAAACCGGCGCCATTTTTGCAAAAAAAAAAAAAAAGAAAAAAGCCTCCATAGCACGAAAGCCAATTATATACCGATCAATAATCTTTTTGTGTTTTTTGTTTCAGATCAAAATTGTGACCCCCAACGTGGACACCACATCCAAGTGCATTTTCTGCAACAATTGTTTCATCATTTTTATAGATATTAATTAATAAATAAATCGATCTTTAAAAAATTGTTTTGTATTCTTCAATACCCAATTAATATACAAAAAAAAAACCAGACCGATTAGATTATTTTTTCTTTAAAAAAAAAAATCGCGAAAAACAGCGATTTTTCGGGCTGTCACACTGGAAAGCTCCCTTAAGAGTCGGTGATTAAAAACATTGACGGCGCGGCCGGGGATTCTCGAGCTGGGCTCCGGTTTGATAAATAAAAGATGAAATGACGCCGGGACTGGCATCTCCATGGGTGGCTCCATGGGTGGCACGGTTAGCAGCCCATCCATTTTTCTGGCTGCTTGTTGTTGCCCGCTAGGGGTTCTGCTCGTAGCTTCTTCAATCCGGGCCCCGGGCCCCTTTTCATCTCGACTCGCCTCGTGTGAACTGATCGGAGCCCCGGCCGCTCAAAATGTCGTTCAGGTTATCTCCGCCGGTACCGGTAGTTAAAACAACAGAGCACACATTAAATTCGGGGCCCCTTTACTCTGACGGATCCATCTCAGCTAAGCTTAACCAGGTTGGTATGTAGCTACTCCTCGAAAGAACATTAACCGAGGTTATAAACGCGAACGTCGATAAATTTCTCCCACCCTTCCGACCAAGTAAATACTTATACAAGGATTCACGATTTTTTATAACCAGCGAGTTATCTTCGTGAAAATCAAAATTTTACTCCATTCCTGCGGATTATTCTATCAGTTCTTGCGAGTTTCCTCAAACTATTCTGCCTACCGCATCCTCTCTAAGCTTGGGCGAGAAAATAGCGGAGATTTAGATTTAGGGGTAAGGAATAACAAAGCGTAAAATGGCGATGTTCCGCGCGTCATGTGAGACATGACGGTCTCTATACCGCAGGAGGAATCGGTGCGTACCTGCGGATGACCGGGCGCATCGACGTTCCGATGCTAAAGTCCATCGTGACTGTACCCGTGCCGTCTTTAACGTACAAAAGAGGAAGGAATCGTGGTGTATAGTCGGTCAAGGATCGCCAGTCATCTCGTCCTCATCAATCTTATTCGATTATTCCATGATGGGCGAAAAAAAACCCGAGCAAAACAGCAGAATGAAAAGTAAAGAAAAAAAATAAAATGGGGGAGGAGGACAACGTCAAGAATAAAAGACCAAAATTAGGATTATTATTATGATAATAACAAAAGTGCTAGAAAAGGTAAAAACATCGGCCAATAGGAGCCAAAAAATACACCAAAGAGGCTGGTGTAATAAATTATTTTATATGCCCATTTCATTTCCTATATTATGATTATGTAACTCTCGGGTTATTATTCAATCGTTACCAAGTGGTCAAGATTTGTCAAGGAAAAAAGTTTGGAAAAAAGCAGGGGACGGGGTCCGACCTCAATAACTCACGCAACAATAACGTGTAAAAGATAACTCATTTAAAAATAACCTGTCACAAAAATAAACAATTCGTAATTAAGATATTACATTTAATGATCAAAATACTATAGTTAATAAAAGCAATGATTGGTATATATAATTAGTTATTCGTATTATTTTTTGTCTTCATATTATTCGATTAGGTTGTTTTTGTCATGAGTTAATCTCGTCTGAATTATCTTTTACAATTTATTTTTGTATCAGTTATTTGGTCCTGATACCAGGTGAAGGTGGTCAATTTGGTTTAGATTTGCTCGGAACATTCCCGACTTGGGAAATCTTTTTTTGAGGGAATCGTGACTAACAGTTCTGGCAAGAATCTTCACCTATCCTTTCTTGTCAGAAAATTTTCGCCGTAGCTCGAAACTGTGGAGCGAATTTCGCAACGCTGAAGAAGGCGCGTTTCGAGCAGAGGGCGTGTACCCACACCGCTCAAATCGGACATTAATACCTTTTCCCCTAGCGTCTCAATAAACAATATTTACCGAGGTACACAGGTAAGCACATCCCGAAGTTCCCCCTTTTCGGCTGCAGCAGGTTCCAGTCGCGCAGGCAGAAGGTTAAGCGGTTCGTTTAGCGGTTTCTTTCTCAACTTGCAGGAGTTGCTGCGAGGTGAGCCTCTCGGCGCAAGCTGCTGAGGATGAAAAAGGGGGAGATGAACGCGAGGGCGTCGACGGGAGGAGGGTCATCGCAAACACTCCCCGTTTCGAACGGCTACGGGTAATTTACGTCGCGACTTTACGAGATCCTAACTAGCGGGTTGTCCTGCTGCAGGATCACTTCTTGCCGGTTCATTTCTGCCTCGACTCTTACCCAGTCAGCCACCTCGAACGCCTACGCGGGACTTGAACATCCCGCGATGTCTTTATAGGCGCGAACTTCATCTCGAGATGCACCGAATTCAACGACCTCAGACCTGAAAACGGACCAAGATTTTCAACCTTGGTGTAAGACGGATGCCGCGTGGACTTCTGTACCTTACAATCTCGTGTCAAACTAACCACTGCTGGGAAATATTCGAAATGGTTTCATTTGAAATGTAAATCGCCTTTTGCAGTGAACATTTTAAATTTTCTCAAAGTAACCATTTTCCGCTTTAAGTAGATCCGTTGAAGCATTTCACCCAGCAGTGTCAAGAAGAATACGCCTTTGCCGTCATCTCAAACGGTGGAACGATTGTTTTCCTATGGTTCTATGATCATGCGACCCGGAATGAGAAGCATGACACGTTCGAGAAGCAGTTGCCCCTGAAAGCGAATACTGCATACATTGAGTGAAATAAAAATGAGAAACAAAAATTATACATGAGATATAAAAATGATTTCATTATGTAAACAATTTTGCATTTTATAAATCATTTTAAATACCTATTTTCCATTTTACATTTTAAATGGAATTTTACTCAGCAGCGAAACTACTACTATCTGACACCATCTGTTATGTTGAATTACGAAAATGTCCACACCAGACAATTTCGGGACCACCGTTTTTTACAATGCTCGGAACTCAGGGTCATTCGGCTCGCTTCGTCCTCAGCTGTTTGCAAATCCTCATTGATTACAACTCAGGTCGAGAAGTGTATCATTTGGAGTTTTGTACCGCGTAAGAAGTTTGAGAAATCCATACGACAGCGAGCGCATGATCTGCTGCAGGTAATCTGAGATCACCGGAGAGTGTGTATTGTGTAACTTTGCGACGAATTTGACCAACCGCAAAATCTTATTTGCAAACACAACTGTAGCCCTGCAGACGAAGTAGCGACTCTCTCCTCCTCATCCTCCTCCCTGGCATTCTCCAGGATTAACTGTTGCGAATGAAACCGGTAATCCTATGCACACAAGTTCGTAATACCGCATGAATGGATCGTACCACTTCAGCCGCATGGACCGCTCGTATAACCGACCGGGACAAAAACGTGTACGGAAAAACCGATTTGAAAATGGTTCTAAAGCGATTTCCTGCGTCTGAATTGATCCCCATCCCTACCGCCTCTTCCTGTTTGCTCTTCAGATTTCCACCACCTATAATTTCGCAGCTATTTTATTTTTTCCTTTACCTCCGACAAACCTGCACTCCAATTCGATCCTGTTACGTGAATAGGCCAATGCCGATTCAAGTGGTTTCATTTTGGCCAGTAATCTTCCCTTTGTCAACCAGCCCGGGAGTTATAGAAGGGGAAGCATTTTCACCCCAGGTTAATTCTTCGCTACTATACCTCAAAACCTTCTGCCTTGGCAGGCTGCGACGAAATGAAAAATTGTAAGTGCTGAGGACGCGCCACTTTCGTAACCCTCACTGTATCGACGTTGAATCGAATGTTTGACAGGCTAGAGAGATAGTTTTAGTAACTACCGATAGAAAATATCGCGACTGGTTTATTTCTACCATTCAATTGACTCCAACCACCATGATCACCGTTTCCACATACCTGTTTTTGGGCGAAGGCGACCACAGAAGAGGTTCCCCGGAGAGAGTGTCCGCCTGTGCCGCACGGCGTCAAGAGAGGCAAAAAGAAAGCAGAAACGAAAACGTTGGA
Organism: Neodiprion lecontei; assembly: GCF_021901455.1. NCBI lineage: Eukaryota > Metazoa > Arthropoda > Insecta > Hymenoptera > Diprionidae > Neodiprion > Neodiprion lecontei. Next base: position 39,800,043 of record NC_060263.1, on the reverse strand, counting down.
AAAAAAAACGACGCGAAAGAGGAGCATCAAAAGGCCGGACAATGGCCATTGAGGAAACAAATTATAATTGTCGAATGATTAGGTCTATCGTATCTCTGGGGGGCGAGATGGGGGTGTTTCGAGCTGAGAGATGGGTTCTCCTTGAGTGGGGCGTCCGAACGTTATGAGGCAACAATGACTTGACACAACACCACGTCCTGGATATGCGTTTGCCCAAGCGCCAAGCCAACAGCCGGACCCGTATGACTAGCCGGACCACGGTCAGGATTGGTTTCACCTCTCTTCACAGCGCTGCACTTCACCGTTCCAGGCCTCCCTTCTTCGCGCCGAACCTCGCGGCGATTAACCAGCGAAATAAGCTCCTCCAACCCGAACCAGTGATCCCCAAACACTACCGCCAGGTACCCCATCCAGAACCACCACTCAAATTCATCGAACACCTCGGAGCTGGTCTCCAAATTGCTTTGGACGCAACTTTGGACTGGTACAAAACGTTCTTGTAGTTTCCTGATCGACTTCGAACACCTTGGAGCTAGTCTTCGACTTGCTCGTGCTTGCTCCTCATTTCGCGAATAATCGGTACGGCATCTTTGCTGATTTCTGGCCGATTCCTCCTCGCTCAGTACTTATTCCGGCCAATGAAGTGGCGGTGGGACCGATTGAAGACCACTGTTCTCTTGGTCGCGTCGATTGGGTGGGTGACAGGTTGGTTCTCACGTCGATGAGTCCGCCGTAACACCTAACCCTCAATCCTCGACCTCCTCCCACTCCGGACGTGGCTGACTCGTGAGTCTCGTGTCCACGTATTAAAATTTTAACACCTGAGGCCACCCCCTGCCGAGCACCTCTAGCGCCTGGTCAGCTCGGCCAAGTCCTTGGGCCCAGTAACGGCCGATGGCACCGGCGCTAGGATTGGATCTAGGAGGTCTGATCGGGGCCTGATCGATTCCATCGGTATGCGAGCATCGGCCATGGCAAGTGCTGTTTCACCTTGATCATCGATGGGCTTGATCAGCTCGGAGGACGCGCATAGCACGCGTTGGGAAAGTTTGGTCTTGGCATGAAAGTCTTCAGTCATCTGGTAGTAGAGGAACTGAATCGAGCGACGCGTGATGCTTTCGTCAAATCGATGGGCGAATTAATGGTGGCTTGTACTACTAATGGCAAGCCTGACGACCGAGCAGCCTTGCGGCGAGTGGCTAGGTTTGCGTTTCGAAGAAGCGCGGCTCTTCTGATGTCCGTGGGACACGCTTCGAACTTATAAGGCTTACGTTATGTGAATTCAAATCCAGCGAAGCGCGGCGTCAGCAGGTGGCTCGTTTCCAACGCCCACGAAGCCCATTCCGCATGAGACTCACTAATGGCGAGTTCTACAAGTATGGTGAACCACACGGAATATCGACGACGTTGATTCGACGTCACGACGACTCCTGATCACTTACTACAGCCGACTCGAACCTCGGGGAGTTTTTCTTCGCGTGAAAAAAGCTCCCGGCGCATATGTCAAGGTATTAACATCGCGTCAGGTCCAATCTGGTTATTAGAAATCTGGATCACAGCACGGTATCGAGAACTAACGTTCAGCCGTTGTGTGGGTCGGTAAATGTTCCGACACAGTCGGCGATGTGCTTTGGTCACATCGCGTACTCGGACGCGAATGGTACGGAATTCAAATTCTGTGACACGAGTGGCTTTGCCAATGAGAAAACACGGGTTAGGTACCTAACACCGATTCTCTACGGTGTATTAGGATGCGGTGGAAATAGTTTCTCTGATATATCGATCGAATTCAGAACGCAATCCGCGGACGACGCCGTCACTTCTAACGCGGAGAAAACCCGTGAGAATGTTTGTCAGTCGTGAAAAGAAGAGAGACGTTTTCATTGCTCTAGTCCCTGAAACGAGGTGAAAATAAACTTGACGATCAGTTACTTTCTTGAGGATTCAGCAAATCGTTTTCACTTACTGGATTTCTTATTCGCTAGTATTTGCAGGAGGTGGTCGGTTCGAAGAACTGAGAAAACTAATCGTAAGTGACGGCTGCGTTGCTGCAAGAACATCACTGCAGATGATGAGGTCGTAAACTACTGCAATGATTCAGACCTGACGAGAGATAAGGAAGCACAAAACATCGAATCACGCATATCTCGTTACGGCACTTTCGTTTGGCACGTCTAACGCCGGGACGTGATTCGTGATTTAAAATTGACGGTATCACGCGACAGGCACTTGACTCAATAACGACCTCGCCTAGATTCCCGTATCCGTCATCCCAGGCACCAGAAACCGAGAATCGACTTCAGGCCTCGGCTGGATCTCGATTGTAAGGATGCTGTTGCGTCCAGCCGAGTCGCGTCGCCAATGAAAGGTTATATCTATGTACGTAGAGACCAAAGTCGTCAGCTGCTTTGAACCAGAACGATTCTCGGTCTGTTGTTTTCTTCTGTTCGCTCGCTTTCTTCTCGCCTCATACACCGGGGGATGAAAAGGAGCCGAGCATTTCTATCGGTCCCTGAGCCCCGCGATTGATTCGACGCATGTACAGGCATACACATTTATTGGCTCCGCTACAAGGCGCGGGCACCTTAATCCCCAGTTTCACACTCCACGTGACGCTGACCCCATCCTTGACCCCTGCCCGATACGTGAGGGATTTGTCCGGTAGAAGTGACTCGCTTCTAGGCAGTGATCGAGTGCCATCCGGCGGGTCTTCCACTCGGTGAACCTCCACCCCCTGGAGTCGTCGTATTTATCACCGGACTCTCATTCGACGGCTTGACGCCCAGCTTACCGTCAACTCTGAGTGCCTCCCGCACTGTCTTCGTTGTGCGATAAAAAAAAAGGAGGACCTTTAAAAAGTCGGCAATTCTCCGAAGTCAAGTGATCCATATTGCGCTCGTCGAGCTTATTCTTAGATAGATCCAAGCAATCGAAACATTGCCTTCTGCAGGTTCGCCGTGTGCTTCTCAGATGATGCAGGGACGAGATCTTCTCCGTTTCTTCCGTTGCGTTAGTCGGAAAGTCGAGGTCCTTGGTGACCGATCCCAGCGGGATTAGACAAATCCCGGTCACCATTTGGATTTCGGTCTTCTTTCTCCCGAGTTCGCGGGTCGCCCTCTGACCGACAGCTGTCCGGACTTAGGTTTGCCTCGAAATTAAATTCACCGTGAAATGAGAGGAACAACTCGGTGGCGAACGCAGTATTCGACGATCCCTAACTGCAGGAGACCCCTCAGGATTCGGATTAACTTTTCTGCTTCGCGATAGATTTTTTTTTTTTTTTTATTTCACTTCAGCAGCGACCGCGTCACGAACACGCGGAGAGAGGACGAGCTTCGTGTTTTATCGTGATCTACCCTCGTCAATATCCCATCCATACGGAGTAAATAAACATCATGTGAATACCCAGCGTATGTGTAAATACTAACCGCGTGTCTGTAATACTTGTGTATGTAATACACTCTGCAATCGTTACTCTGGATACGGCTGGATGTTGTGGCCCAGTTGAACCGACTATCTGCTTCTACGATCAACCGGAATATGCAACCAAATTCCATCGGTCATCGTACCTCCAGTTCTGCAGTTCAAAATACAATAAACTTTTACGTATCTGACCGCAGGTTTTTTTTTTTTTTTTTATCTATATATACATCCACTGGTCACAGTAAATTGGATAAATACTCCGGGTTACCTAGCAGTAAGAATCGAACTTGATTTGACAACTTTTCGCGCCATTCTTCACGCAATTTCAACCGTGTCTGAACGCAAATTGCACATAAATTTAACGAGAACCATAAAGCCCATTTATTATCACCCTGAAGCATATGTTTTCGGTACGAAGAGATCAGCTTCCACGCTCTGCGGTATATTTTAATTCGATGAGAGATCGATGCTGATCTAGATAAATTGATATCTGGCTACCTCGACTGCGCAGAAGTAATTAGAAATAGTTAACGAAATATTCGAAAGTAACGATGCAGACTCTCGCGTGATCGGTCGCGTATTAAATGTCAGTGTAACAGCGGATGGCTTGGATAGCTACATCCTGTTGCGTCGATGTGGTTGCGGAGAGAGAAGATGAAAAAAAAGACAAGACAAACGTCTTTACGTAACGCTAAAATCAATCCGATTTTACTTTGAATATTGGTCCCTTCCGGTCTCACACTATTCAGTCACGCTTTACTCGTAGATGAAAAGGTAAAAATCAATACACCGTAGCGTATAATTATTTTTTGTCTTCTTCCTGATTTCGCAGCTCTATTTGTAGATTCGAAAAAACCAAATCCCGTACCTTGGGCGGAAGATTAGGTAATTCGAGACTGACAGCTAGCAAAATTGAATATGTTTAGTTATTCGATCAAGGATATAATAATGTAATAAATGATCGATCTTCACTCGATGACTGTAAGACAAAATGAAAAAAAAAATATGTATATATATACATATATATATATATATTTATACACATGTGAAAAAAGACTTGTAGTAATACCACTGAAAAGTTATTATACTTATGATGATGTATGACGGTTATTTTTCACACGCAGGATGAGGTTATTCGTAGATGTTACGAGATGAACAAAAAAAAAAAAAAAAGAAAATAAAAAAAATTACCTCGCAAACAATACAGGCGAATAATTAACGTTGCATAAATTCTATTCGTTATTTGCCGTCACACGATCGGTTGCGGTGCATTAATACATTCTTTATAAACTTACACGCGCTGTTCCAGCTGTCAGTCATCCTTTTTTACAAACCATCCATTCAGCGAATGGCAAGGAAAGTCGGGTACGAACGAACTGCACAGCATGCGGTCAATTAATCGTTTAACTTTACATGGCTTGTTCTGGATGAGTGAAAAACATGTACAGGATCTGTTAAATCATGGCCAGCGAGCGCGGATTAGCCGATTCAGCGTTCTGCGGAATTGATATTGAGTTGAAAAAGAGAAGATTATCGTTGTCATAGTAATGTAAAAAATTTTTAATTGAAGTGGTATGATTTATCATTTAATTTATTTTAAGTTAAAACTTTTTTACAATAATATTTTACATACATTTACACCGTGTCGCCTTTCATTACACACTCGCAATCTCAAGTTTTTTAAAATTTGATTTAATTTCTTATTCAATTTCTTCTTTTTTTCTTTCTCGATGTATACATATATATATATATATGTATATATATATGTAATATATGTATATATATTTAATATATATGTATGGTATATACGGTGAATCTTTTATTTTCATTTAAAAATCGTATTTTTATACAGTCTACAGTCTAATTTCTAGTAATACTATGTAGACACACACACACCACAGACACGCACACACATACATACACACACAGACCCACACATATATATTTATATATATGTATGCATATTGTTGGTTTCTTTTTTTTCCCTCTTTTTCAATCTGTTTCCATTTCACTATATTTTTTTCCCTCAACAGATATATATATATATATATATATACACGCACACACACACGTGTATGCATATGTATGCGCATGTGTATAGATTCGTATCAAATTCCGGTGTTACGATTTTCAAAAATTCTACAACACTTCAGTCCTTTGGAAAATCGCAACGGCTTCAATTGTCTATACGTTACAGAATCGTTCGTGGATATTTTGTTTTACTTTTCAATTTTCACCCAGTGAGTTCGTCATAATTTTCCTTCAACAACGACACAATCATATATATATTTATATACATATGTATATATATGTATATATATGTATGTATATATTTCCCTTCATTTTTTTTTTTTTTTTTTATTGACATAGAATTTCAATCAGTAATTTAATTACACTATAATAGAGTAAGTAAACTCTAAAATCGAAAATCACAATGTGGTCTCAACTCAAAAGAGAGTTATATCATATTATAATAATATATTTAATACTCTGACTACCTAGTTATTATTTCAATTAAATTCTATTTATGCACAATTACTTCCCTTCATTCACACATATATGTGTATATGTATTAAGGTTATATCTATACGCATGTATAATAATAATAATTATCGCACGATAATTTAATCAATATATTAACATTATGGTTGTTACTGTTATTGTTGTTCTTGTTGATGTTCTTGTTACTGCTACGGATTTTATTGTTACCAATATTATGATTATTTACTTTTTGTAAGTATTGTGTATATATACATATACATATATAATATATGTATGTATGTATAACGATACAGAATCTTGAAGATACAAAATTTACAATTCTCCGTTGACTATAAACTATATATATATATATATATATATATATATATATATATGTATATATATGTATATGTATGTATATGTATATATACATATATATGTATACGCTACTTGGCGGTAACTATTCATTTCATTATATTATATACGCATGATAATTATGTACCTTGAGTCATACATCATCAGCCTTCGCGATTTGTTGCAATTAATCGTAACCGCCAAGAGCATTTTTATCACTAGACGGTACAACACACGAATACGTACGACCGCTGTAGGTGCGGAGGGATTCTCCTGGAACTGAAACCAATCGCCATATGCTGCTTGCAGAGCAAAATCTGTGTCGGTGTTCTGTTTTCAACACCCTGAATATCCACCTGGGATATTCCACGACGGAGTCAGGAATTTTCGTCTCTCGTTACGAGGCAAATTTTGCCGAATCCAGTCGATAACGCGGAGCCAAGATGGCCGTTGACTTTAGTTCGACGAACGGCCGACCGTACGTAACAATTGCATTATAACTTAAAATTGCACGATACTTAAAATTTATAAACTAGTTCATACAAATAGTTCACTTCTAAAGTGCAACGTCGCATCGTGAAATTCCTGTAATTACGCACAACCTTCGGGCTTCATGCCCTCAAAGTCGCGATAAGGTGCGCGCCTTTCGAGGCGACGGTGTTCAGTACAGGATCTGCACGTACTGTACATACTCACCTCGACACTCGACGAAGCTTTCAACGATGCGAATATTCATACTTATCATATACTTTATACCATATTAACTTTATATCTCACTATTTACAAATATAAGACTCGATACAATAGCTGACTTCGTTTGTACTTGGGGCCGGGGCGCTAGGCCCTATATTTATACTATACATATGTACAAAATAATTCCGCAGTTTCCACACCTGCGTGTCACAATTTCTTTTTTTTTAACTCGATAAAATTACTTATTCATTCATTTACTTTATCCACTGTTTGGCTATAGTTTACGTAAATAATATTCCTTCTGCTGGGATTGTGTAAAAGATTTTTTTTTTTATGATGAAAAAAGAAACAAACGAAAAACAACATTATCTTTCAATCGTCATACGTAGTTTTAGAAAGCTTGTGTCAGAGTGGTGGGCTGCGTCCTGCATCAATCGCCATTCGCGATTCATGTGTACTCTGTTCTCCACCCGGTCTGAAATAGAGAATAGGAAAATAAAATGTCGACTGCCTCCATTTGACTCGGCGAGGAATGAACTCTCCGACTTTGAAGACTGTTGTCCAGATTTTTGTGAAATTGGTCTCTGAACCAAATACGTCGACATTCAAAACGACGGATCGATCTATTGTGCGGATGTAAGTTTTTGATTCTATCCACACGAATGACTTCGCCGCGTGACAGTAAACTCCGTTCGTAAAGAATAAAGGCCCGGATGATTCGAAGGACAAAGAATAACCCTGAAATCGACTCACCATGGCGTTCGTGGTAGCGGCCAACTGGAGACCCTGAAGACTGGCCATGTGGTGTGAGTGGGAATGCGAATGGGAATGAGGATGAATCGGCGGTGGTGCCGGAGGTGGAGCAAAGCCCTGGTGAAGTCCCCCCGTGACTCCAACCCCCGTGTGATACATGTAGTGCTGCATCGCGGGATGCATCGAGTGATGATGCTGTGACGTGCCTGCAAATATAGAGCGTTCGAAAGGACGGTCAAACTCGGCGTGCGAAGTGTACCTAGGAGACAAGAAGGAATTTGAAAACTCTGGAGCGGTGATACTCACCCATCGGCGATCCGAACCCGGAGTGGAACGGCTTGTTGTCGAGGTCGAGGTGGCCCCCGGCCTTGATCATGTCCCCCATGACGCCACCGAGGCCGAGACACCCGCCAGCCTTCTTCTTTTTACTCTTCGACGACAGCTTTCGATTCCGCGTCTGTATTCCCTCTTTCTTCATCGTCAGTGGTCGGTTCACCTGAAATAATAAAGGAAAATACTCTTTGAGGTTGGTTTGACTATACCTAAGCAGGGCTTTCCGCGGATATCCATCAGAATTCTGCGAGTCGAATCCACCAGCTCTCTACACGAAGTGTCACTTGGGTAAAAATAGACCGGCCGCTAGTCGAAGACTAAAGTCTGAAGATGCAGGGTGTTCCAAAGGCTAGACGAGCTCCAGACGGGGACGGGGACTATCGGGACTAGACAGAGAAAACGCGTGTCTACTGACGCCGGTGACGGTGGCGCAAAAACGTAGGTCTCCCAAGGGCAAAAACCTGGAAAAATAGAAGACAGCGAAACGCACCCGAACTAACCAGCGGAGGAAAAAACACCCCCGCAGCACCCCGTCTTGACGTGTGGAAAATACGCTCCAAGACTACCTAACGAGAAAGAAAACGCTGCAGACGCGGAAAAAATTATCCGACAATCTGGCCTGCACCCCGAGGTGAACGACCTTTCAACCCCGTACTTTTTTCCAAATTCCGCTCGACTAGGATCGGTGGATATTTATGAAGCCCAACACCGCCAATTGGATAAAGTATTCGCACTGCTATTGGATTCGAGAAAACATGAAAGTAATTTTGTCATGGACTGGCGCAGTTGGCAAGATTCCTGCAAAGCCTCGGCTTGGGATTGGCCTTGAGGTTCGAAAATCTTCTCATCTCGCCTTGGGAAGTCCCGGAGTGAATCTTCTGCGTCATGTTCGAGGACGTCGGAGTAGAAGAAACGGGATTGACGTGTCACTGTGGGTATATTTGTGTCGGGCATTAGGTGTATACGATCCATGAGTGAGCTAAGCCGGGGTGAGAGATATTACCCAAGGATATATTACAGACAGTGCTGAAACAATGAGACGCTGACGCAATGCGCCTGCATCTCGAGAGAGGTTCTCTAGTCACGCTTCGACTTTATACCCAACACACCACGCCGTTTCAATGTACCTCGTAGAGAATAATCTTGGGTACCTACAACGCGACGAGGAATATCCGATACTTAATAGGTCGATATGCTTACCTACCTGCAACAACGATCTACTCCGCCTTTCGTTTCTCGTTATTACAACGTCTGCAGACGCGGCGACGAATGGATTCATTTTATACATCAATCACGGTTATTGTACGTCCTATGGCTTAACCGCGATATTTTTTCCGCAGAATTGCCTTGTTTCGACAATTTTTCTATTGGTACTAAGAGGTGCTGAGGTTTGGAGTCCGATGCTAACGAAACAAAGCAGTGAACTTTGAAATCCAATGATTTGTAAACAGTTTAAATGACCTAATTTGTGAATTTGTCCTCACGTCAGAGTGTAAATTCGAGAAAACGCGGTCGATGATAGCAAGGGAACGAAGAAGACCGGGTACAACTGACAGAATGAACTGTAGCCAGTTGACACGGAGACTGCAGACAACGACGTCCGACGCAATTAAGAAATCTCTCAGATTCCTGGTATCATAGTCGGTTACAATTAGCAAATCGACATGCACGAGGCGAATTCCCCGCTTCGCAGCGGCGGTAAAACGCCGAGAGTGGGTTACATTAAACGTCATCGTCGAAGCGACCGTAGGAAGATTTCGAGCAATTTATACGACGGATGTGTTCGTGCGGTGTGGCGATGTACGCACATGCTCAACGATGATGATATTTCAACCGCGAAATAAGAAGGTATGTACCTACATACGACGCGACAGTGGGGGAGAATCGGGAGAGAGATGGAGAGAGAGAGAGAGGGACACGCGTGTGTCGTTGAGGGTAAACGCGTTGCGGGCGGGCTTTCTGCTTTGTAGTCGGCGAGGCGAGACGTGAGGCAACTGACAACGTAGGAAAAGAGGTTCCTGGTACTGAACATCGGGTTCCGTTCTCTTCCTCCTCTTCTCTCCTCCCTTTCCCACTCCTCTCATCGTTTTTTCGGTTTTTTTCCAACTCCGTTTCACCCAACCCTGAACCACCCGAGTGCCAGACGGTCAATGACACTTTTCGGAATTATGCAATTGACCAAATTTCACGAATTAAACTTCAGCTCCACCGCTGACTGCACATCTCGCTTAACGCCGGAGACCATCCTTCTTACACGCAGCTTTGGCGACCGACGAAGTGTTCAATTTCCACGTTGTTTCGTCATGAGTCACCGCTATTGAAAATTATGATCAAAACTCCATCAAGTCGATAAGTAAATCATATCCTGACAGTTCACTACGTAACAGGAATTATTGAGATTACTCAAATCAGCAATCTTGACCAGCACTTATACAGTTGAACTTCTTAACGTCGATCAAAATGAAAATATCGATGTCCAGCCGCAAATTCGAGAGACGTAAGACAGAACCCTTCAGCATGTATACCCAAGCTCAAAGGTTTCGATAACGTTTTGCAGAACACGCGGGATGGCGAGGCGAAATTTGAATACAATAAGATGGGTTATATCGTTAATAGGGAATGGATCGATCTCGAGTGTACGTAAGTCCGAAAGTGCGATGTGCGTTGAAAAAACAGAGAAGATAAATGCAAGGCAGAAGGCTTGGTAAACAAAAGGACCTGCCAATGCCGTCGGTTGACGACCAGCAGATGGATGTGGTCACACACGACGCAAGAACCTGGAGATCAACGTTCTCTGCATGCAGGATTACAAGGCTCGGTATTTTCGTTTTTTATTGGCAAAGGAAAAAGTGTGCAACAAAATTGAAACCGAAAGTTTCCCGATGCGATTTACCGGACGTTTTTTCATTTCGCGAAAACTCGATTCATATCAGACCAAAGAAGATGAATGGAATCGATCAGTTGCAACGGTCAACGTTTTTTCGAACCCGTAATTCGACTTATAGTCGATTCCTCGATGAATTCATCACTCGTGCGTATGTCGGGATCCGTGGATCCTTCTGTCGATCATTGACGCCGCTTTAATGTATTTGTTGTCTACGTCACGGGTGAGGCGGCTTGTCCATCCGCAGTTGAATGAGCAGAGACATCGATGAATGTGTATATGCCTATATAATACTCTGTGAAACGAATATCAATTACTGTCCTGCAAGACGACGACGATCTTGGGGGCACAAATTTTACGCTGTTTCTTCGTAAAACATTTTACAACTTCCTCCATAGACGCGATTAAATCATATTCCGATCATGCTAATGGGGTGTAGCTCATCCCCGTCGGATTACCAACAACTCTCTCTCTCTCTCTCTCTCATACAGAAAATCATGATTATCTTTTGATAATTTGATATAACATGGTTCGATACATCTTCTCTGATCTCTTCATTCGACAAACGATTTCATCAATAAGGAGTCGGAGTATGAATTAGAAGCAATCAGAGTTGGTGCACAGACAAAGCGCACACATCAGCGGTTGAACGAGTATGCATAGCTGGTATGTGTAGTTGGCGGTAATATAATTGCGCGTCATGGTGCCGTTGTGAATTTTGATTCAGGTACCGGAAGCGTCGGCTCGTCATCTTGAATGATTAAATGGTATCGTATCGAGAAAAGTGCCAGCTCTAAGCCACGGCGAATGGTGAAGTGTAAAACGTAAGAAAACTTGTAGCTATACGTACACAACGAGACAACGAGCGATTATAAAACTGAGTAGATAAGAGAAATTAGCACTTTAGAGAGAAGCCGACGAAGCGATTAAGCCGCCTTGGCGGCCCTCGCGCATCCGTCCGATCGTGAATTGGCCTCCGCATCACCGGGACGCTTAGCCCTGCATAGTCGAGGATATTTGTGAGCCGTAACACCGGAGCCGATTAGCCGAGCGCAGAAATTCCGTCTCAATACCGGAAGTCACGCGACGTGCCATCTCGGATCAGTAAATTACGATTTAAGAGGTCGTTTCGCATCCGGTCGCGTCCCGAGGAAGTCGGCAGACGTTTTGGCACGAGCCGCGATTCGGGCGTTGATAAAAGCTTCGACGAGTCAGTCAAGCAGTAGCGATAGGCACCCAAGTATTCGTTGTGTGCAACAGCGGGTGAGGAAAGTCCTAAAATTACATGCGCTTATCTCGTCCCGATCGAAAACGAACGAACGATGGCTCTGGACGCGTATGGCAGGTACGTTCATGGAAGCATCGCATGATGCATGGCGACCAACACGCCTCTGGTATTTCTATATTTATCGAGGAACGAGCATTAGAGCGACGAATTCAGATCATATCGGCAAGAGACCGAGGACAGGAGGACTTTAGACAAGACGAGATTTACCATGGGAAACACCGGATCTTTTAACCGCGATGACGTCTTCCGTCAGAAACTCGCGGTAAATTATTATCGCTAGTAGCAATCTCCGAACGGAGCGGCGTTATGGGAAATTATTAATTTCGGGAAATTGAACCCTGCAGGAGGATGTTGCAGCGAATGAAGACGAGGGAACGAAAGTTTCGGAAAAATTTCCATCGCTTTGAAAAATATGATCACTAATTATGTACATAGCTAATATGCGGCACGTCACAGACGACGGCAATTAATTAGTCTGCATTCCTCGCATATTATATTTACAAAAGTGATGTTGTACATGTATATATATATATAGAGAGAGAGAGAGACCTGCGGTAAAAGAGGCACCTCTAAATTTTCCAAACGTTAATTAGAGTGGCCCTGAAAACTGGGAATCAATATCGTAGAAGTATCCAAACTTTCGTCTCGTGTGTATTAACAGTTTTTCAAAACCATTATTAAATTCCGTCACTACAGACAATTCTATGAAAGCAATCAAACGTAATAAAAACGAGAAATTTTCATTTATGCTTATCCGCTCTACACAAAAACCTTTTCGAGGTTAGATCAGCCTAATTGACCTCGAATCTTTGAGTTTGATCATTGAAATTGCGAAACACTTGTTCAGACGGACATTGAAGGTTTGATCAATGAAAATAATTACTTCCAACTTTGTTCGAGTCCAATCCTTTAAAAAAAAAACTAACCAATTTCAATAATTGAAGAAAGTTGTTAGGACACTGTACAAGAGTTTAAAATTTTTTAATCACCTTTCATCGGGTTTTATTGCGTAGATTCGTCACGGAGTTCAGTAATTATGTACCAACGTTTTAGGAGACTTTCGGAATGTTGAGCCGACGCGTTGATCAATTTTTCCATAATTACAGTGTAACCTTGTTCTAGAAACTGGTCTCAACAACGACGATATACTTGAGTCGAATTTTCACATCAACCAAAACGCTCGTAGAATGAAGAGAATTCAGTGTCTAGGCATATAAACTGCAATTAAGGACAAATGCGACTATGCTAGTCCCGAAGACAACGTGAAATTATTCCAATTTCACTCGGAACATCGTAACACCAACGGAGTTCTATCTGCGAAGCGAAACTGATCGGCTATTAACACGAGAAAACATTCACCATCTCCAAATCTCCGGGAGTGTCCGAACGGTTGTATAAAAAGTTTGCAAATTAGTTAGGTAGCACGGATATGTCGGGGTGGCATAATAAGCGTGAATGTATAAAGGGGTATATAGCTGTGAAGATAATCGAGAGAGCGGGGAATTTAAAATGAACCCGTCAAAACTGTCACAACAGCCGGACCGTGCGTATAACATATAGTCGTACATATGTATAACACAAGTCTCGAAATATACTGCGCTAAAAATATAAACGCTTCTGTCGCCGGCCGCTCTAATCAGCGGTAAGGATCGCAAGATCGTTAGGATTATACTGCTCGGCCGTTTCCTTGGCGTGCATGCCTCTCCTCGTGTACCGGGTCGCGTCTTCTTCATAGCGGTCCAGTCACCGTTTCTCCACATCCGACATGCTTCGCTGCGCAACTTGTCGCCTCGTTCCGCCTGCAACAGGATAATCCCCTGCGTAGGAGTCGGACAAAAACGAAGTTCGAACCGAATTGTCGGTCTTTCGATCGTCCGGTTCTCGCCAAACGCACTCCGGCTCACCATCTTCGATCCAAATGGCCTTAATCGATCCTGCCTTTCATCGCGTAGGATAAACGTACCACTGGCGGCCATATTCGTCGCGTAGAATCCGAGGCTATGGCTACTGATGGTACGGCTATAAGGTCCTCTGATTTACCTGAACACTGATTTTCAATTACAACTGGAAAGTGCACCGAGCACTGGGAACTTCTTTCCCAACATTCTCAATGTCGGACTTTAGTCACGAATTGCCTGATTGATGAGGTGAACATCGAGAAGGTGGTCAGAAAGTACGGTGTATGATTTTTCCTACTCTCAAACAGTTCTTGAGAAGGTATCTCAAGTCAATTTTAGGTGCTTGCAGGAGTGCATCAACCGAAGGACGGAATTGGACTTCGTGGATGTTGAATCGACGTCGAAGATGAAGGTCTCGATTCGAGGAGGAACTTTAGCCGCGAGTCCAAGTGTCTCTGTACTGCGTTTTCGACACCCGTTAGCATCGCGCGCGTCTGTTGTATTTCGGCGCGACTTGCACGAGCATAGGAATGGATGTTATCGGAGGTTCTATCTTAACGACGCCAGATCTGTCGAGCTGCTCTCCGGTCCCTCGACTTCTCAGTTCCGTCTTCTCATTCTTCTCCATCCTCGAGTGTAACCGCTATGTGTGTGTAGCTACCAATCTTCGCAACTCGCACAATTATTCCTCTCGTGTCGAGAAATTCGACGAAGCTGTTGCGTTCCGTGCACGAACCTCGTCGTCCTCTTTGGACTGAAGACCTATTCGAGATCGTCGAGGCCCGAGTTATGGAATTTCATCCGCAAGCCCGCGCTCACTTTGGATACGAAGAGTGGCACGTGCGGTGGATCTAGGAGTGAAAAAAAAATGGTCCAGCTGGAAGGCTGCGAGGAGATTTCTTTCCTCCGCAATCCCATGTCCATCCCGAGACCAGCGGTGGGAACCGAACGTACCAGCAGCAGCCTTCGAAGTGCAGGGTCACAATCAATCGCGGGGTATTTCAAAGAGCCCAGAGACTGGTGGTGCCAGCATTGCGGGCCCTGGAGGCTAGTCGACTAGACGCTAGACGTACCTACGCGGATACTGAGCTGTGTATATATATGTACATGCGTAGAAACGTTGACGTAAAAGAGCGTGAAGGAAACGCGTACATCTACCTGCGGGACAAGATCTCAGGTAGTATATACGGCGGGCTGTGTGCGTGTCCGTATATCCTGCTACTCTCGGAGATAGATAGGCTTTGAGCCCAAGACTGTAATATGTCGGCTTAATGTCAACGGCGACCAGCCTGTTCACGATTCATAGAGTCGCGCTTGACTTTCGTATTTGGTATATACCCGCATTATAAGTGTACTTATATTATATTATATTATATTATATTATATTATATTGTATCTCCTTACGGACAGGCATTACCACCACCTCCATAGGTAAGCGTACACGTTGATATACCTAGATCCAACGCTTCACAGAGCAGAGATAAAATATGTCAGCTGCTACGTTCACAATTCCAGCTACTACCACATCATCTCCTAGTCCGAAGACCTTGTCTCCGATCGGCGTGAATTTTTTATCGTATATTCTCACAGCACCGTGGAATGCCCGGACTGTTGGTTGAAAATTATTCGGGTCATCGGCCAGATTCTAATGGCGAAACGGTGAAGGGTGAAGATCCCAAAGGGGTGATTTATCATTCTTCCGTGCGTCGTGCCTCCGTGTGCAGAAACTCCGCGGCGCGAAAGCGCGGGGATCAGCATTTAGCCGTACAGCGAAGGGCCGAGCAGGCCTTCTGCTTAATTAATGATTACCAGGAAATGTGTCTGGCCTGCACAGGGCTTTATTCGCCGTCCCTAACCAACCACCAACGCGATGGCGATACTCGGACGATCCTCACCCCTTATTCCTATCCTTCGTCCTTACTCGTCCTTAAACCCTCTCCAAAGCTTCTGGTTCGCACGCGCCGTTTCGAACCCTTTTTTGGTTTTTGTTTTTTGATACCACATGATGAAATTCGCATGTACGCGACTATCGAGGGCTCTAAGTAAAAAAAAGTCTATCAGGTACTCGTGTGATATTTATACTTTCATGTGACTTGAAAAACATTTTTCGTCCGATTTAGAATTAATCAGACAATCGAAAATTTGACCTACGAATCGTCGAGATCGAAGAATCTCGTCGTTTGTAGAGAAACCGATGTATTGCACATATCAGATAAAAACACCGAGAATGTTGATTAAGATAATTATGCCGCGTACCCGCAATTCTATCCATTTTTGTTAACCCATCCACCTGCGATAATTAATCCCGAAGAGAATAAAGAAGAGGAAATGAGCGACTGTTTATAGAATTGAACAAAAAAAGCAACCGTATTAAAAGTTGGGTTGAAGGGCGAAGGTGGAAGGGAAAAAATAGGTTAATAATAAAGTGAAAACGGTTGCGGTTGGAATGAGATTCGATCTTCCCCGATGGATAAGATCGTGGCTTGATATAGGTATGCACGAATATATAAATACATATATACACACGAATATATACAATATGACGTATGTACGCGCTGCAGGAAAAAGCCGACGTAAATTTTTGACGGACGATTAAATGCGCGGGTAAACGACGGGAGGCTGCGGCCCGCTTAAATGTGTACCTAAACCTAAACCTCGTCTCTCCGCACTCGAAATCTTTCCCCGGTAAACAGACCCGTTCGTTGTTCTCGATGCTGCATCGGGAGACAAACGCTCACTGACAACGTCTAAATGCGTGACGGATGTCTTGCTACCGGAGAGGAAACGCGCAGCCCAATTAGCGTCATCGAGAAATTAACCCTCTACCTCA
Source organism: Neodiprion lecontei (assembly GCF_021901455.1). Classification (NCBI taxonomy): domain Eukaryota; kingdom Metazoa; phylum Arthropoda; class Insecta; order Hymenoptera; family Diprionidae; genus Neodiprion; species Neodiprion lecontei. The sequence continues at coordinate 39,783,106 of NC_060263.1, read as the reverse complement.
TGTCCGTTCGGCTCTACCTCCACCAAACGACCGCAACTATCTATACGCTGTAATCTGTTCTTTCAATTGGTTGTTTTGTTTTTCTTTCTTTTTTTCCTTTTTTTCTCTTCTTTGTCCACCAAGTTTTTTTCTTCATCTGTTCCATTTTTGTTGATGGTTTTTTTCTCTCTTCCTTTATACCGTCACAGATGAAATCACTCGGCGATATTCTCGTTATAATTACAGTTATTTGTCATCTTTGTATATTAATAATGTTATAATCTTTTAGCTGAGATCGTTGAAAATGAACTCCGAAACGATGAAAGAAAAAATGAACTTGGAATAGTTCGTCGTTGTTTCATTTTTCTTCTTTTCTTTTTATTTCTTTTTTGTTTGCTTCTTCGGCTGCGACTCGGAACATTCGGTCAAACGGTTACATTTTTCTTTCCGCATTGTTAGTTTTGCACCCGCCCTGCGTAAACGATATACCCCCGTACATCGTAGCGTCGTTTGATTTTAAAAGGTTGTCGCAGAAGCCGGTGTGTCATTACGGAAAAGCGAACTGCGACGTTTATGAAAGGCGGCATGGGGGATCGTTTAAGGATCGTTTAGAAAGTATCGCGTTACCATTATAATACCGCGGAGAATCGTTATTGTAAGCAACCTTTTACCCCGGGTGGGTCTTTCCGTCCGAAATTCGAATTGTCCTAGCCTAAATTGTCGCTGCAACTGCAGTCTCCTCGACGAGCTGTAGGACAGAAGCACAAGAAAGAAGGAAAAAAAAGAAGAGAGGGGGGGAAAAAAACTGTTCCAAGAGAAGCGATCAACCAGGGGAGCGGCGGCGTTGCAACAGACAGAATGCAGTCAATAGCTCGTCGTAAAATACTTCCGTTTTCCGTTCGCAAGTCGAACAAACGATCGTGAAATAGCCTCCCTTGTTTGCCGATCGTCGGCAAAAACTGAAAGCTTCATCGTTTACCGGATCCTGAACTGCGGCACGGAGGTGCAGGGACGCCTCGAGTGGCTAAAATGACGCCGCCTGCAGCGTTGCACCATCCTTGGTTCTAGAGTACCGCCGATGCCGCTAGTGGCGACGCTTCCTGTGTCACACGCCGTTGAGCACGGCTCCATCCTCGAGGAACTCTACGCCCCATCATTGTTGACACAACAGCACCTCGAGTGTGTCTCTCTCCTTGTATAGATCCTGATCCATTGTCGCCGCGGAGGGACAGTCAATTATTTTCGCAAGGCTTTCACCCCCTCGCTGTTATTCTGATAAAGGAATACTTGTCGCTTGTGCTTCACCGTGAGATCATCGAAGCAACGATTTACGAATAACCTTGGCTGTTTAAACAACGATAGCTAATTCTGTGCTGTTCCGTTTTGCTGGCATTACGGAAAACCGATGGACTCGTTTGGAAAATTGGAGCTTCGCTTTCGACTCGGTTTATCGATGGGATAAGTTTTGATAATTCATGGGTTTAATATTGTTAAAAGTCATGTTTTACTCACGTTGTGAAGTTTGTAGTACAGTCCGCACGCGTTGCAAACTGGCTCACCAGCCTGGTTCCTCCGCCATAATGTCGTCGTGGCCGTTTTACAGTTGGCGCAACTCGTGCCCGCCCTACGTGCAGCACTCTGCAGGGACAGTTTTGGAAAAGAAAGAAAAAGATATCACACCTGTATACGTAAAACGGTCGCTTAATGTACATTACACGTAAAGACACAAAGCGGTGATAAACTAATTGTAAGTCGAGTTATGCTACCTAAGTTATGCTACCATGTGATCCCTCATAGAAAGAAAATGTTATTTTCCGACATGAGTTAAATTACAGGATTCTCTCTCAAAAAAAAAAAAACGAAAAAACTCAAAGACTAGAAGAACTTGAGAGAAAAAGGGCGCACCAACCAAAATAAGTTTAAAGAAAGGTATAAAAGGAAGCCGACGAATATGTACGAGAGAAACGGAGAAGGTATCGGGAGGGGCGAGAAAGATGCGATTCACTGTGGTTCAAGAAACGCATTTCGAGGGCGAAGAACGGGGCGAATGTTATATAAAAATCCGTCAAAAGCTTCAAGGATCAAAAAGCCAAGCTGACAGTTTCACTCGAAGAGTAAAGCGCCTGGCTCCGGGCCCATTTAATCCTTCGGTCCGGGGTCCTGCGGGGCCGATCGCAGCCCCGAGTCCTCCTCCGGGACCGGGAATGGTCCTCGCACCTGTGCCTTCGTCACGAAGTGCCAAACACTTAACTAAAAAGGTCTATTATCCCTCAGGGGCAACTATAGCGAGTCGGATCTGTGTGGATGAACGTTGAACGAGGAGTTTGAGGAGAGTGTGCGTGTGCCGTCGTTCGCTTTACCCGCTCCTTATGGGCCACTTAACCCCTAAGATGACACGGTATTTATTCGCCGTGCCCTGAAACAGCTCGGCAACACAAAACTTTGCCCGCTATTGTCGAACGGCGGCCCCGCATACGAGTGAGTCCATTGTAGAGACGCTTTGTAGCCAGTTGTAACACCGACCATGGAATATACATGTATACATAGTATAACTATAATGGTAAAGTTATTGAAATTTTCTTTTGTAAGGCGAACGCCACGTTCCGATGCTTTTCTACGCGACGAAATTAATCTCTTTGTTCAACCATCGTACATTCGTTCCCAACAAACTCTGCAGTCGGCGCGGATATTCCTTTTACAATCCGCGGGATTTTTTCCTTTCTGCAAAAATTTTCACGCTTCTATGAAAAATCCTACGCGTTCGTTACCTCGGATTTAAACCTGGTACTGTCCTTCGATAGAACGGAGAAGACGAAGGGTGTCATTAGGCGAGTGATTGTGTGAAAGTTGGCCCGTGTCGAAGGGTGGCGTTGTCGGCGCCACACTGCGCCGTTTCGAACGTCGGTGTGTAATCATGTCTTATCACGAGGATCTTATCGTTCCTCGGCGTTCACCGTCCACTGTATTAGTGTATCCGTGCTTCTCGTGTATTCAGACACTGTACAGAACTCTCGAAGGGTGAACGCGGCACCCCGGAGGCTCTAGGACTTGGGCACCAACGAACAACGGACCAACCCCTAAACATACCGCGAATCAATACAGTAGCCAGCCACCTCATCAATATACCACGCGGGGGGGAATGGATGGGAAAAAAGGGGAGGCGAGCCTATCTGCTCTAGATCTCTGATGCCCCGAAGGTAGGTAGGAAGGTATACATATATGTACGTTACCCTCCCCTCTGCCGTCGTCTCATCATCATCATCATCATCATCATCATCGTTATAATCGCCATCTTCATGTTTTTTTATGTTCTACCGTTCCTGTTGCCGGCAGACGCTTGAAGTTATTTGCAAAACGACTACGTCTCAATGATCTTGATTTGCCGGACATCTGGGACTGCGATGATTGGTGACAGCGCGGTGGGATCTTGTACTAATAATTATAACAGACCAGTGCAATGTAACTACAAGCGTTTTAGAGTAACGGTTCATGAGACGAGCCTGAAGGGATCAACAAGGCGCGAGAGACAGAGAGAGAGAAAGAGAGAGAGAGAGAGCTGGATGTTGAAGATTTGTAGAATAAAAAAAGTCTTGGATAATGATAATAGTAAATGAAGAAATCGAGCACGAGGCAGGACGGAGAAAAAGGGAAGGAGGAGAAAACCAACTCGCCAACAATATGTTACCCGTCAGAAATTTTTCTACGCAAGCGAGTGACCAACGAGGGCATTGTGTACGCATAGCTGGGCGATTAAAGCCTGTCTCTCTCTCTCTCTCTCTTTCTCTCTCTTTTTCCCTCTTCATCTCCGACACAAATTGGTAGGCGAAGAAATTTCTGTCCGGCGATAGGATCCGAAGAGAGGATGAACGACCTGTGACATGTAATTGGCGCTTGGCTGATTCGCGGTGGTTCAAAGTTCCGGAAGACGAAGAACCGGCTACCGTTTAAGACGCAAACCTTCGTCCCATTTATTGACGGATAGAGAGCGATCAAAGGCCGTTTTAATTACAACCATAACGGTCAATTGTTTTACGACAGAAAGTTTCCGAACCGGTTGACTTGACCACTGCCACCATGCCTACCACGCACGGTAGAAACCCACCTTATACCTCCAACTCCGGACACTGACGGATATGACATACCTCAAAAGTCAGTGTATATTCGTATACCGAGTGCGTTCCTGCCACGCCTGACCCTTGGCGCGATGCCGACGAGCAAAAGAAGAAGAAGAAGAAGAAGAAGAAGAAGAAGAAGAAGTAGTACAAGACGAACAAGAAGAAGAACGCCGATGCCGCCACCGCAACCGCCATCACCTTTTTAATTCCTCATATACTCTTGCTCCTTTTCTTCCTCTTCTCTATTCCTTTTTTACCAAACTCTTTCTTCTTGCTATGGTGTTCGTTTAATCATGGTCGTTGCGCTACTCCAACAACAATTACACATCAACACTGAAAGTAAACCTAACTTATTTATCACTATTGTACCGATTTTTCTTACGATCTTCATCTGGTCACGTGGGAGGGGAGAGAGAGGAAAAGGGTAAGATAAGGAGAGCATCGAGAGCTACCGATGGATATCGAGGTATCCTGTACCCCACGTGTGTTGTACAAGGTACGTATAACCAATACCTTGGGTATATCGGTAGGTATGCGGACGTGCGTCGAGGCTGGACTATTAACCATTATTAATTAGTCCGATGTGGTGATTAATAGTCAAAGTTCCGGCATGTACGTGCGAGTTTTCCGACTTCGTGTTGGTGACCACCTACATGGCTTTCGCTACCGAACTGTAGCAAAGCGAAATACGGAGTGGAAGGTAAGAAAAAATGAAGAAAAAAACGGTAAATAATCAACACTACGAAATAAAAAAATGATAAAGGAGAGCCTGAAACAAAATAAAATACATCCTGACGATAGTAACTAGAACCATGTCTATGTACCCTGCTACAAGTGTATATATACGTACACATACATGTATCTTTGATACTACAAAATAATAGATACCGAGAGATGCTTCAGCTCCAGCGTTCGCTCTTCTCGACTCGGCATTGGTAAGTCATTAATTAGGTTTAATTAACGGTGAAAAATTATCAATGAACTATGAAGCTCGCAATGTGTTGGTATGTAATAATCACTGTCGCGTACCCATGTACTTGTATAAATAAACACAGTACCTGCTGATTGGAACTAGTTTTTATAGTTTTTATCCAACTTCGATTTCATCCTGGTCAAATTCATTCGCCGCGATCTTCCCACATGTTTGAAATTTTCTCACAACAGCATCCCACGCCTCAGCTGTATATTACCTATCCAAGTATCTACACCATCGGGAATTTAACTGCTTCATCGATTTTTCGGGTTGTAATTCTCTCTCGAATTTCTCTATCGAATTTATTCCCATTTTCGTTGTGCCAGATGAGAGCCGTTGGACCAAGCGACACCAAATACCGGTAGATAAATTTTATCGTTTATTTTTTTATTTTTATTTGTTTGACTACTATTATCAGTTTGTTTCAATGCTGCTTTTTGTTTTTGTTTACTCGTGTGCTTCTTTTTAACGCTGAACAATCGGCGAACGAGGCTGATTCGAAGTTATGCGGCTGATGATGACGATTGTTAATTACCAGCAATGACTATGGACAAAGGGAATTAAATCGATCCGATTGTGCAACTTGCCGGTAACCAATGAGGCAACTAAAATAAAGATTGGTGGCACGTAAGTACGTGTATAACATTACTCTGCCTGTGTGTGTACGGCATATTCGTAGATACGAAGATATGTGGTGTACAATACGCGGAGCCGCACGTTATTCTGAGCATGCATATACAGGTATAAGGTACGTGACGGTGTACAGGTGGTTGTATTATTGGTACCCGCGATAACTTGCGGATACAGATCGTTAAATCGCACTTTGTGTATCAGAGGGTCCGTATCTTATCGTACAAATAGGATCTAACGCTTACATACGCCCAGCACCGGTTTCTCATACCGTTCGAAAGGTGCACCGGATATTTTCAAACCTTGGCAATAATTAATCTGTAGTAACAGTTATTCCCGAACGAGTAAAAAATTAGTCAATCGAGTATTTCTCCCAGTCTTCGAAACTTGGCGATTTCGGAAAGGGTACCGGATCACCTGCAATAATTGTTCGCCATGAACACACGAGAGAAAGAGCGCAAACACAATGCATACCTAACCCAACCTCTTGGAAACTCCTCACGGTGACGCTGAGGAGGTGGATTAAATTCACCGTAGAGTCGGGAGTACATTGTTCGTGAATCGAGATACAAATTGGTCGAAGGAGATCGCGGCATCAGGAGGAGTATAAGGTATACCGGTGCAACGGAGAGTGAAGAGGGATGCGGAAGATAAAGAAAGAGAGAGAGAGAGAGAAAGAGAGTCGATTGTTGGGTATAATTTGAAAGCGAACCGGCGACTAAACGCTCCTGTTGTACACACCGACGTGCCGATAAGCCGACGCCGTTGCTGGAGCTGGATGAACGAACGCTAACGACATGTACACCGTCTCATGAATTTCGTTTATTCCCTCAGGACACGCGGATGGTCGAATCGTGCGGAACACTTGGCCGAGACTAGAACCAACCAACGCCATCATCGTGGTTCTGGTACCTACTGCTTCCAGGCTCCGAACGGCGTGGTGTGCAACTGTGACAAGTCGTGGTACCACATTCCTAACACTAACGCTCGACTTCGCCGCTCGGTGCGCCTGTCGTTGTTCGCTTTGTACAGTGCCAGTGTGTTTGCTTGGAGTCCCGCCGAGTCCATCCGGACCCCAGAAGTCGAGTCGGGGCGAATATCCTGCACCTAGAATAAGTTTGCGCAATACCTCGGCGTCCATGGGGTTTGGCCAAGTCATCAAAGTGTTCGACGGTACTTTGTCCTAGACCGTTCGAAGTCGTAGTCGCTTTTTCCTGACTTGCCGATGGAGTTGATATTGCACCCATACGAGTAAGGTTCGATAGCGTCAATGACATCATCAGGGAGACTTTTATACAGCTCACGGTCCGAAAGTGTGGTAATTGAGGTAAAGATTTAACGTACATCATTTGTAGAAGGTGACTGTCGTTTGGCAGGGAGGAGTACAATAAAGGCGAGATACTGTAGAGCAAGAGGTTGTAGTGGCCATTACCACGCTAGGAGAGCAGAGTGATCCAGCAGCCAATCTATATGATAAACAGTCTAGTTATCTATAGACCAACTGCTGTATAATATATGCTATACATGGTGTAGGTACGCGTTTACTAAGTTGGCTAGATTGAGTTAGGTCAGGCCGGTTTGATTCACATGGACTCGGCTAAGCTCAGCTTGGCCGAAACGAGCGTCAGCCAGACCGCGTCACGTGATACCCGTATAGCCCTACCCATCTTCGAAAAACGTCAAGAATAAAAGAATTCGACGAAAATTGTGACGACGAACGTTACAAGAACACGAAAAGATGACTTCAATTTTTTTTTTTTTTCTTTGTTATCAAGAGGTGATTCGATGATAATTGCCTACAAATCCGACACCTCGTTTGTTCCGTCTCATCCGATCGGTGATCGTTGTTAGCGTGACATCAGCACGCGAGACTCGCTGTACAAATGGTAAGGTAAATTTTGATCATTGGGATGCGTATACGTATATGTAAAAACGAAACTCGGATTCAATTCACAGATATACGTATGTGGTTCTATACACAGAACGCATACGCGTATGTATATATGTATACGGAGAATCGAGGGAATTGAAATTCTGTAAAGAGAAACCAATTTAGGATCTCCGGCGACACAATACGTTTAGTTTTATTAGCTCGAAATCGTGCCTTGGATCTTGATTTCGATAAACCGGCGATGCAGCAGGGAGACCCGTAGCAAAACTCCGTAGGACTCGAGTTGTACGCTCGATATCCATATATATTCATGCATGGTGGGTGCACCACATGGTGTGTTTCTGTGTGTTACAGATTCACATACACACACACGTACACACGCGCCTGGTGTACAGGTTGCGCGGTAAAGGAGGACGGAAGTTTCTTCTTGTTTCTCTCGCCTGCCTGCCCGCCAGTGCATACATATCGAAAGCCGCATCGTTGTCTCTCTTTTGCCCACCCCCCCTCCCATTCTCGATTCACTCTTCTTTCCCTAACGCTCGTATTATTTTTATTTTATTTTTTTATTTTTTCCCTTTCGTGAATTTATTTAAATTGCGAGCAATGTTCCCTCGTGTTCAGCAGCTTCTTTGCCGTACGAAAAATCGCACAACTGAGGAAAGAGAAGGATATATACAGAGAAAGAGAGAGAGAGAGAGATACGCTGGCACAGTTTACGCGATATATATATATATATTATATATATAGCAGGACCTCGGTAAACTTTCATCCTTTGCGCTCCCTCCTCCCTCTTCTTCATCCTTTCTTCTTCTTCTTCTTCTTATTCCCTGTTGGACCACTTGGCCCGCGTCGCGTGGGACTTGAGGTCCAGCAACTCCCGTGGTGGAGTTGGAGGCCTTCGCAGGAGAAGATCGGTGTTCGCTGGACCAGGTATTTCATTTTAATCCTTTTTTTTCTTTCACTCTTATTATTCTTCTTCTTCTTACATAAGCTGGGTTTTTTTCATCTTCGCCTCATTTTTTTTTTTTTTTCTATTCTTTTCTTTCCTTCTTTCTTTTTATCCAACGCTGCACCGCTGCAGTGTCTCTTTTTTCTTTTTCAAATAACGCCTCTATTTCATCTCTCTTCTACCACGAAGAGAACTCGAACTTGCCACCAAAACGGTGGGCAAAAAAATGGAGAAGAAGGAAGACGAAGAAGAGTATTACAGACATCTAGAAACACTGGTAATTAATTTATTATCGTACCGAACTGCATTCAATATATATATATATATATATATTTCTGAATTTCTATCCTCGTATCATGCATTTACTGTAATCCCTGATGATCGTCGACGCATGGAAATAATGTACCCTTGGCTTAATTAATGTGATGATGATAAGAGTACTCTGTGCGAATAAGTGAATTAAATTAATTAAAAATAATGAGTGCATATAATTTCACTAGCGTGCAAAAAATAACATCATGCCTACGTATAAGTACACGAATTCATTCTCTATTTCTCTTGATACGCGCGTCAGCTCTATTAAAATAACTTTCTTCGGTCATTTCACTCGCAATCTTTCGCTTTCCTCGTCTCAATTATTTTCATTTTTATCTTTTTTACTTCCCATTTCACACCTGCTCCCCTGCTAACGAGCTGTGAAAAGTAGCAAAACAGTTTATACATTCATCATGCTTCACACTGTACATTACACAGCAATGGCGGTGCAATGCAACCCGTCCCACTATGCACATCATATCGTAAATACGCTGGCCTCTTCTTCTTCTTCTTCTTCTGGTTGGAAATACGCAGCGCGCGCAGCATCGCCATCACAGGGCGTTTACGCGTAATACAGATTTAACACGCACGCATGTCGCAAGGTTTGCGTAGAACACTAGTAACTTGTAGTTACTGTACCATCACACGATACGTATTATTGTTAAAACTACGCTCGGTTTAACACCGCCAAGCGAATTTATGAATTTTCCTTCTCTATTCATATTTCCTTTTTTCACGCTCTTTCGGTACGCCTGGGTTTAAAGGATCATGATTCCGTTCTTGATGGAGAAGGGATACCTGTTTATCCCAAAGTAAATAAGCACACATTACACACCGCTAGGCGAATAAAAGGCCTGCAGACGTGTAATTTAACGTCCAACCGCCCAGATATTACACAACAAGAACTCCCGGCATTAAATTCTGCAGATCAAACTCGTCCATCGCGTTTGAACAAGGAAGTAGCACCGTTGCTGCTGTCCCTCGAGTTGGGGAACCGTTCGATTTTATGGTCCATGAAACGATTTCGTTCGGATAGATATACGGTCGAGGAGGTGGTTATATACTCTGATCTAGGTGTATAAGGTACACAACCATGGAACTGGGTGGAATACCATTACATACATATCACCGGGCAAATATCTACATCGGTGCATTCGCGGATGACGACGGTCATTATGACGTCGAATCGTGGCTTTGCAAAAGCGGAACGCAATGGTTCTGCCGATGCCGTTCGCGAAGAAATATATATAGGTATATATCGGGCTCATATTGCTTAAACAAGTCAGCAAACTTGACGTGTAATCCGCGCCGCCATCGTAAAGGATCTTCTACTTGCCGGTGTTAAACGTTCGATGTACCGTTGAAATTCCCATCGAGTTATCAAGCTGTATCAAGCACCGAGTCGTCACCGTCCGGAATCCGGTTGTTCATCTTCATCATCGTTTTCTTCTTCTCTTTTTTGACTTTGGAAATCATTCTTAGTGTCGCTAAATTCAGTAAAATAGATTTTTCATAGATGTTTCGCGAAATAGAGGAATGGTTGATTTACTTGTCGTTAAACGGTTAAGCTTGATCCCGAACAGTGAATACCGTACGATAAAAGATATGACACGAGGTGTGCCGGTGATAGACTAAGCGCCCGAGAGGCAAGGTTCACCGTCGAGATTACATTAGATATACATTATACGATTACGTAAATATAGATCGTAACCCCCGAGGCGATGCAGGGCTTGTATAATTCAGATGGTCAGGTAGCGAGCGGGGGCCATGAAGAGCTCTGCATGGTGGAGAATCGACCAACCGATCGACCGCCCGTACATATCCACCTCTCCATGACGATCTTTGTGTGAGTTCCACACGCGTGTGTAAAAGTTTCGGACGTGTTCCGAAGCTATATTTATGACTTTGGCTAACTTGGGTGTACCTACGGGGGCCACTGTGTGCTCAACACAGTCCCGATACCGTAGCTGGTACATGTACACATATAGTATTTTAAATATCATCTTCGGTAGGGCCTTTTGATCAGCCGACTGTTATCTGACTACCCAACGTCAAGAATTAACCCACGCATCTGGTGAGGAACCCTGAAAATTGGTGTAATAAGAACAAGTGGCACGTACTAGCATCGAGAATTGTTTCCATTTTCGCGTGTCACTTCAAGTCCCTTGACCTCGATTGAAGATATAAACTTCGGAATTGAAGATTAGCAATCCGTGACTGTAGGCCAAATTTGAGACATCGAGGGTGGGCGGAGGTAGAAGCCACGATACAAAGTACAATAACTCATATCGTGACAGTGGTTTAAGATTTACTATTTTCGCAAATACTGCACGAGGTATAACGCAACGACCGAGAAGAGCTGATTTTCCACAATACGACGTGCGGTTGGATATGCACCGGTGAGTATGTATCTATAATTCACTTGGTTGGGTACACAGGGACTAGGATCTCGTATCGCCTAGCCAACGCGTGCATATAAATCTATTGGTGAGATCTTTCAATAGCCGGGTAGCGAGGCAGAGCGTAGGGGGGCCTTCCTATATCCAAGGCAAGAAAGAGCGCCGGCACAGCGTTGCGATAATCCCGATGCTGCACATTGCGCTGAGCGAGCCAACACAGCCATGCGAATTGCCATAGCGGGGTCTTCGAGGCCCACGGTAAGTTGCTTGCGGGTGCGGAGGAGGCAGCTTTCTGAGTCAACTCTCGGAGGTATCGTATTTGAATAAAAGCCGTTTTCGTACGGAATGAGATTAGAATATTGAGATTAGGCCTTCCACTCTCTGGCAACGGTCCGCGTCGCGCCGCGTGTGGAGCGATTATAAAGTGAAATGACCATGGATCACTGTCCTCGAGAGGAGAGCAAAGGAGAGGAGAGGAGAGGAGAGGCTACCGTTCGATTTCCCAGAGTCGATGGATGTATCGGATCGCGCGTCTACCTATACGCCCTATACCCATCAACGTTTCGGGGACAAGCAGATTAATTTAACACTCAAAACCGTACTCCACGTGGAGCTACGGAAAGATAAGTTCTGGAAAGAGAAAACACTTTCCAGAAGTGGAAGCGGCCTGCTGCCATGATGTTCAGTTTCGGTTTCAGTTTCAGTTTTCAGAAATTGACGGCAGAACGCGACATGGAATGCAAAAGGATATGGATTTTCTCGCACCAGCGGCTAGCAGCCAGTAACTCAAGGCAGTCTGGCACTTCGACATGGTATACAGTTTATTCCTAACAAATGAGTTGTTGATACTAAGACGTTACGTGGCCGGCAATAAACGCGGCTGCAACCACGAGAGCGAGAGAGAAAAAGAGAGCGATAACCGTCGAGGAGTGATTTAGTGAACATTGAGCAGTAATAAAGATGGTAATGATCGTATATAAAATCGCTGGATTATTGAAAAGCGTTAAATAACAAGCCCCGCGATGCGTTGGCTCTCCATCATGGGCATATAATTGCAATGTGTACCCATTATTCTACAAAGACCGCAATCACCGTGCGGATTAGATAATGGCCACCGGTATACCAGTTGCGACGGTGTGCCTGGACTCTGGGTGTAATAAGCCGACTGTCATTCGAACACTGCATACACGTTCTCATTACCATATAGTTACCTCACTGATGATTTTCCCTGTACGCGTATAGCCGCGAGCACGGCAGCGTCATCACAGTTAAATCAACGCGCATTGCCGCATAGGCATGCAAATCGACAACCCTAAACCTGTGTAACGACATAATAACCAGCTCTTACATTATCATTTGCAGAAATACCAACGATTCGACAGAATGATCGTTCAAGTGTTGGACAACCGCTAATTACGATATTCAGGATTCCGCAATTAACCGTACCATGACTTCTAAGAAATTTAGATGACACGAAAGATTGAAAGGATCAGACTCGGTAAAGCGACAGGTTCTGACCATCGCTTTGATAACAGGAAGAAACCTCAACCAAAGGGACCCAGTAGCATTTCCCGAATCAGTTCCTACATCGCTACAAATCGAAGATCAGATCCAACGTCTGGTATCAGTTTGGCGCGTGGGCTGGATGACGAAAATTAACGAAACGTAATCGCGTCCCGTTTCGTTGTCGGTATTCACCTTGCGGTGTACGGTGAACACGCAGCCCATGATATATACTTACACTGAAAAAACACACACAGCTACTTTCACCTTGGCCAGGCCTATTTAAGTCGACCAAGTTTTACTTTTCAATTCTCTCCTGCCGGCTCGTTTCTGCACGCCCGTCGCACAACTAAATCGTATCACACGTGAGCGAGCTCTCCTACGTCCCTGTGTTTGTGTACGCCTGAACAACCACTCGTCTCTCTCTCTTTTCTCTACTCTCTTTCTCTCTTTCGCCAAGCTATCATCTCGCCGATAGGAACCTGAACCTAAACAACGAATACCTTCGTGTCTCGCTATCGGGCGCCTGTAATACCTGTGTAGGAACGCCGGCAAGGCACGACTAGCTCACTCCAGCAACCAGGGACGCGACCGGAGCCTGCTCCGTCTGTTTGCTCCAGTGAACTTTTCGTCACGGCCACACCCAGCCTCCGTCCGCGAGGCTGGACCACTCGCACGCACCCACACCCGGCAGAGAGAGAGAGATAGAAGGGGGGATAAAAAGAGAAAGAAAGGAAGGCTGATATTCCACTATCCACGCAACGGGTGTTCCGAACATATTACGCTCCATTTCGGTTTCGGCTCGCCAATGACACTGATAACGCACTTCACCGAACGAGGCCAACTTCACCCCGCGGCCGCCGGGACAACCTCGAAGAATCCTTCCAAGGAAAAACTGACGTGACGGTGACGAATGGTTGCATCACTATGTAATCTTCTTGCACCAATTGCAACAAGCTTAGAGTTCCAAAGTACCAATCGCCAGTAGTAAGTCGATTGTCTATTTTACTCACAATGGTACAGCACAATTAATTACTGTGTTCAGAAGTGTTGTGTATGATCTAGTGATTCGAGATGATTATTATATCAAACTGTGACGGTACTTCCGAATCATTTTGAAACGACATTCTGCATCATGGAGTCTTGGAGATCTTGGAGGCATGGTTTAATCGGAACTCGTTACTCATGAGACTATTGATTATAGGTAAGTTGACCGTTTAGTGGTCAACAAGGCAGTTTACACACAGCCTCACAATCTACGGCAATACGTATAGGGAGTTCACAAGTTCCTGATCCCAATCGCGTTTTAATTATAATGTACGCAACGCTCTAGATTTGTTACCGCGGTAAATCAACACAGTTTTTTATTCATTTTTCCTGCTACACTGGCCACTTCTATCATTAACGTTATTTCGGTAAAATACAGATCGTTCGTACGAATGTAGCGTGACAAATCGGTTTCCAATCATTCAAATGAATCCACGAACCGCATTCCAAACCTGGTATCTCAGGGCTACCGTGTGTTTCGACATTTCATTATACAGCTACTACTCGGACAGTCGGACACTCGGATACGATACGACATACACGTTATTAAGTTAAACAAATTCTCGCCGTCGTTGTAAACCGTACCGTTTCGAAACAAAACTGACCATGAATCGATATACGGTAAAAATTTCTATTCTCATTTCGTTGAAATTTGCTCGGTCAATTGGAGTAGTGGGACAGCGTCCTTTCTACGAAATGACCAGTTACATGCAATTCCATCGTCGAGTCGATTAACCATTCAATGACCACATTCGGTCGTCCCAAATTCACTGTCCAGCCACTAATTGGCTGAAAAAGTTCCATCCAAAGCATCGCAAAATTTTCGAAAACGAGTACAGGCGTGAACTTAGAAACGAGATAACTCTGCTTACAATTGGTTGCCTTATATTAATTGAGACACTCTCGTTCAGAAGTGTCTACAAGGCTATACGGAGCAACAAAACCGTGTATCAAGTCATAAGTCTGCAGCATGCACGCGCAGGCATAACCAACACTCGGAATGGCGCATTTATTTTCCAACCAGCCGATAACCCGTAACCAGCTGATGCGAATATGCGACCGCAACACGAACGCTGAGCGAGCACCTGAATAATTTTACGGTGTATACACTGCACCGTGCTACGGTGTCCAACGTATCCTTCAGGCCGGTGTAGGATACGTGGGAGTCTTGTGCAACTTTTCTATCTATCCATTGGACTTGCAAGTGTGGAGGTGCATTCACACGCTGCAACGCTCCACGTCCGCGTGTCTTTCGACGCCTGTAAGTGTGTGTGTGTGTGTTTCACGATCGCAGGCACAAGAGACCGAGACAATACCGGTACGCGGGGATACCTATCGATGGATATCCTGTTCGGCTTATTAGGGCAAGGTGGCCAGCCTTGCCACGTTGATGCTGCCGAGCGGTATCAATGATACCTACCTGCAGCAACGTTGGTTCGTACTTGGATGATTATGGTTACCGTCGCTGTTATTATTCTTGTTATCGTTCTCATTGTCCCAGCCGGCGCTATTGTTGCGATCATACTTATGTTTTGGCCAAGATTTTCAATCGCCTGGCCAGAACAGGCACCGTACGATTCTTGTGCACAGCTGATCTGGTTCGAGATAATGTACAATACACACGCCGTATCTGATACCCGTTATTAGTCACCCGAATTGTGATTCTCCTCCGACTAATCGCTACTATTCTGGTCAATTACTCTTGCACCTCTGCTATCGAGATTTAAAAACAAGTTTTCGAATCGGTTATAACGCGCGAAGAATTTTGCCCAACCTACGCGAAATCTAGGACGCGACAAAATATATAATATTGAGCACAATAACTGTCTTTATCTGTATCGATATACTAGTTTTATATCCGAGTCTAGTCGGTATTCTTTTGAATCGCCAGCAAACGGAACCAGTTTCGAAATTCTGAATCATTCGCGAAAGTTGTCGGGAATTTTTATCTTGTTTTCATGTTGTCGATTTTTTTTATTTATTTCCCTTTCTATCTTTCTCTCTCTTTCTCTTTCTAATTATACATGATTGAAACAGTTATACCGATCAAATATACTGACACTTGCGAAATTTATCCTCGTATCCGCATAATAACCCCGCACTTTCTTTATATCAAAGTAATTTCCCCTTCTCTGATTCTCGTCGTGTGTATGAATAATAATTTTGTGAAAACAACAGTGCGATGGAGAAGCTTCTTTCTCTGTCGCTTTCTGTTGTTTTTGAACAACTTCTTCTTAAACCTCTCGATTGAAGCCGATTGATCTTCGAAACCCAATCCAACCCAATCTTTCCTCAATTCGTTTAACAAATTGTGTATACATCAATGATCGGTCGAATTGCCCGAGCAAGTATAAATCAGGTAACCAGACGGGCGTATTATTGCATCATTTGATGCAGATATCACCTGCATACCCAGATATAAATAAATGAACGTACGTACAAGCTTCAAGTTGGAACGCAAGAGATGCGCTGATCGGGTATCCGTTACGGGCAACAGACCACACGATACGGCATATTATCAATTATTTATAGGGTCATTATGTTGTCTCTATTGTTGTAGATTTTCTAGACCAACTCCGCAAACCACAGGATAATAATGTAACTGGCTTCAACTTTCAATCAGTTGTTCGTATCCCCGTCATTTGTGCAGTCACGGTTTTCCATCTCGTTCGCCAATTTATGTACGTACAGTAAGTCACGTGCAATCTTTTGTGCAGCTTATGCACACTTTTCCTTTCAAGTGTAATTAATGTTACACTTGTCGGTAAAGTCTCGGCTGTGAGAATGAATCGAACGAATTTGCGATATGGTTAAATCGTACAACGGCCCGTCATTCCGGCGCACCGCCATCAATCTTGCGCGTCCTGCGATTTACATACCCATGCGAACACCTACGGTCTGTGTACACGTGTGTGGGTGAACAATAAATCTTTTCTTGTGCGAGCATTGCAGCAAGGCGTGCGGCGAAGATATTTGTTCAATTTGATTTAACGGTGCAATTCCGTTTTACTGGTAATCGGGCTCTGGCTGCAGCGGCAGAAGCGTGAATAGGCGAAACCACGACCACCGTAAGACTATATGCGTGTTGCACTATTTCCTCAACAAAGCCATATTCCCGCGGACGGGGATCCGTGGCGATAAATAAATCCACGGCAGCCATTACTTGTCACTCACCCTCCACGGCCCTGAGATATAGGCTATACTACACCCAGAACCGCGCCCTCGGAATCAGAACGGCGCGAAAACGTCCACCTGAACCAGTACCAGGATTGCAACTCGATTTGGAATCAAATCGCGATGTATAAATCAGCCGGAGTAATCGAAAATGACCAATTGTATGTACAGGTCTACCAAACCCAACCTTGAGGTGATCAACAATTTCGGTTCGTCATGTATGCCGAATTGGATAACCGAATGCAAAAGTGTTCGTACGTTCACTGAACCTTTGAACAGATCCATGACGTTTTTCGTCTTCAGTATTTGAGTCTTGTGCTTTGAAGGCCTGTTAAGAAGTGCTGTTCGTTACGCTGCGCACATCGTCCCAGCAGACTTGGAGTACATGTTGGAGTGCAATTACGGTCGAAGGAAGGACGGAAAGAGTTGCGCCCTTATGCAAGGGACATCAGAGTCGGTACGGTGTGGCCGTGGTCATGCGCGAAGGTAGGAAGCCGGAGATTGGCCGGGTCTGGGAGTTTGCGCTCTGGTTGAAGGTGGGTATTGACTTTGTGCGATGGTAGCGCTCAGCACCGGGGGCAGTTTTGATCCCATGAAAATCGGCGTTACGTGGATGTGTGCATCGAGCCCTTGTACCTACAAGCGAAAATGCGACGGCGACACGCTCAGGCATAAGGAAAAACCTCATATTATACGAGGATGTAGGTATAACGGAACAGACTACGCGGAATCGTCCAACGGTGGTGGGATGGGAGGAAAAATGGAGTGGTGGAAGTCCCGCAACCCTCGAACCCCTGCAGAGGGTGTCTCGCAATTGATTTTCACGCCAGTAGCGAACTGATTTATTTCTCCACGGCAGCGTCGCTCACCATTCCCGTTTCTTTTTCTCATCGACTTTCTCGCTTTTTTTCCCTCTTCTTCTTCTTCTTCGTCTTCTTTTTACTTCTTATAACCTCTTTCTTTTTCACTGTCTCAGAGACACTCTGATTCACTGCGCAAACTCTGGTCCTACATTCGATCAATTCTTACAATTCTTGTTATATACAGCTCCCGTCTGGTATAGTTTTTTTGACTCTTGGATCTTGGTCTTGCTGGATACAACTACTCACACTGAGTCATTCCAACGCTATCCACTACCGTTCATGTAAATATCTCCGAATGCAAGATAAACGCATGGGTACCTACTGCGCTGCAGTTCCCAAGAAACCGCATGTGCATAGCTAGACTGCGATGCCACGGCGAGAGAAACCGTTACAAAACCCTGATACACCATGCAACCGACTATCGGTGTTCGATGTAATTTTAGCGCAAACTCGGGTGTATTGACACAGTAATTTGAAAACCAGTTTCGAACACGCGCTCACTCGACCCTGACCTTCCACCATTTGTAACGAGCTCACTATAATACACTCGAGGTATATTAGCTCTCAACCGTCATCGTTACACCGTACAACCTATTATGTACCGATACTCATATCCAGACAAGATAGACAATCGACACTAGAAACGTTTAATCAACTCTCCAACAAAACCAAGACTTTGGTTACAAGGACATGTGCGATGTGGAAAAACGAGAACAAAAACAGGCCAAGTCGTCGTTCGGAAATAACCGTTTGAAACCGCAATGAAACGAGTGGGTAGGTAGGTACCTACGCGTCAACGTGAAATCAGATGATTCGTAGGTATCACCTACATGTGAACGATTTTTGAAATTGATAGGATTGAATCATTGACGGCTAATCCGTGGACTGGTGACTAATCTCATGATCAGAGTAATTATCGAATGCATGATTATCCCGTTGGGGGTAACGGGTTGTGTCAGTCGACGACGAGTTTGCGGCCCAGCTCGGGGCGACGGTGCGGACAATAAGCAGCACGGCAATCCGCGGCACTGCGACGACGGTAGTAATTTAATTTCTCGGCGAGGCTGGTCTGGTGTTAAACGAGACTGAACCAGACGGGGTAGGCAGAGAGGCAGGGAGGGAGGTGTGCCCGTCTTCCTATCCGATCCCAACCCGGCAGTCTCTCCCCTCGCAGTTTCGAGGGAGATGGGATTGGTCCTTGATTGCCAGGGGTTGCTACCCGGAGACGGGAGGGTTGCCAAGCCAGATCGCGACCAATGATAGAACGCAGCTGGGAGAAGCTGGGATCCGGTCCCAAAACTGCACCCCTAAAAGCCTCGAAAAAGCTAATGCCTTCGGCCGACGATAGGAGATTTCGGAAGGGGTTTTCCCCCTCTCGCAGCCCTGGGAAAACGATTACAACCGGAGAAGGAAAGGGGGCGGCTGGAATTCTCGCCGGTTATTATTTCACCAGATTACTGCCGCGTCGCCGCCATGCATTCGGCCCTCCGGGCGATTTTCCGAAATTTTTAATGCCGCCACGCAAATAGCCACACTGTGTACCAACAGCACCGCCGGTCAGAGGTATCAATGTATTATTCCAACGCGGGGGACTCGTGTCGCAATTACAATAACAGAAACGAAACGAAACTGAACGGTAATTAAGCCCGAATACCAGTTGTCCAATGGCGAGACTGGCTATCGCTGTGATGGGCCTTGAATGTCTCAGAATCAATCCAAGGGTCCGTACATAGGTTCACCGCCACTTTTCCAAGTTGTTCGCGTAATCGGTTTGAAAAACAATTGCATGGGGGGGGGGGGGGCCTTTCATTTTTTCGAATTCAACTTCCATGATTTACACGGCAAGTCACCAGTTGGAAACGAAACTTAAGACTCGTGACTTCCTTCTCTCGGCATTGTTTCACTTCATGGTCTCAAATCCATTGCACCCATTCGACTTCGGATGATTCAGGCATTTTTCACACCTTCGGTGCGAAGCTACTGTAAAAGAAGGAAAGGTGAAGATCCCATCGGTTGGAAATGAAACGGCTGGCCATAGCGGCCGAGTTGTTTTCCTCCAGAATTAACGGAAATAAGAAATATAGCGAGAGACAATTAGATGGGCAGCAATCTGGGTAGGTAGACGAGATATATGCGCCCCGAAGGTTGAGTGAGATGGTTGCAGCATCAGCCACACGTGTGGTAGTTACGCTCACGTCCACGATGAAAGCGCAGGCGAGAAGCACCGAAGCTAGTTGGTCCGTCTGTGAAGAAAGCCTCGACACAGGAGGCGAGCGGCAGGTTCCGAGGTGGAACCGAACCACGCGAGCTATTAACTTGTAAATTGCTTTTCAACTGCACCAGCGAACTCGAATGGAACGCATAAATATGAGAAATAATTCGCCCCCAGGTAAGGATTCTGGTAGCTGACAAGCTAATCACTTTGTATCATTAAACATTCTATGCAGTACGCTGGGGCTGCGTATCTTCGAGGGCTCCGGAATTCTCGGCTCCGATGCACGCATCCAGCAACCTGCACCATCTGCGACTCGAATCCAAGCTGTAGAACACTGTGTTCTTTTCAAACGGCCGTGATTATCAACTGACGAAAAACAAAGCTGAAGCAGCAGATTTCAGTGCAGAGTACTTGGCGATATCCAAACTGGAGGATGTGTCCACTTCGGAACGACTGAATGGCCGGTATTCGTCAAAACGCGTGATATCCACACCAGCTCTTCGCGTGATGTAAGCTGAAAGGTGGGCGAATAAATTTCTAACGCGCATAAATTTACCTACCAAGGAGTTATCGTCCAAGTCCGAGTACCCACGGTACAAGGATTATAAGATAGTATAAAGATAGGTCGATCTGTTATGTACGGTGATCCGCATATAAGTGTCAAAGGATGTAAATCCGGTGCTCGTGAGTTGAATTTTGAAGAAATCGAAAAGACGGAGAGAGACGACCGTGAATGATTATACGATCTGTATTTGCATCTGGTACATTATTCAGGCGGCGTTATTTACTCCTTCGCAAGCACGAGCAGTTGGTTGAGTTTGAGCTGACTAGTACATTACACACATTACGTGGTCGTCCAAGCTCGTGGCGTTATTATATCAGTCGCCAAAGTTGCCGAAAGATCGTTGTATCAGGTATGTTATCAAACCACGTCTGCGCAGCATCGTGTAAGAAGAACCAGACAATGGGCCCCTTTTACTTCGATCAAACTTCAATCGGTGTTCCTAATTAACTATCAGCCTCGAGGACGCTGTGCAGTGGAGTCGTATTGGAAGTCGACGAAGACACTCGTTCTCTCCGTTCAGCTTGATCCGCGACGATCATCGACGATCACGCACACGGCCTTGACTCGTGACATCGAGCCTCGGAACGAACAGGTTCGATTAGATTCCGCGTGGCAGCTTCGTCGTCGATGCCGGTGTATTCGGAAGAGTTATACCTCGAGGAGGTGGAACAGTACCGAACACCCTGACCGGCTTAGGCCGGGGGCGAGAGGCGAGATTTATTCCGGATCGGGAGCGGCCGTCATCTTATTCCACAAAGCCTTTAACACCTCTGAAGTGGAAGTGGAAGTGGAAGGAAGGCGCGTCGGTCCCGTCGCG
This sequence comes from Neodiprion lecontei, assembly GCF_021901455.1. Classification (NCBI taxonomy): domain Eukaryota; kingdom Metazoa; phylum Arthropoda; class Insecta; order Hymenoptera; family Diprionidae; genus Neodiprion; species Neodiprion lecontei. The sequence goes on along the minus strand of NC_060263.1, from coordinate 39,761,671 downwards.
TCGCAAACAATGCAGCCTGAACCAGGCAGTAACTATCAATTTTCCGTATATATACCGAGATGCAAGGTAGATAACCTTGAGAACCCTCCCGGCTACCTGAGCCAAGATAAACATCTTAGGAGTTGTCGCGAAATATACTCGCGCCGTCCAGCATCTGCCGTTTAAAAATGACAAGACGCCGTGTCATCTCTGGGGCGCGGTCTCCGAGCCGATCTTTGACTCTCTCCTCCTCCTCCTTTTCTTTATCATCTTCTTCACTCCATGCCCTCTCTCTTTCTCTTCTCTGCGCCTACCTGACATCTCGGTGGTTCTTTATATGCTCGATACGCGTCTCTCTCTCTCTCTCTCTCTCTCTCTCCATGCACCCAGTCGAACGTACGTGCTTTCGGATTTAAATATTTCAAGCACGCTCTGTCGATCCGTGTTACAAATGTTAAAACCACTATTTATGCCCTCTCTTCTCACCTCAAAACATTTTCACTTATACAGGGAGGTATGCCTGGGTGTGTTTTACCCGTTTCATATGCAACACCCGCGACTCGCATGCACTCGCGTTCGCACCTGTGATTCCTTGGCAAATGAAGCTCGTTAATTCAAGGTGATTTCAATTTTCCGCAAATCTCAAGGAGCCACATAAACGTTTGAAATCGATCAAAGTACACGTCGGGTTCATTTTTCGACGTTAGAAAACAGATAACGGATTAGAAATTAAATTAATTTACAAATTAGTACACATCAATCTTTTTACAACAAGAGCAAGTTCGGTAACACACAGTAGGTAAAAGTGGTGAGAGCTGAGTGCTGGAGAAGAAAGAGTGGGCGCCATTTTGAGAAGCTGGTTGAAGGTGATGAGAGTTGATCATAGTTCTCAAAAACTCTCTGGATCGACGTATAGTACTGCAGTATTAATGCGGGATGGAATAAAGGAGAGAAAAGAATATTCGTGCGTGTAAGAGGAACCGGCGGGAGCTCAGTGCAAAAGGGTGTAAAAAAAGTGAAAATTTCCCAGCTGTTCATTCGGTATCTTGACCGGCATCAAAAATGGCGGCAATGGCCGGGTACGGCGCGGGGTTTCAACCCTTGCTATCTACCCCATCATCACACTGCACACGGGCATACGAATCGAGGATAGGTAGGTACCTACATGCGAAGGTGGAGGGTATGGTTGGGGAGCTTCAAGGCACGTATTGGAGGGTATGTATACCTGGTGTCCGCTTTGTTTTCCAGATCGCTATCAGGCTCTATTTTTCGGGGCGACACATCTGTGACCCGCCGTCCCGGCTCCCATGGTTGGTATAAAAATGATACATATTGTGCGAAAGGCACATGGACGTCGGTCCCTCCCTATTTCTCATGTCGCCGTTTCTCCATAACTCTCCTTTTCCACGTTGTGTGCAGCTATTGTTTGTCATCTCTGTTGCCAGTCGCGGTATTATTACATCGACAGAGGCACCGCTGCAGGAACTCGTGCGGTGCAGCTTTCGGACTGCACATGCATCCGGACATCGCGTCTACGTACATCTACCTACGTAGCTTGCTTAAACTCATACACGCAACGTCTCGTTTCAAGGGCCATTCAAACACTGGTACATACAACGATTTTAAGCTCATTTCACTATCGATTTATACCGAGACCCTTTCTCCTACTACAGTTCACCGACCACTCGGCGCGTGCACGATTCCTCGATGCAGCTCGTGGCTTGTGCTTAAATTGCTTCCTCGAGGGTTTCACATCGTAGAGAATTTCCGGGTCTGCGGAATATTATCGGATCCGTCATTACGTGCAGGGTGTCAGCGACATCGGAGCATGGATTGAAAATGATCAAACCACTGTGTTACAAATCACGAACTGCCAAAGATTCCTCATCTTCTGTTCAGTGTTCTTTCGGAGACAGAGAGAATATCCATTTCATCCAGCGCATGGAACGCTTTCCAAATGGATGAACATCGTGCCTACATACGAGTACGAAAGCCAATCTAGTAAGCTAGACTTTTCCCCTGATTACATACTGTGGGTCTAGATCGATTTTCGCGTCACGATTACACGGAAGAGCATTTGAACGAGGATGCGCATCAATCATTGCTGTTGCAGTGACGCGTGCATGGATTACAGTTATGACGAGATTTGGAATGTTTGTACGAAGGCTTTGAAAGGGGGTGAAAATCACTGCTCGAGGTGGTAAATTTTTGATAAACCAATCCAGCCTGGCATCGAGAAGGAAGAGAAGAAGATATACACGCGAACCGATGTTGCGGGACAGAGAGAGAGAAAAAGACCGGAAAAGAGAAAATTAACTCGGACAATGGCATCCCCGAAATGAGGGTGGTCGAAATTATAGGCTGCGTTGACGGAAGTTGCAGCACCCGCTATTTTAAATCGATATACATATTTCATCGATCCTCCGCAGTGCTCGTCTAAAATGGATGGGCCGATGGTCAATCTTCGCGTATTAGTCGAACCGCGTGTGAGCGGATGAGTGACGGGTGGGCGGGTCAGTTCGTCACCACCACGTCGAAATATTTGTGCTACATATTCGTTCCCCGTTCTCCAGTCAGCTGGCAAAGTGTGAGTTTCAGCCCTTGAAAACCGACGACTCGATAGATTGATATTCCCATCCAGGTAATCGATTGAGCGAGTTTCCATTCCCAGCTTACATAGCTTCGTGGAATCAAAAAAAAAAAAAAGAAAGAACCGTTCTTGCGAAGACGTGATAATGTCGTTGAAGATCGGTCAAAGCATCTCTTATCCATTCAGACACTCGAAGGTGCAACGAACTCGCTTTACGCCACTATCACGAGTACATGTACCAAGGAATTTTTGCACAGTGATGAATTGCCAATGTTTTCTTATGAGACACTCGTGACCCGAGTGATTCTGAATAAGTTTAAATTCAAGTTTACAGATGTACGAGCGAGAATTGATGGAAGAAGAATAAAAAAAAAAACCAACAAGGTACACATTGCCGATATACAAGCTTGACTGATGGTTGCATAAACCGGTCGCGAATCGGTTCTTTACCCCTGTTACACGAAATGCATGTCATGTCCCATTCGTCTCTTCTTCGGTCGCGTTTATTAATCGCTTTTCAGACTTTACCAGTACAGTAGAAGTAGTCGTGAAATTACAACGAAGAAGGAACTCAGTTCACAGAAGGGGATACAGTTCGTGGATCACACCGTCAATGCAAACGTGAAGTCGGGCGCGTTTGCGGTACCAGTTGAATTCTGGTAACCACCTTTCAACAGCTACCAAAACTGTGATATCGACTTTCCCGATTGTGTTTTGAAGGAAGGAAGTGGGGGAGGATAAGAAGGAGGGTCGAACATCGCGTGGTGCAATTCTACCCGCTTTGGCGCAGCACCTATCGAGCGAATCGGGTTCCCTGTGCACAGTTAGCGAATTCCATTCGAATCCCCGCAAGTAAGTATACGTGCCGAACGTTATCCTGCACCGCTTAATAATATCTGCGGTTCGGAAAGTTCTCGTACAACCGAAAGCCAGTGTTTCAATTTACCCAAGTTTCCCAAAGCTCTGATCTTGGCGCGTGACTATCGATCCTTGAAGCTTTTACTTTGCTAACTTTTCCCTCAAATTTCCGACAAAAAAGTCTTACCGACTAAGGATCTAGGCTTAGGTACTTACCAGGCGGCGTTTCGGCTTGATGAGTGGCCGGTTTTGTCCGTTCATCTTGTAGTAGAGACCGCAGGCATTGCACAGGTAGTGTCCCGTCCCGTCCCGTCGCCAAAGAGGAGTTGAGGTCGCCCCGCAGTTGACGCACTCGCGACCCTCTGGTCGAAACGACGCCGGAGAAAAGAAAAGATCTGGTTAATCGTCATGGGGGTCTTTCTTTTGTTTTATTTATTTATTACGTTTGTTTTTTCTTTTTTTTTTTTTATATCACCCGCCAGCATTCGCTGCCCGCAAACTTTCAAGAGAGGCCCAATCAAGTGTCCTCAACGATGATTATACGAAAGTGCTGAGAGCAGTGAATACAACCGCTTTGTACAAAACAAAATTCTTTTTTTTTTGCACATTTTCCAACAAACTTCACTGTTTTGTACAAGAGCGGTGTTCTGACTTATCGGTGTATAATTGTTATATATACGTATATTATAATATTTGCGATAAAACGACAAAGTGTTCTACGGTATAAGCCTCAGTTATTGTATTGTTATTCTGTGTTTCTTCTCCCCTCTCTCTCTGACTACCTCCCTTATTTTATTTTTTTTTTTTCTTTACTCTAGCTTACTTGTTTTATAATATTGTTAAAAAGCAGTCCCAGTAGCATGCAGACAGACATACCAAAAGCGATCACCAGAGCAAAGCGGCATCTTAGGCGTAGACAAATGGCGGGACAGGTGAGGTGCGTAGGTGGATCATTTGACGATTAGCGCAGGTACTCAAACACCGCGATTCAAATTTCGGAGTACATGGGTGTGATGTTTATTTATACAGGCGCTAGTAGTCGCAAGGTTACGTGACAAAATACCGTCATAACCCTGTGGGCGAATCAACGGACTCGTTCAAACTATACATGAGGTAAAGTGTGTGTGTGTGTGTGTATATATGTATATATGTATAAAAATTGTCAAGGTCTGGAACGGAAAGGAACTCGGGAAGGTTTTTTAAAGATGACAAAATTATCATCTTTTCACGAATCTATCCATGTGTATTGAAAAAATAAAAAATAAACACGTTTCGTTTTTTTCACAAGTTTGGCTCAATTCCCTATCCAATCAAATTTATCTGCTAAACAATTCGATTCTAGCTATTTTCGAGTGTAGCTTGAAATATATCGAACGAATATACGCGCAAGAAAAATGGGTCTGAAAGCTCCTCCTATCGATATCTTGATTAATATTATACTCCGCGTTGTAGGTATATACCTACATATATTATACGGTTTTTTTTTTTTTTTTTTAATTGTTTTTAACCCGCGCCGTAATATCGTTCTTATAATTTTGACCGAGTTATGTATTTCGGAGCGAGGTATTACGGAGGCGAGGCTGTTGTACAACGGAGGGGTATAAAGCATACTATCGATCGTTGATTCGAATAATTGAGTATACCTTCTTCGTTTATGAGATGGGCGGACAGTTGGAGGAACCCCTACAAGAGCCGCATTGATATATCGTACAACCTAGCTGCAGGGCGTTAAAATAGTAACGCGTGAAAAATAACAGTTATCCTACCAGTCATTAACAACTCGAATGCGTCAAAGTAATTCCCACAGAGGAAGAGAAAAAAAATATGAATAATAAGAGGAAGAAGAAGAAGAAGAAGAAGAAGAAGAAGAAGAAGAAGAAGAAGAAGAAGAAGAAGAAGAAGTAACAGGTACGCGTGAACGACGTTATGGAATTCTCAAAACGCCCTGAGCTGCTCGCCGCTCCTGCCGTGTGTAATTTACACACTTCTGCACGGGTTCCTCGCCGTAATATGTATGTAATAATTCTCTCCTCGAGATGAGTATAATAAAATTGCAAAATATTTGCCACGCCGTTTTTTCCCCGCACTGACGACCGGCGAGTGAACCGAAATTGGCGTAACTTCCCGATCTTTGTTGGAATTCTTCACTCACGAGGAACACCGAATGCTGTAAACCCCTTAAAATTAATATCAATTTTCCACTATACGCGTCTCAGTGTCTGGATTATGTGCACATCCTGTCCTTTATACAATCGATACTCGATTAGAAACAATTAATACCGAGATTACGCGTTTTCATTTATAAATTCAATTTTTAACCCCCTATGATATATCGCCAAACGCTGAATACCTCGAAATCGATCTTGCTAAAGATCTAAATCTTCAATTCTACATCCTTTCCTCTGAGAAGTAGATTTTCAAACGGTAGGTATATATATATATATATTCGAAGCGTGACAACCGTCGGGATTGTTAAATTTCTTTCTCATTTTATTTATTTTTTTTTTTTTTTTTTGTGTTCCCATTTTTTGACTTTTTTTTAATCTCTCGTTTTCCTTCTTTTTCAGCACTACCTCGATCTTTCTTAGATACGTGGCGCGGTCTTCAAGCAGTTACAATATACTTGTGTTGTAAGTCACTTAATTAGCGGTCTTCTACATGGCGTGAAGTCAATCCCATTGTTCCTAGAATTATACGATTTTTAACGCGTCAGGTATAATGCCAGCCTAGTTACAATATATATTATATATATATATATATATATATTTTATACCTATGTATTAGATGTATACGTGTAGGTATACATATACCTATAGAACAATTACCGCAATTGTGCGGTATCCGGCATTTTTAACGCGTTATTTTTTCTTCGTCTTGTAATCTTCTTATTATTCTTCTCTTCCTTAGTATCTCATTTTACTACACCGCACAATACACGCGCGTTTCACATTTTTTTCAATTACTATTTTTTTTTTTTTTTCCCTCTCTTAATACTTCCGGAAATCCGAGTAACTCAAAGAAAGTTAATACGAAACGAAGAAAAATCAAGATTCTACTAATTGTATACCTCAAATCTCATTTTTTGATTATAATTAACGGTTCGCAGATTCTTCGTAAGAAAATTTTATAATTATTATGTCGCGTAAAATTCTGTATTCTTCGTGCATAAACGCGGCCGCGGAAAAAATTCGATTTCTAACGATGAAGAAAATTTTGCATTTCCACTAGAAGAACGAAAAAAGTAAAACGAAAACACATACAAATACGTATATAAATATACGGTTTGAAATTTGCGTTGTGAAAAAACTGTAGCAACACCACATCAAAAAAGTGCTTCATCGTGTCGTGCGCGTTCGTGGGTGCCACTCAAAAAACCAGTGAGCCAAAATACAAAGTCGTGTGCCCTCCATATAAATATATATATATATACATATACATATATATATATATTAATATGTATGTAACAACAAAGATAATAAGAAATATAACGTAAGAGAATAAACGGAGAAAGAAATAATGTTTCTCTTGAAATAAATAAATAAATAAATAAATAAATAATAATAATAATATAATCGTAATGATAACAGTATAATAATAAAATTGACGGTACGCTGGTGGGTGAGCTAAAAAATATCGTTTTTCTGACTATTTTTCGAAATGTATGTAATACATCGTAATGGGACACAAAATTGAGAATATACGGAATAAATTGTGATAAAAAAAAAAAAAATCATTGACAGCAAGCGTTAAAAATCGACCGCCACCGAAAGCTTATGAAAATGGAAAACAATGAAAGTGAAGTAAAAAGAATCGATACAACACAGGAAAATAATAAAACCGATACCCAAAACTATTATGAGAAGGTGAAAAATGTTTGTCCTACAATGGTAGGAAGAGAGAAATAAAACCAAAAACTGACAAACACGATTATATCCAGGAACGAATTAGAGAAAAACCAATATGGCAGTATAAGTAAATCCCGAAAAGGAAGAAGAAACGAGTATTACGTATAGAAAATGAAAAGGAATAAACGAAAGAAAGAAGAAAAGAATGAAAGCCCATGATGATGGTAATAATAACAATAATAAAAATAATGATAATAATAATAAACAACGAAGAAGTAAAAAATAAAAAATCTCTGATAGAGTCCCGCTTACCGGCGGACGTTCTGGATTTGTTCCTTGGCTTTTGCTGCTGTTGCTGTTGCGACCCGGGTGAATTAGGCGTGTTCCCGTGCGAACCGAGAAGTTTAGCATCGGGACTAATTCCGGGTACGCCGGTAGTGGGATGATGACTCCCCGAGAATATAGTCGGCCCGTTGTGGGGATTGTGGGAGTGATGACCGGAGTACTGAAGGTGTTGATACATGTTGTAAGCAGCGGATGGATCGTACTGGGACGGTGCGGATGGATGATGGGATGTGGAATAGGAGTCCCGGGGTGAGGTAGCGCCCTGGTTTTGGTAATCCTGTTGCTGCTGCTGCTGTTGCTGCTGCTGCTGGTGGTTGACACCACCGGCCGCACCAGTCTGCTGCTGGTTAGCCTGATTGACAGACCCGGATGCAGATTGGTTATTACCTTCCCGCTGCTTCTGGACCTGCCCGGAGTTCCCCGATCCGTTGTGCTGGTGGGGTGGCGAGGAGGCGCCGTGGTGGTGACCCAGCATCACCGATGGCTTCACGTCGCAGGAACTTCCGGAAGTCGAGCCGAGGGCGTCCTGGTGGTGTATGAACGCCCCCATAACGGCGGCGTGGGCAACAGCCGCCTGGTACTCGCTGCTTCCGCCCCCGAGTCCGAGGGAGCTCGAGTTGTTGTTGTTGTTGTTGTTGCTGGTGTTGTTGTTGTTGTTGTTGTTGGAGCTCGAGGTCGTACTCGTCGTTATGCTGTCCGGCGTCGCGTCCTTCGGCGGCGTTGGCGGGAACGAGAAGAGGTGGTGACCGGAAGCCGCTCCGCCGTGACTCGTCAGGCTGCTGGACGTCGGCGGTAGCGACGAGCCCAACGGACTCTGGGGCTTGTCTTCGCCCGAACCCGACGTCGCTCCGGTCGACGCCGTCGTAGATGGAAAACCCCATGGTTTACTGTCCGCACTCGAACCCGACAACCAAGGGTGAAGTACCGAACTGTGGAAGTGCGGTCTGCACACTTGGCTACCACCTCCGTTCGTCACTCCGCCGCTCGACATTCTGCCTGCAATCAAACAAAATCTATTATACCTGGAATACACGATCATCAGCGAGGATGTCACCGTGTGGACATGGATTCGATGGGGTGGAATTATAATTCCGAAATTTTAAGGAAGGAAATCAAACTTTTACGAAACGTCAAATACTGTAATGTGGAACAACATTCATGTATTACGTTTATCCACCGATGCTTCCATCTAACCTCAATTCGATTTTCGGTCTTTTCAGATACGAAAATACGTTTCAAGAATTAGGACATCAATTTACATTTTTTCCGAGTCCATATTTTTGTTACGGATTGAAACTTTACAACAATTTTCCACCTTCTTAACGCCACAGTGCGATATACATCGTACGCTACATTCGGTTAGTTGAACTCGGCACGCACGAGCTATTTCACGCACCTAATGAGAGACTTTGGTCTCACTTGTGCGCCGAACGACCGTTGCTTTTATCGCTTTAGTTCACCCAAGTCTGAAAATCTCACCGACGATATTCTAAATCTATTTTTGCGGAAGTCCGTTTAATACCCGTCTTGGCCCCGATCGGGAATTAATAGGGACGCGTTGACATAGGACGCCATTTCAACTCCCTACCAAATCCTGGACATTTCAGAACCCCATGACGGGAAATTTCGGGGGGATCTTTTTCAGGTTCAAAGAGCACGTGAGCAGGTACCCATGAGAAAGCGTGCCGGACGTCGGTACCTACATCAGAGTTGGAAGTTGGAGTGTATAACTCATCGAGTGTACATCCGAGTACATCTTCCGCAATAAACCGACGGGAATACGATGGATAGCGATCTTTATTTAAGTTGTCATTTAATCGTGCAACGATGCTCGGCGAGTCGAGATTCAGATTACGAGTTTTCTGCCGAGAATTTCATCG